>NC_085056.1:19296958-19596958 GCF_963662255.1 Cinclus cinclus | reverse complement strand
CTGTGGGCTGAATCGCTCGGGTGTTGAGCAGTGGGAATAGAAATCATACCAGACCTTGACAAAAGAGGAATAGAAAATGATGTTCCAAGACTCTGGAAATTGCTGGGTGGAGTGTCATGGCTTCTGTGCTTCACCTCTATATCCCTACAGCGTGCTGTTCTAGTGCACAGAACTTGGGAAGCAGGTATGGATGAGGAAGGTCATTTCTGTTGCCACAGTTACAATCTAAGCTTTGCTTCATCCGAGCAAGCGCGGATGGAACTGCTGATGGGAGGCACTGCATACAAGTATATCTACAGCTCACTTTACTTGAGTTGGAGGAGAACTACGGACAGCAACGTGAACTGACAAATCAGGAACTTTTAAATAGACTGAATGTAACACCTACCTAATAAAAGACCGATTAATCTTATTTATAACTGCTTTGCAAAAGGAGTAATTTTATGCTGGCCAGACAGGATAATTACATCAAGGACTTCAGCAAAAAAGGAGAATAAAAGGAAAGGGTGGATTGTGAGGGATGAGGTGATATTTTGCTGAAGCCAAAAGGTTATTGGGTTAAAGGACAAAAGTGGTTGGTTCTCTGTGCTGTTGTTTGGATTGTTTAGATTTGTTCAGCTTGGTTTGTTGAGTGTTGCTGTGAGCTGGGAGAGGGATGGGGTTGAAGATGTGACTAAAAAAGAAGTGGGATGGGAGGGGACCATAAATTTGCAGATGACACCAAACTGGGAGCAAGTATCAATCTGCTGGAGGGTAGGAGGGCTCTTCAGAGGGATCTGGACAGGCTGAATAGAGGGTCTGAGTCCAACAACATGAAGTTTAACAAGTCTGAGTCCTGCATGTTGGCCACCACCACCCCTGCAGCACTACAGACTGAGAACAGTGTGGCAGGACAGCAGCCAGACAGAAAGGACCCTGGGGGGACTGGTCAACAGCCACCTGAACATGAGCCAGCAGTGTCCCCAGTTGGCCAAGAAGGCCAGCAGCTCCTGGCCCATTATCAGGAACAGTGGGATGAGTAGGACAGGGGAGGGCAAATTGACAATGGTTATTTCAAACACTTTGCCAAACATTCTTGAACAAGCAAAAGTGAGTCATGCCTTTTTCATCAAAATGCTCAAACACTTGTGCGAATGTTTCGAATTTCCAAAAGTCAAGCTAAAGCTATCATTAGCACTTGCCCTGATTGTCAGCTTGTGCAACCTCCTGTTTCTACAGGAGTGGTCAACCCGCAGGGTTTGCAAAGCCTGCAATGATGGCAAACAGATATCACTAAATACCACTCCTTTGGTAAATTTAAATATATTCATCTTTCAGTGGCCACGTTCTCTGGTGCAGTTTTGCTTCTGTCCACACAGGTGAAACAGATAATCATGCCTGTCAACGTTTTTTGCAAGCTTTTGCTTCATTGGGTGTGCCCCAAAAAGTAAACACAGACAATGGTCCCCCATATATATCTCAAAAATTGGCCACATTTTTAAAGGATTGGGGTGTTTGTCACATCTTTGGTTTTCCTCATTCTCCCACAAGTCAAGCAATTATTAAGTGGTCACATCAAACATTAAAACATATTCTTGATCAACAGAAGGGGGGGAGTAGAGGTCACACCACAGATGAGCAAAAGCTTTGTATGTTTTTAATTTCTTGAACAGCTCTTTTGCAGAACCTGATCCACCAATTTTTAGACATTTTTCAAATAATACACATGCAAAACTGAAAGAAAATTCTCCTGTTTTAATTAGAAACCCTGAGACAGGACAAATTGAAGGTCCTTTCCAATTAATAACTTGGGGGGAAAGGGTATGCTTGAGTCTCTACAAGTGCAGGAGTTAAATGGACGCCAGCAAAAAAACATCAAACCATATGTGCTGATGAGTTGGAGGCTGTAGAAGCAAGTACACAGACTTGAGCCAAACAGAGGGATCACAGGTCACACCTGACGTTTCTTGTTCATCAATGGAACCTGCAAACTCTGATTTTGTGTTATTTATAAATGTGTTAACTGTTGGTTTCATTGAGCTCTTTTGGCAAAAGCGTGGTTTTTGTTTTGTTCTATTACAGATCCCCTCTATAGAGGATCTATAGATCCCCTCCCTCAGCTCAAATTCAAGAAGATGATGGGTCATTGTTAGATGGCTGGCTCAACAAACTGAGCTTTGCACCTTGGGTAAGAAAACTTTGTAACATAGGTTTTTGGGTGTTGGTCTTTTTAGCAGTAATATTGATAGCCATGCCCTGCAGATTTTGCTGTGCATGACAAATGATGGACAAAACTATCAAAGACGTTTTTATCACACAAGAGAGGTAGGAAATGGATTCACAGAGAGTTCTCAAAACCTTACAGAGATAGTGGATGAAGGTACAGACGTGGAGTAAGGTTTTGAAGTAAGACTTTGGGAGAGACAAGATTTTTTTCAAACAATGAATCGTAACTGCTATCAGATATGACTTACATCCTTTGAACAGATTGGATTTTCACAGCATTAAAATTTCTGTGTTGTAACCTGGCAACACTTAATGCAAGGAAAAACAAGATGCTGTAATTAGAAGATATACTATAGTAAAGCTATGAAACGCAAGGTAGTTAATAAATGACAAGGTTACAAGTTTCTTTTCAGTTGTGCTGAGAGAGGGAATCGTGGGAATCCTTAAAATTGAAAGGGTTTTGGGAAAGCTGCAAAAAGCAGGCCTCAGAAACAGCAGAAGTCTAATTAGAGCTAAGCAGTACCCGTAAGATTTGTCATCAGAAAAGTTCTATGAGATGTAGAAGGCAAGGACAAATAAAACAATGGTCTGTGTATCAATGCTTGCCTAGAGTAACTCCCTAAGCTGCAGAGAAGTATATCTAGCAAGATATTAGGAAGGTCTAAGCTTAATAATGGAGCTCAGTGCATTGTATTTTAAGGCTTACAAGCAGGTATTGTACTCAAAATAAACAACCATTGTTTTAACCGAAGGTACGTGTACTTACAGCAGTTGCATAAAACTACTGTCAACATGCTTTTGCATTGTGTCATTGGTCAAAAACTTTTGAAGTGAGTTGTAACACTGAGTTCTGCAGCTGCTGCTGAGGACGTGAGCTGCTGGCATCTTCCCATTGTCCCAACCATGTAATGAGACTGATGCTGGAAAAGAAACAGCTCGAGACACGTTCCACAGCAGTCCCGTCTCGTTCGTGATTCTGTGCATAAATCCGTGGCCAGCGTTAGAGAGGACACTCCACTGCTCACATGGAGAGTGTCACAGCCACCAGGACCACATCCTGTCTCAAGTCCAGGCTATTCCCAGCTCTGCAGACACAAGGAGCTCTCAGGACAAGGGGACATTGCTGGGTGTTCCCCACGGGGCACCTGGAGATGGGGATGGGAGTCCCTACTCACTTGACAAGACTCTGGCACAGCTTTTTGCCAGGGAACCTGCTGTTTGGGGGATGGGATGGGAGCTTTTCCTGCAGCTCCAGAGCAGTCTTCTTTATCAGCTTTGTCACCATCTCTATCTGCAGCTGAGCGTTTGACGGAGGAAAGGGAAGACAGTGCTTGGTTAGCAAATGTCTTTCCCAAGGTTGGCATCTGAGAAAGGATCCCACCCTGCTCCTGTTGAGAGGGGGTGTTAATTAATGCATTGATCTTTCAGTATGGGTCTTTGAGTATAGGTGCTGCCCAGTGTCTTTGGGCAGCCCTATAACATGTCCTGCACAGCCTCTCCAACAACCAGTTGCTTCAGCAGCGCTTTGTGATGGGTCTAGAGGGATGTGAGGCCCCTCTGTGGGCAATGCTGAGGGCTGCCAATGGGACTGGGAGCTACAGCTCTGCTTGCCACACTGAAAATGTGGAAGTGAGACAGATTCCCTCTTACATTCTCCACTTTGAGGGGAGGGTGCAGTACGTCCGTGGATAACCTGAATCCCCCCAAGCCTAGTGGGATGTAATACTTTTCACAAGTATATGGCAGCACCTGAAAAACAAGCCATTTTCTATGCTAGGAGGAAGAGACAGCCACTTTGCAAAGTCTCAGTTTATAAGACAGCTTCAGGGCCACCACTGCAATACCAGCTCTCAGGTAAAAGCAGAGGTCTGAAAACAGGTGGTCTTGGCTGGGTTGGGAAGAGGGTACATGGAGATCAGCACTCATCACAGCTTGCTCTGGGAAGGAAGCTGGAGGTCTTATCATCATGATGCAGATAAAAGCCTCATCTTACCTTTGTGAAGAAAACATGGCCACAAAGTCCCACACTCCGCACAGGTCTGTAGGATCTCAGCAGGCTTCTCCAAAGAAAACTCTCCTATTTCTCCCTCCCACACACCCCATGTCCAGCCACTGGCCCTTCTGCCCAGCCCAGTCTCGGGGCACAGGACAGTAGGGAAGCAAAAAGGGAGGACAGCAGGAGCATGACTTGGTGGTGGTAAGCTGCGGAGGCAACACAAGCAGTAGGCGTACAAGAAAATCTACCTCTGCTCCTAAAGACTGGACAGGCACCCACGATTCTCTGAGGGCTGTGGCTGGGTCCTCCCCATTTCTAATCTTGAAGCGTCTCCTTTGAGATGCCGAGTAATCCAAGCAGGTTCTCTTCTCCTTTGGTGGTTGGGGTTTGAACTTAGGTGGGTAACACTCATGCCTGGAAAATAATGTAACTATGAACAGGGACCAGCCATGGGAGGAAGGGACACCTGCACGAATAGCTCCTGGTCAGGATGCAGCTGCTGGGTGGGTGCTGGTGTGTTGAACTGAGAAATGGTTTGGTCCAACCCTTCTCAATCCAGGCTGGAGCAGCTCTGTTCTAAAGACAGCCCAGGGATGATACTGGTAGCAGTGGTGCAGGCAGCTGCAACTGCTTGCATTGAGGAACTCCAGAGGATGGGGATTAAAACCTTGTGGGGATGCAAAAAGCACAGTGGGAGAGGAAAAGACAGAGAAGGCAAGCCAAGAAGGTGAGATCTGAGGCACCAAAGGGCACACCTGGCCAGTGATGAGCAAGCACAGCCCCCTCCCCAGTGCCCAACGTCAGAAACTCTGCAGCTCTACCAGGTATTTATCAGGGATGTTTCGCTGACACTCTTGGGGGGGGGTTGGATGATATTTTCCAACACTCCCAGGTGACTCAGGTCACATTCCCCATTTTAAATTGAAGCAGGTGCTCAGGGTAACTCTGCTTGTGTTTCTAATGCCACGTCAGAGACACAGTTGAGCCATGCCTGCCTGTCACCCTGCTGAGCTGCAAGTGCTCCCCACACAGTCAAACACAACCTGGATGTTCCATTCCCAGACAGGCATTCAGTGCCTATAATGACCTGCTCCCCAAAGAAGCCCTGTCTAGCTCTGTAGCTTGTTATCTAAGGCTGGGTTTCATTTCTGGATGAGGGGCTCTCTCATCATAACCCCCAAGAGATCCCTCATAATCTGTTCTACTGTCTTTAGTTTTAATGAATGTTTTGAGGCAACTTCCCAGGACAATGGTGCCCAGACAATGACATTTTTCATTCTAAAGTAGAAACTTTTGCACTGGTATCCATTTTGCAATTAGAAGCTGTTTTAAAGTGAACTTTGCAAACTCTGCTGGCAGCGAAAAACCAAGTGATGTCCTGGGCAGAGCAGGGCAGCAGCAGAGCCCACAAACAGCACGAGGAAGCTGCAGCAGCGTTGCTGTGGACCCCACACAAACCAGCAAGTTTCCATCTGCCTCTGGAACTGCTCTGAGAGCTCCTGCCCTCCTGCTGGGGGTTCTCACCCTCTTGTCTCTTTGTTCCCAGGGCCCCTGCTTGCCTGAGAGGCACCATTTTGGAAGGGAAGGCTGTGATGCCATCTTCCCTTGGTCCCTCAGCCACATGGAGGGACTGCCTCATCCGGGCACCATTTCAGAACCTTTTGTTCTGGGGAGCCTGCGAGAGCATTACTTGGTCAAGTCAGGACAATGTATGAGAACTAAAGACAATTCACTGGCCATTTAGCAACTGGTTTCCCTTTCAGTGGCTTTTGAGGGTATCTAACAACATTCAACTGGCCATCCCATGTTTCTAAAGGAGTCTCTGCCTTTGGGGAAGGTGTCAGGGCTTTGTAAATTGAAGAAGATCTTTTCTGAAGAACTACAGCAAAACTGCTCCTTGTTGAGACAGGAGGAGAGGTGGCAGTGGAGAGATCTCCTACCTGAACTGGTGTCCCAAGCTGAGCTCTGGGATGAATGGTTTGTCCATGGCAATTGCGGTGCCAGTGCCCACAGCCAGCAACATGAAGGTGGTCCAAAGGCTGTTCCCAATGAAAAGCTGAATAGTGTCAGCAAAAATCCCAGTGTCATCCAACGTTGCTGTGATGGTCACAGGAATATCACCCGTAGCGGGGATCACTCCTTCTCTGGGTTCAATGACATAGCAGTGGGGTTTGCAGGCCTGTAAGAAAAGCATATTACGCATTTAGGATGGAAATGACACACCCTGGTGTTCTGGGGGATATAAGAAAAGGAAAGACTAAAGGGGGGAGGATAAAAAATCGTAAGGGCTTAATTTCCCTAAATTTAAGCTATAGTATCGGGAAAGAGCAGAGCTTATACAACCTGTATTTCCCCCTCCTTTAACAGACTCTCCTAATTATCCCAGTTTTGCCCGACCGACGGGACACTCCTCCACAGGAGACTGTTCCTTCCCCAGTCTTTCTCTGCACTATGTGCCAAGGAAAGCTGCTTTGTCTCTCGTGGCTTCTTACAAAGGCTCGAGGCCAGAGGAAGCCAGGACCGTTCAAATCCCACTCCAGAAACCACAGAGCTGGAGGATACTGCTGAGAGCCTGAAGAATAACTCCGCAAAACCAGTTCAGCAAAACCCCAGCACCAAACTGTTCTTTCCAAGGTGCCATCAGTGCTTCTCAACATCCCCTGAAGGACTGAAGCCCTCACTTCCCACTTATCATCAGCTGTAGAGAGGCGCCCCAGTGCCCTCTGCTTTGGAAAAGTCACCTCTGAATGGTTACAGCAGGGCAGAAAAGCAGGAAGCAAAAAGGAAACTGGATAACATGCGCCGTGTGGACATGGCCCACTCTTCCCACCACTCTTCTCTTCATCTGCTTTCTCATGGACTTCATGGATTGGGCAAGAGAGTGGGAAGGTGCCCCAGGCAGGGAGGAAAGGCCTTGCAGCAGCACAGCTGCACGGACACAGCTCTGCAGGTCCGGCCCTGGTACGAGCTTGTGAAACCCATCCTTGACACGCCAGGCCCACCCAGCCAAGGTGCATTGCTCCCTGCACAGGCTGAAAGCAGAATTTCATTGTGGAGCTAGAGAAAGCTGTCCTGGAAAAATCCCTCACTTTAAGGTTACATTTATCTCCAAACAGATGGAAAAGCAGCAAGAGGAAAGTTCACGGCCCTCCTCCTTGGCCCAGGAGGCTGAGCCTGGACTCTCCCACACGGCCTGATGCTTTATCCACAGACTCAAACAAGTCCGTAGTATCAGGTTTTAACCAGCTCCACAAGTTCAACACACCCAACGTGAAGAAGAACAAATCTCAACCCCCTCACAGATCACCCCCTCCATCAGTCATCCCCCCAGTCCCAGCCCCAGCCTACAAGCCCTCCACTGGCTGCACCAGCCCTGCTCCCCCTGCCCGGGGAGTAGCCCCAGCTCCTTCTGCCCAATGCAACCTCCACATATTGAGGAGCTGCCTTTCTCTGCAGCTGGTCCCCAAAGATGCTCTTCAGCGGCACATGTTGCGGTGTGTTTTTTCTTTAATGGTTTGCCCGTTCCCCCCTCTATTGCTGGTCTAGTCCAAGTTGTACCCTCCTACCCAGTTGTCAATCTTCCCTAAGACCTCCCCTTTGTTACAGAATGTTCTCTGTCCCTCCTCCTCCTGAATTGTCAATCCCACATTGTACCTGCCCCTTGCTGTGGAATGTTCTTTGCCCTTCCCCCTGCCAAGCTGTCAATCCCTCCTTGTGCCAAGCCCCTTGCTTTGGAAATCCCCTTGGGCAATCCCCTAAGCTTTGAAGCTCCATGGGTTTGTTTGAATTGCTCCCTCTCCCTGTGTTTCCTCATTGGTTAAAGCATTGTAAACCCTGCCTTGTGCTCCTCCCCAATCTTCCCCCTATTGCTTGAGGATTTGTACCCTCCCCTAGAACCTCCCCTGTATAAAAGTTCCTGCACACTCAGTGTCTGTGTCTATTGTGCCTGGGCCTTCCTTGGAATAGGCTGCCTTGGGTTCCACAGGGAAGATCCCTGTCTTCTCTTTGCCTCTGTCCTCCACGCTTCCATGTATCTGCGTGCTGTAGAGAGCAAGCCCTGCCCTCCTGCTACCCAGCCCAGCGTTGGTCGGGGAGCAGCCACTCTGGGCATGGGCTCGGGAGCTGGCTGAGCAGCTCTGGCACCGTGTCAGGCACAGAGACCATAGGATGTGGGGGTGCACAACCCCCAGACATGTCTTTGTGTGGACAGCCCAACTGGCTCGACCCACAGGAGCTGTGAAAATTGCCTCCCCGCAAGCAGTCTGAGGACAGACCTTGTAGCCTGCCCTCCTCTAGTAACAGCAGTTTGGCACAAAGCAAATGGATAGATGGAACCCCTAGGGAAATGTAGGGAAACCATTACGGCGATCCATGCGCTCCGGGGAGCAAAGGACCACAGGTTTCTCTTGATCTCAGAGCTCCAAAACTGTGACACACCCAGCTAAAGGCCTTCCATAAAATTAAGGGAGAACTTGTCAACACAACCCAGACTAATTTGTGCTCCAGCATCTCTGCCCCTGATTTCACTGAGGGGTGCCCCAGCTAAAACCTCCAGAGCCAGGTTTCTCTTGCCTCGCTCAGATGGAATATTGGAGTATCTTGCCTCCTCTCACACAGGGCAATCTAGCTTGCATCTAAAAACCAAGTAATGGTTGCTACTGACCAGTCAATTTCCCTGGAAAACAGCCCCACAGATACTTACTATCTCTGCCCTGAAGTCTGTAGGGACAAGACGTTTGTTGAAGAGGGTGAAAGTTTGTGAATTAGGCTGTAGTGCTGGGATCATGCCAAACTCTATCAGCCTTGGACTCGGGTAGATGTCTGCCAGCTGTCCAGTGCTCTGTAATTCTTGTCTCTGTTCCAGGAAGCAAGCAAGAAAGATTTTTTGAAAAACCAAAACAAACCTCAACAGGGAAACCTAGAAAAGCTTAAGCAGCTCAACACTGCCTAAGTTACTTTCTTTAGGGACAGCTACCACTCTCCAGTTGAAATGCTGGGCTTTTGGAAAAGAAAACAAAGTTACACATTCACCTCCTAATTCAAAAGGATCAAGGTAAAGACAAACTTTCGAAGTACAAATTATTGGCCCCAAGGGAAAAGCTTTGGAAGAAATGTCAGGTTAAGACCAGGCAGACGGTTGAACAACTAGTTATTGTGGTGGGGAGAGACTCAGCTTAAAAGATAAGCAGCCTGAGAATTGAAACAACTGTTTTGTCCAACTTCAGGTTCACTGGCACAGCCTGCACTGCCAGTCCTTCCTGGTGACTGATTTCTGTGCAGTGCCACAGTGGTCCAGGTTCAGATGATTGGTGCCATCCAGGGAATTTGGCATCCTCATTTGCATAGGTTTTAATGGAAGTTGAAATCCTTGCAACAACTCTTCAAATGTCACATTTCCTTTCTTTCAGAGAAAGCTCAAGGTTCCCAGAAGTCTTCTGACATCTTCTTTTGTGCTCAGAGAGATGACAAGACATTTTATAACAGATGTTTCCAAAGTTACTAGCATTTTAAAGGTTAATTAGCTAGAATTATCCTCGATTCCAGCTTAGATGAGCTACTTTCTGTGTCAGACACTGAGATTACCACCTATAAGGCATGAGCTGTTTATGTCACCAATCCCTCCTGTCCTCCAAAGCAGCCTGTGCCTGGTTTCCCCAGAACAATCCCCATACCCTTTGCAGCCTGCCAGGACAAGTTGCACAAAGGCACACATCTCCCCTTGCACTCACCCGTGGGTTTCTCTCATCCCCAAACACGCTGATAAGAACACTGGTGCGATGCTCGCCCAATGTTTGGACTTCGATTGTAACTGGAATCTCTTCAATGCTGTGAGGCTGGACAATCCCACAGGGTTTGGGGCTGGAGTAGAACACAGGAGCGTCCTCCTTGCGTTTCTAGAAGGGACAGAATCAAATGCAATTTAGGAGGGACCTCTCAAGAAATGTCAAACTCCTTAACATCCACCACAACGGCAACTTACACACATTTTTAAAAATCCCCAGGGCAAAGATAAAAGGCAGAAACAAGATGCAAGAATTGTAGGCATAGCATCCTCAGGGGATCCTGCAAGGAGGCTGCCAACACAGGCATGGGTGTCTGTGTGTGCAGCAGCTTTTCACAGCCCTCTAAGGTGTCCCACAAGAAAAGACCCTGAAGACTAAAACATAAACTGTTTCCTCAGGAGATTACACTGCATCCTAAAGTTTACATTCAGGTAGGATCCTGCTCTCAGCAGATCTTTAAGACTGAATAGAAACCAGCAAGGACTTACCCAAACCCTTTTCCCCTGGAATAATCTCCTCAGTAATATTTGCAAGAAGGAGGTGCATGTGATGCCAAACCTGGGGAATAAGCCCGTAGCAGCCAGGAAGGTCGGTGTTATTCACAACGAGGAACTTCCTCTCGTAGGGCACCTTGAGGCGGCACTCATTGTACAGCAGGACGTGAGGGTACACTCGCAGCTCAGGAACGAGACATCTGGGCAATGAGATGACCCCAGGGGAATCAGAGATACTGAGAGGATGGAGAACATTTACCCTCAAAGATTGGAGCATAACACGTTTGTCACTGTCAAATAGACGTTTAACAGCCCGACACTGATAAATTGCCTTCAAAGTCTTCCCACTCAAACATGTCCTGTCAAGGAGGGGCAAATCCTGAGAGGCAGCACCCAGAGACTGCCAAGTGCCCCAAGCAGAGCACAGCTGTCCCACAGCTGCCTCAGCCCCTCCTTTACCCAAGAAGGCTTACAAGGACTCCTGTAACAGTTCTAGTGATCCATGAGCTCTGGGGGAGCCTTCCCAAAAAGGATCAGTGCTCACCAAGGCTCAAGGAACACACAACTCTAGTGTCTCAATAAAAATGATTCCCTTCTCTCCCTTGGCACTGTTGCCCTGCCTGAGAACTCAACATTTTGCCCTAACCTTGGAGGGCATGAGACACCACCTGTCCTGCAGAGTGGGTGATCACCCCTTCCCAGTTCCTACATCTCCCTCAGTCCTTCAGTCCACAGGTCTATGCCTGTTCCCAGTTGCACGTGCTTAAAAAAACTGCAGCCCAGGCATTGACTGGATGGCTCTGCCTGGGAGAGGGAACAGCACCAGGGAACTGCATCTCTCTTGTCATTAAACTGACACCTGCGGCAGCATAGCAGAATGGAATGCTGCTGCAGCAAGAACAACTTTTGGTTTTAGTCTGAGAACATTAACGCTCAAAATGGGAAGCAGAGGGAAGGAGAAAAACAAGAGCTGGCCTGTCACTTCAAGGGCTGTTTCCCCCTTGTAAGATCCTGCCCTCACCACTCTTGCTGTGAGCCACTTCCCCACGGTCACGTGCCCTCATTAACAGAAGCAGGCCCTGACTCTCAGCAAGCTGCTTGGTGTGTCCCAAACCAGTGCAGGTTGGTTACAACCCAGCACGACTCCACCTCTTGCAGAAAGGAGGAAAGGAGGCCCTTGGGAAATTTGTTCCACCTCAAGCACCAAAAACCAGGCCAACAAATCACATCATTCCTGGTCCCTTTAGAAAAAGGCCCAGGACCATGCTGGGCTGTGAGCAGGGGTGCTTTTCAGCACAGGCTGCTTTCCAAGCACTGCTGTTCTCTCATCCGGCTGGGCAGAACATGAGGTCATTAAACAACACGTCTCCTTGGCAGCTCCAGCCAGAAAATCCAGGTCAAGGCAGCGTGCTGGGGGAGGCCAGGGAAGTGCTGGTACCTGGCCATGATGGTCACTGATGCCACTCCATTGCCAATACCCTCCAGGTCCACCAGCATTCTCCGGCAGAAATCCATCACGGTGTTGGAACACAGGGTCACCTGGTGGGAGAGGAGAGGAGAGGAGAGGAGAGGAGAGGAGAGGAGAGGAGAGGAGAGGAGAGGAGAGGAGAGGAGAGGAGAGGAGAGGAGAGGAGAGGAGAGGAGAGGAGAGGAGAGGAGAGGAGAGGAGAGGAGAGGAGAGGAGAGGAGAGGAGAGGAGAGGAGAGGAGAGGAGAGGAGAGGAGAGGAGAATTCCTCCTTACAAAAGCTTGTTATCCATGTGTGATATCCTCCAGTTCTTGTTTCATGCTAAAGGAGAGGGAGGATTTTGCCTTAATTCTTCTGCTGGTCCATGTGTAGAGCACAGTCTCTGAGAGTAACAAAAGACTCCTGGCGATACCAGATTTGTTAAACACACCTTGCTATCAGGGCGTAGGTCAGCTAAATTAAAACATTAGACGAAAGCTCTACACACCACTGTATTCAAATTAAGGGGCAAATTTTTCATCTCACTACAATGACATAAATGCAGAGGAAATCTGCTGACTTGCACAGAATCAGATTTACAGCAGGAAGTTGAGGGCAAAGTGTGGCCCAGCAGGTGCTGGGCAGTTCATAGCTACAGAGTTTTTTGTTTGTATGTGATCTCGGCGTACGATTTTGGAAACAAAACAGTGCTTCTTCAGGAGCGTCCCGATTAACCCAGCTAACAGAGGCCTCACGCCAGTGCAGATCTCACCCACACGATGCTCAAAGCTGGCAGCAGAGCTAAAGCCCTCCCACACTGCAGTGAAGCTTCAGCTGGATTCTTCCCATACCTTGATATCCTGGTGTCCCTGGGGAGCGATGGTCCCTTGGCTGGGATTCATTGTAAACTCCCTTGGCTCCACATAAAAATGAATTCCCTGCCTCCAGGATGGGTCACTCTGCTTGTGTATTTGATCAAAGCTATTAACAGCAGTCTGAGTGCCATCATCAGATATTTGGAGCTTGAACCTCAGGGACCTCAGCGAGGAGTTAATGAGGCGACAGGTCATGGTGTAGGGAAAGCCTAGGAAAAGGACATGAAATTCCATTTAGGCACCAGTTATGTCATGACTCCTGGTGTGCATATCCTGGTAGGATTAAAGTGTGATTGGAGTTCAGCTCTTTATTGTCTGAACTACAGCTCACCGAGAAGCTGCATGAGAAATTAATTGTCATTTAGTTCTCTTTGACGCTGATTCCAGACTGCAGCCTTGAAAATGCCCACTCTTAGCCCTGCTGAGTATTGCAAGCTTCTCTCTGATGGGGAGGAGCTCCCTCACCTGCCCCAAACCAGCACCAGTTATTTCCCACTGATGAGTGTGCACCCACACCAAACATTTACTCTGAAAATCCAAGCTGTAAAATTCCCTGTTAAGTCTGCCAACACTCTCACAATTTTTAAGATATAAACAGTGAGTCGTCATTGAGAGAAGCTACATCAAAGAAAGTGAGGATGGAATCAGGAACTGGAATATGATGCAAAGCACCCTAATGCAGTTTCTCTCTGCAGGATCCTTAAGGCATCTCTTGGTTTGGGCCAAACACACTGAGCACGTGACATCTCAGAGCCCACTCAGCTGGAGGCAAACCCGAGTCTTGCTTTGAGATTAGCAATTAATAACATGTCCCACCTCACCCAAAATACCCGGACATCACACCCGTGCTGCTCCCTGTGATTGCTGCCTGCAAGTGTTTACCCCGCTTTAGCTCTGAGATTTGCTTTCCCTGCTGGAAAGCCAGAGATACAGCCACACATGGTGAAGCGTGGAGACCCAGGGGCCTGCCAGGGAGATACCAATCTCCATGCCCTGGAAGGAAAGACAAGGAGACGTCTAAAGGGCATTTAACCCAGGGTGACAAAAAGGGATTCTCCCCACAGTTCTTTGCTCCTCTATGTTAATGTACCCCAGTTATGTCATCCCTAATGTCCTCCCCAGTTCTGCAAAGTTCTTCTTTCCTTCTTTACCCATTGGCCCAAATTTTCCACAGTGTTCCACCCCCATTTCTTTGTTGGTTGTTGCCCTTTGCCGCACCTTTGTACCGCCCCTGTGCTCTCAGCCCCTTGGACCCTCGTGTTCTATTCTGCCCCCTCTTGCCTTGTACTTAAGCCTCGACCCTCTTTTGTTCTGGCTCTTCTGCTCCTGGACCCCTTTGGTGTGTGGCTACAAGAAACCTCCATCAGAACTCCATACAGAAGATCCCTCTCGTCTTTTCTCCGTGGGCTCCTTTCTGCTCCTTGCGGCCGTGTGGACTTAGTGTGTGTCTGTGTGCCTGCCTGACCGCCTTCTACTAAAGGCACTTTTCAGGAAGGTAGCGGCACTTCACCCTCTAGTGCACGCTGCTACGGTGAGGATGTCCTGCAGAGCCCGGACACCAGCCACAACCTGCTCTGCAGTGGACATCTGGCTTGGCTGGCCAGCTCGGTGGGGAGGAGACTTCTCTCCAGGCCTGCTCACCAAGAGTCATTTGAACACAGATGGGGGGGAAAAAACAACTGTGGCACAGCCCAGGGCTTCTCTGCGCACATCAACAGTGATCAGTGCCAGCTCCAGCAGTGACTCCAGCAGGGAGACAAGAGAGGCCACAAGAAGGACAAACACAGATTTCAAAACCTCCAATGAGACTGAGGTCACCACATGCAGACAGCAATCAACAGTTAAAAAGAAGCAAAACTACAACAGCTGCCTTCAGCTGAAGAGACCTCAGGAATGAAATCGGATTAAGCAGGATGAATCTGCTATTACAGAACCTGTTGCCTTTCTTGCTTCATTGATTCAAAAAGCAACTTAATAAGTGCCTCAGAGGTGATGAAGTGTGGGGAAGAAGCAGCTCAGGAAAGGCAAATCGTTTTCTTAAAAAGTTCATGAACTTCATTGTTGTGGGTTTAGGCTTTGTAGTGAATTTTCCCCTTGGTCTGGGAAGGGGATAGGGGTTTGGGGGGTTTTGGCTGTGGGGGGGTGGGTTTTTCTGTTCAGGGTTTTTTGGGAGTTGTGGCATGATGCCATGGGTGTTTTTGAAGTGGGACCTGAGGTTTTGCAGGGAGCGGACCTTTCCTTCCTTCCACTCGGGGATGGGGAAGCTCGGCCGTGTGGGGCTGTGGGAGGTTGAGTGCTTGTCCCCAGCACTTCACTAGGCTGCAGCTCAGCACCATCATCAAACTCGCCTGCCTTCCCTGCTTCTGCCTGCTGCTGTTTGGCACTGCCGAGATCCCCTGCTGCCCGTGAGTTTGCACAATTCCTTCCTTCTTCCCTTCCTTCTTCCCTTCCCTTCCCTTCCCTTCCCTTCCCTTCCCTTCCCTTCCCTTCCCTTCCCTTCCCTTCCCTTCCCTTCCCTTCCCACACCTTCCCACACCTTCCCACACCTTCCCACACCTTCCCACACCTTCCCACACCTTCCCACACCTTCCCACACCTTCCCACAACTTCCCTTCCCTTCCCACACCTTCCCTTCCACACCTTCCCTTCCCACACCTTCCCTTCCCTTCCCACACCTTCCCACACCTTCCCACACCTTCTCTTCCCACACCTTCCCACACCTTCCCTTCCCACACCTTCCCTTCCCTGCCAGCTGGGAGGGGATCACTGCCCTGCCAGATCCCACAGCTCCTCCTGCCTGTGATCGTAACTATACCAAAGGGGAAAAACAGTACTTGGCAGGTTGGAAACTTCTGCTACTGCCTTGTTGTTTGTGCTGTTCTGCTATATTCTAGTAAAGAACTGTCATTCCTTTTTCCCATAGTTTTGCCTGGAAGCCCTGGAATTCCACAGGTACAATAATTTGGAGGGAGGGAGTCATCTTCCCTTTCAGCAAGATTCCCTCCTTTCTTGGCAGACATCTTGTCTTTTAAACCAGGACGGAGACACCAGAAAATAATGCCTTTCTATTCCCTGGTACTATTTGATCTCACAATGGCAAAATGCTACCTGAGGCACCAGCAGCCCTGGAGTTCACACCCTGAAGAGGCTGCTGCAGTGGCAGAACATGAGTGACGGATGCCTTCACATTCAAGCGTTCCACTTTGGAATGCACAGATCCCTCATGCTGTGTCTAAGCCCAGGGAGCACTCACCAAAGGAAATGTCACCGAAGTCGAGCTCATCGACGTTGAAGTGTACAGTCGGTTCACAGACATGTCCCCTGCGATGAGGAGGAAATGGCTTGGTTAAAGGCAATTGCAAAGTGTCTGGCTGTAGTGGCTTGGGGACAGAAAACCTAGTCGGGGGCACTGTGGGTTTCAGATCAACACACCACCATGTGCTCAGCACAGTGTCATGTGGACAGGAGGCAGCTAAAGCCCAAGTGGCTAGCAGCCACAGCCACGGATGGGGCTTTGGGCACAGGGCAGGCAGGAAAAGCCCCTGAGTTGCTGGTGGTCCCATGAAGGACCCTGAACACACACCCAGACATGGCTCTGTGCCTCAGTTTCCCCATCTGTAAGATGACAGACATAAAGGTGTCCCCACAAACTTCTGTAACCAGCCTTTCCAGCCACAGGTTCCCTGCTTTGCTGCTTCTTAGCTGCAACTGGTCTTCCCATGGAGGAGCTTTCTCAGCAGATTTTAACCCACACAATCATTACAGAGTTTTGAGACATGGAGTCAAGGGAGCCTCAAGAATTCTCTGGAAACAGCAGCAACAATTCTACCCAGTCAACAGATGAATCCTAGAGGAAAGCACGGAGGCTCAGGAGTCAGCCACTGGGGCTGTGCCGCTTCAGCTCTGTAGAGGCAGGGGCAGGCAGGGAGAAACACCCCTCCAGGCTGGGGTGAGAAGTGCCTCCCTCCCATAGGCCTTTGCAGGCACATGCTGATGTCTGAAGTTCTCTTGGCTTGTAGAGTTGTTCCACCCCTGTCCAGCCCCTGTTCACCTCATTGCTATTCCTCCTAGAATGTTCTCCCTTCTCCTGATCGCTATTGCTCCTGATATGCCCATATTGCTCCAGCCCTGTTACCCTATTGGTTCCCCTGGTTGGCTGCCCCTCCTCTGCACTGCTTTTCCCTGTCCCTATAGGAGCTTGATCCTCAGGACGTGCCTCTTTCGTCCCATAGTTAACCCTTTGCCCTCAACCCAGTTTTGTCTTTGTCCCTGGACTGCCTTCAAGACCCAATAAACCTTCCCTCGGATTTCCATACAAAGACCTGCCCTTCGCCTGTTTTATCAGCAACTTTTTGTTTTTAGCAAGTGTGCTCAGGGCTCCAAAAGCACAGCTCGTTCTCAGAGGAGCCCAGTGAAGTGCATCGCTTCAGGAAAGGATCAGCTTGTCACCAGTGCACCAGCTGGCACAGCCAACAGCTACTGCACTTCATCCGTTCAGGACGTGGATGTCCTGAATCTACCACACCACCTCAGCTGTGCTTGAACTCAGCAGACAGGCCCCAACATCCACTGAAATCAGCACTTGAAGCTGCACAACACTCACGAGTTTATTTCATGGCTGATGCCAATCAATGCCCACTCGGCCTTTGGTTAAACATCCAGGACCTGTGAACTGTGCCTTCTGTTGTGTTCACGGGACTGCCACTGGCTCTGCTCTACACACCTCAACAGGGCACACCTGCCCTTGCTCAAGGAGAAAGCTGCTTATGCAATAACATCCTGTGACCACTTTGGGGGAGGGACAGAGGAGAATCAATCATTTGATGGTGGAAGGTTCCCCCTTAATTTCCAAAATAAAAAAAGCAGTACTTTTCCTCCAAAGACAAAGCCAGCATAATTGTTTCTCTACTGTGGGAAGACCTACTCACCACTTTTCTCTTGCAAAGTGATCACTTGCTCGTCCTTTCCTATCCATCTCCCTTATCTCATTGGTATAATGGACTGCAGATTGTTTTTGTTTCTTTGCTGCCTTGATCCAGGGCCTCCCAACAGCAACAGCCCAGCTCCAAAGCTCCAGTGCAGCCAGCATCAGCTTTCCTGCTTACACTACATCATCCTTCCAGCACATGGCTCAGGCTAGCAGGGACAAGCCCTCATGCTGCTGTGGTCCTGAGGACTGAGCTCTGCCTCCCCTGTTATCACCCCTTCTCCCTTCTACTGGACCAGGATTATCCCAGCCCAAGGGATCAGCCCTTTCCTGGCTGTGGAAAGGAGGTACCAGAGCACTCTCTGCACAGGAGTTGGGAGCACAGATTGTCCCCCACAGCATGGCCATGAGAGGTGAGGTGAGGCTGCTGCTGCCCATTTGGGATGGATTATTCACAGAAGTTTTTAAAATCACTGCTGCTGGTGCAGAGTCACCCAGGCTGGCCCATCTCCAAAGCCCTGGGAGCCTTGCTGGGTGTTCAGGTGGGACATCCCAGAGCAGCTACTGCCCAAAGCTGATCCATCCCACTGTCTGCTATGGCCCAAGGCAGAGGGAGATCCCTGCAGGGAGGTGTCATTCCAGCTCTCAGGTAGCACACAGGGCAGTAGGCACCTCCCCCTAAGGCAATGCCACAATCAGAGCAGAGATGAGGACCTCAGGCAGCACTTTTCTTCTCCTCCTGACCCCAAAATGAGGTCGGTGGGGGATGTCCCAGAGACAGCTACAGATGTGCCCAGCAAGCTCCCAGAGTCCTTACTTGATTGTCAGGATTGCAGGCGTAGGAGATCCAGCCACACTGAACTGGAATTCTTCCTCAAACCTCCCCAGTACGGTGGCATTGAAGGAGATCTGGATGGTCTGGATCCCACCTGGTGCAATGATGCCCTCCTCAGGTGCAAACTTGAAGCAGTCGCCCACGTTTGCAGTTGTACAGATATAGGTGAAGGGAGCATCAATAGGTGCTTGGTTAATCAGTTTCACCTGCAGCAACAAGAAAGCAAAACGGAAATGCACGTGCAGTCTTCCCTTTGTGTGAATTGTTGTCTAATGACACAATTAACACCCAGAAACAGCAGCAGAAGATGCTTTGTGCTGCTGAATGGCAGAAGTCACAAAAATACAACAGGACAAGTTCTGCCTTTGGGTTTTCATGCAAAGCAGTGTTAACTCCACATAACCGGAGTCACTCTGGGGCTATCCCATGGACACAGAGCAGTCCACCTCTGGTCAGCATCAGCAAGCTCATTCAGACCTGGCCCTGAGAGCAGCATGGGGTGATTGCAGCTGCACAGTGAATCACCACAGAGCTGCTGCTGCCCCAGTTAGCACAGCTCCAGCAGTACCATCTACTCATTCACCTTGTCCCATATCATGAAAACAATACATTGAAAATGAGGCATCAGCATCAAAATGTATAGACAGCACCATCTTTTGGTAAGAAAACTCAGCATGTCTTTCCCTTCCACAGCCAAGCTCTTGAAAGTGTCTGGCATGATGTAGTGCCTCATTTTTTACCTCTTTCAGTTGCTCTCTGTTTTCTTTTGCAAACTTGACACTACTGTGGCGGGGAGGGGGAAGGCAAATAGGTAGAAAAATCCTTTGCTTTATTCCTAGGAACACTCTTCTCTTTCTAGAGTCAGAGATGCACCAAGGCTGAAGTGTGGTGCGGGACTGGTCAGCAAGGGAAGAACTGCCAAGCCCTTTGAAAGGGCCAGCACTGAGCCAGAGGGCTGGATGGCTTTCCTGTGACTTCCAGGAATAAGCAGGAGACACCTGACTGAAAATCGGTTGCAATGGACCGAAGCTCAAACGTAGCCAGTTTGTTCCAGCTGCTTCTGAACAGCTCAGTACAAAGGTGCCTTGTGTCTGGAGCTGCCACAAAAGCCTCTGAACATGCAGCTTTTTGAACCCAGTGCTGGTTTCATATGCCAGGGGGCTGTTTTGCAGGAAGTCTCCCAGCTGATCCCCAAGGAAGGCCACACAAAAGCAGGGATTGGGGTTTCATGAACAACAGACACACCTTCCTGACCTCCCAGATTTGACCAGTACATCAAATATTCCCTGCTCACAACTAGCCAGGTTGGCAGGAATTCCACAGATCCACCAGGCTTGCTGCTGCCTCAGGAGCCATCAGGATCCATCCCTAGGCCTGCTGCTCACCTCATAGACGTAGGGGGTGTTGACAAAAATGTTCCCAAGGTTCAGTGTATGAGAGCTGAGTTCAACGAAGGGTCCTTGGCCTTCCCCTATGAGGTGCAGGGGCAGCCTGCTCTCTCGGCCTGGGGAGAGATGTCCATTTCAGTACAATAATTCTCTCTGTTATACTGCATTTTCCAGGCTGCCTCAATGCTAGTCCCTGACTCTGAGCTAGATGCAGCCAGCTCCTGTTGCTACAGGAGAAGATCTGGACTCTTCTCTTCCCTTGGGAGATATTCCTTGGGGCTGACTTCCAATTTCTAAGCCATTCCTTGGGCTGCTTTCCAATTTTAGCCACCCATCTGCCGAGTTTAAAACATCCCTGATGTCTTGTAGTGACAGGCCAAGAAGTAATGGGGAAAATTGAAAGAAAGGAAGTTTAGGTTAGATATTAGGAAGAAATTTTGTACTGTGAGGGTGGGGAGACACTGGAGCAGGTTCCCCAGGAGAGTTGTGGAGGTTCCAGCCCCAAAGTGTTCAAAGCCAGGCTGGATGGGGCTTGGAGCTACCTGGTCTTGCCACTAAGGTCCATTCCATCCTTAATATCATTAACATACTATGATTCTATGGCTTCCTTCCCATGCGCTTAGAGGAGCTTTGAAATCCATTCAATGAAGGCACAAAGCTCATGGTTTGGCAACTGCCAAACTGTCTAGCCCAGTAGCACACGACTTTGTTGCCAAAGCCCTCAACTTCTGACACTCGGCACTCTGTTCTATTTCCACAGACAGAGCTGCAAGGTGACAATTGCCACACAGGGAGAGAAGAAGCTGCTGGCTGAGGGTGGTCCTTCTACAAACACCCTGGGCTCAGCAGGGCTCAGCCACCTCTGGTCTGCTGGTGTCTGGGCAGTGGGATGTGATCCAGGGGCAGGGAGCACATTTCTAACTCAGCTCCTACTGCCTGATGATGGATCCATGTCAAATGGACCCATCCTGGAGGTCAGTGGTCTAGAGGGGCTTAGTGCTGGTTCACTAAAGCTGTTCTGCTCTGTAGCTCTTTGGCCTTTGTGGAAATGCTGGCAAAGTCATGGCATGAAAACGTCTCCCTGCACTGCCTGGCTTGTTCTGGGATCAGTTATCCAGACACAGGTGTTCTGAGCCCTGGCCTTGCACGAGAGACTCCCTGGAAGCTGCAGGGCCAGTGGGAATGTGCCAGCTCTGCCTTGCTGAGCAGGGACTCTTCCCAGCAGTTACAGGGGAGCCCAGCGGGCTCAGGCTTGCACCATGGCTTCACTGTGGGTGAGACAAGCAGGGGAAAGGAGCTGTACCTGAGATGTTGCAGTAAGCCACACTTCGATACTCCAGTGCTTCTACAGGTTTAAAGGTCACCTTGATTTTGGTGCAACAGTTCGGCCCAATTTCTCCCTCCTAAGGCACAAAGAGACAGCAAAACGTTAATCTTCCAACTTCACATTTCTTGTTTTCAACCTCAGTCCTCTAAGCCTTTATTTAGAGCATCAATGATGAATGAACAACACAAGGAGCCCAAGGAAACACTCCAAACCCAGCTCAACACAGTGTTGGTAGTGTGTGTTAATGCTCAGCTGATCAGCTCCCACTCTCCACAACAATCCTACTGCTCTGACACAAGCTCTTGGTCACATCATGCTGCTGTCAGCTACAGCAGTGTGGAACTGCCATTGTGCACTGGTGGCTCTTCTCAAGAAGAGAACATGATCCCCTTCCTTGGAAATAAAAAGAATAGTTTCACGTGTTCTGAAAGAAAGCGGAGGTTGGCATTATTCTAGGGTTTACTCCAGGATGAGAAGGGATTTTGCACTGTGCAGGCACCAGGCATTCATCTCTCACAATACCAATACTCAGAATCAGGGCTCTGGTTGATGGCAGGACATGGGGGTTTGCTTACACAAATAGGAAAGGCTTTCTGTCCCTGTGTGCAAGAGAACTCAAAAGGCCCATTTAGACCTTCCAGCCTTGAGTCCAGGCTCACAGATGACACAGGAAGGGAGACTCAGAAATAGTGCAAGTCATGGATGCAGGAAGGGATTGGCATTTCTAGGATTAACTTTGGGCTGAATTTGGCCTCCTTTTTACAGCAAACCATTGCATGCTTCAGGTCAAGATGGGAACTGGCAGAGCTCCAACACCCTCTGCTAAACCCTGCACACCACGTACCTACAAGAACTGGTCCCTGTGGACAGTGCAAGGACACGCAACGAGTGCCCTTGAGCTGGAGCCCTGGCAGCAGAGCTCAGCCTTGTCAGGCTCCCTGCCTTGAGCCTGCAGGGCAGAACTGCTTTTAGCAGCGAGCTCTGCAGCCACACCAGAGACTTGATGTCTTTCCTCCCAGCACATGGATCCACCTGAGGATCTGCTGAGTGAGTGCATCAGCATCCAGGAGGATGGGGAGGGAGGGTGGGAGGAGGAAGAGAGGGAGGAGGAAGAGGAGGAAAATGAGGTTCTCAGCTATCACTTACCACTGGCTCAATGGAAAAAATGTCATCAGAGAACAGCATGGGGTCTTCTTGCACCTTTGCCATTTCCTCCTGGACCGTGTGGCTCACAAGGGCAGTGTTATCTTCACAATAGCCCTTCTCCTGCTCTATATTCTTCTCCTCAATGAAATTTTCCAGTGATACCTCTGTCAGTGGCTGCAGAAAATAGCACTGCCTGCATCCACAGGGAGAGACAAAGCCAGCAGATCATTTAATAAACCACGCATTTGCAGAGAGAAGTCTGAGTGCAGGAGAGCAAAGCACTTGGGGAGGAGCAGCAGCAGCTCCCCAGCAAGCGCTGACCCCAAGCCACGGGAGTCCCAAATGGATCAGAGAATAACTTCTTCACTGGCACAGCAGGTAGTTTTACTCTACACTTGCAAGCTCAAGAGAGTTTTGGAAAGCCAGCATCCCTCAGAAATACCTCATGGCTCAAAGCCTCTGCCAAAATTGAGGGAGAATCCCCCAGGCACCTCAGCTGTGTTTTCCTACCCCTGAGCTGCTCGGGGAAGGCAGATAAAGATCACGGAGTGCCCACTGCAGGACTTCCCTGGGAAGGGGAGACAATGCTGGTTTGCAGCTACGTGTTACCAGCATCACTCTTTGTTTCTTCCATTTTGGACCTGACCTGTTCCCTACTCTGTCTTTCACAAGAGCATCCCAGAGCACTTCCAAAGGAAATCAATTAATTGAGACACCGAACCCCTTCAGTGACATTCAAGGTTTTATATGGATGAAAAGAGAGGCTCTGAGAGAGCGAGGGACTTTGTTGTGCAGGAGGGAGACAGCAAACTCCTGGAGAGACCTTTTCATGATCCAGAGCTTTTTGGGTCCCATGCCAGTACATGGTAGTAGAATGTCCTGAGAGGGAAAGGATCTTGCACTACCTCCTCTCATAAACAAGTCCTCTCTGCTCTGAGATCTCAGAAGCTTCTGTGACAGCAGGACAGTGGCCTTGGAGCTAAAACTATCCCTAAGACTGGAAGGAAGGAAGGAAGAACAAAATGTCCTGGTGACAGTCTAACTAGCATGCAGACAGATGTAATTGGGGAAGAAAACCAGAAAACTAAAACCAGTTGGAAGTTTACCTTGGGGAAACCTAGTTGCTTCAGAGGGAAAAGTGGATCAACTGGCATTCAGGCTGAGGCAGCCAAGTGAGAAAAAATGGAAATCAACAGCCCAGGAAAGTAGCCAGAGAAGGTAAGAGGATTTTCTTTCAGCACAGAGAGCTTGTATGGAAGTCAGACACTCTGTAAGTTGATAGAGAACAGTGGAAAACCAAGAAGTCCAGGGCACTAAAGGATCCTCTTGCCAGCCATTCAAGTGGGTGAGGGTCCATCTCCTGGTGCTTTGGAGGCAATTTTAAATTACTCTGGGGAGTGTGAGCGACCTGACCCAAAGGAAACTGGAGCTTGGCAATTTGGACATGGCAGTTCTGGCACAACAGTTCTGCCAAGGCAGTTTTGGGCATGGCAGTTTTTTGGCATGGCAGTTTTGGCACAGCAGTTTTTACATGGCAGTTTTGGCACAGCAGTTTGTGTGGTGTTTTTTTCAATTTTGCACTTCAGTTCATGCAAGCAGCTGAGCAGAAAGGGTGCAGCCAGCCACCCTCGTTGTGTAGTGGATTGTGTCTTTTGGCTGGTTGAGAGGTGATTGCCTTTCTTTCTTTCTTTTCTTTCTTTCTTTCTTTCTTTTCTTTTCTTTCTTTCTTTCTTTCTTTCTTTCTTTCTTTCTTTCTTTCTTTCTTTCTTTCTTTCTTTCTTTCTTTCTTTCTTTCTTTCTTTCTTTCTTTCTTTCTTTTTCTTTCTTTCTTTCTTTCTTTCTTTCTTTCTTTCTTTCTTTCTTTCTTTACAACCCCCTCAGCACTGGTTTACAAATGATCAAAAGCCATTGCTGCTGCTGCCAGCAAGAGTGTACTAACTCAAACAGAACCCCCCAGGAAGGACTCAGCTGTCCAGCCCCTGGCTGCAGGGAGGGTCTGAGCCTGGTGTTAATATCAGAGGATAGTGCAAAAGACACCTGCGTGCAGTGTCAGCAGGTGAATGATCTGCTCTGTCTGGAGGCAAAGCTTTAGGAGGAAGTGCAAAGGCTGAGAAGCATTAGGGAGAGCAAAACAGAAATTAACTGGTGGAGTTACACCCTTCCAACCCTGAGAGAAGCTCAGCAGGAGTCAGAGGAGCCTTGCCCTTGTTGCAATCAGGCAGAAGGAGGAGACCTAGGAGACAGTGGGGAATGGAAATGGCTCTCTATTGGAGAGGTAATAAAATTCCATCCTGACCCCTATCACCTACCCAGTGCCCTGACAGAATAGGTATGAGGCCCTGGATCCAGAGGGTCAGGCAGATGACACTAAAGAAAAAAATTCTGTCTGGAGAATGTCCCAGTTGCACTTTGTCTGTCAGCCAGATCACAGCCTCAAGTACTAAGAAGAAAAGAAGGGTAGTGGGTGACTCCCCTGTAAGGGGAACTGAGGGCCCTGTGTATTGACCAGATCCATTCCACAGGGAAGTCTGCTGCCTCCCTGAGACCCAGGTACTGGATATCAGCAGGAGATTCCCTAAGAACTAATGAACTTCATCTGTTCACCACTGTCTGGTGTACAGTTCTCAATATTCAGTGAAACAAGGAGAGGCATCAACAAAACTTCCACTCTGGACTTCTGGAGGGCAGACTTCAGCCTGTTCAAGAGACGGGTTTGGAGAGTACCTTGGGAAACAGCCCTTAAAAGCAAAGGGGTCCAGGAAGGATAGACATACTTCAAGAAAGAAGTCTTGGAGGCACAGGAACAGACTGTCCCTGTGTGCTGAAAGATGAGCTGACAGGGAACACAACCAGCCTGGATGGGCAAGGAACTTTTGAAGGAACTAAGGGGGAAAAAAAAAAAAAGGTGGGTGTATCACCTTTGGAAAGAGGGGCTGGCAACTCAGGAAATGTTTAAGGATGTTGCCAGGTCATGTAGAAAGAAGATTAGAGAGGCAAAAGCCCAATTAGAACTTCAGGAAACCCAGTCACTGCAATCAACCTTTACTTCCCAAAATACTATCCTTGGCTGGAGTACAAATGGAACTGGAATGCTGAGTGCTGAGCTCCTGAAGCCCAAAACATACATCCTAATACCAGAGATGCTTTGCTTGGCCTAAATCATTCAAAAGCACCAACACCCCCCTGAGGCCATACGTTAGATTTAGTCTTGGCCCATGTATCTCTCTGAAATGCATCTTTCAAACCAACCTTCTCTTCTCTTCATTCTCATCTTCCTCAGTAGGAAAAGTCTTCCACTGGAAGCGGGTTGTGATGTTACTCCTGTTTTTGATGAACACGGTTGTGTAGTTTGATGTGGTGATGAAAGTGTTCTCAACCTTCACGGAATTGGTGCTCAACCCAATGTTGACATCTACAGCTTCTCCGTGAAGGTTTGTGCAGATACCTTTTTCACCTGGAACAAAGCAAAGAGGAGTCTTTGTTCAGCTCAGTTGCTGATGGAAGCACAAGGAGCTGAGCAAACCACAGTTTGCACAAGGAAGTGTCACAGTTTTTAGCTGAATGACCATTCTATGGATCAGTACATTTATCACATCCTGACAGCTCTGTGTGTACAGCGTGAGGATGTCCTGGGCACCTCCTCAAACACCTTATTTCTCACTGTGTTGGTAGAGGTTTGGCACCAAGGTGACAGTATGTACAGTGAGATTGGGCAGATGTGCTCAGGTGACCCACTCAGATCACCAGGATTTCTGCATCAAAGCCCTCCAGGTGATGCTGAGGAGCCCTGTTCAGTCCTGCCTTGCCCAGGGTCTCCCCTGGGCATCCCACGAGACTCCTGTCTCTCCTGATCCCTTGGACCCCTTGTTGCTGACAAGCAAATATGCCTGGGGGCATGTGGGCAGAAAAAGGAGGCCCAGAGGAACCAGTGAAGTGACAGCCCACAGCAGGAGGGGACACAGGTGAGGAAACACAACCAGCCTGGCTCTGCAAGATGACAAACCTCTACAAAATGAACACCATGGAAATCATCATTATCATCATCTCCCTGTCCAAACCCACAGCCATATCAGTCTTGAAATATTTTGTATTGTTCTGATCTCAAGACTCAAGTGGGAGCATTTGAAATTAAATTTAAAAGGGACAAAAGAAATATTAATAAGTACAGAGCGGCTTCTTTATGAAGAATGAATGGGATTCCTCAGTCTACAAATCAAATGAGAGATAGATGTGAGAAATTTGCAATAGCATGAACAGCCTGGGGAATGGGGACAAGGAAAAAAATGTCTTAATTTTTCACCAAACAGGAACTCGAGGGCCTGAAAATGTTATTGGACAGAAACTAGATATGTGTGTAGAGGCCAACACAGAAAAAGGGTCTGTGCCAATGGAGAAGCAGCAGATGGGGACAGAGGTGTGCAAGGAATACATTGCATTGGAGAGACTGTGCTGGAGACCTCACACCTCACATACAGCACTGCCCAACAATAAAATAATTTAACTGCACCCAGGCATCGCCACACAATAGTGGAGAATCAGGATTCCTCCTTCCTCTACTCAGCAACTCCCAGCAAAACAGGATTCCAAAAATCTTTGCCCTGTCAGAGGGGATCCACTTTATCAACCCCCTAAACACCAATGAGTTCTCAAGATTTCTTTGGGGTAAAACTGTAACAGGGGTGGTTTTGTAATGCACATTTATGGTTTTATGTTTCACTGAGGATGGTTTGTTCTGTTTCCATAAAGCCACGTTTACTATCAATTTTCTAAACTGTTCTTTTGAAAATTTGAGTCCACCTGTGGTTCTTCACTTTAACAGTGGCAGTCAATTCAAACTCTCCCAGCATCCACCAGTTTTGATTAGGGACCCAGAAACATGGGAAACCAAAGGTCCCTATGAGCTTGTTACCTGGGGGCGTGCTTATGCATGTGTATCCACCCCCTCAGGCCCTCGGTGGATCCCCCAAAAGTGGGTGAAACCTTTTGTCCCCAAACATCCAGCTCCAGCAGAAGGGGATGAGAAGCAAGTTTCAATTGCTTCAAAAAGGAGACGCTGCCGAAAAGAAAACATCTCCTTGAAATGTGGTTTTACCTCTAGCAAGGACACAAACCTTTAATATGCTTTAAAAATGTCTGCTTTTTCCTTTTAGAAAAATCCTACCTCCCACTCATCCCAGTGATGAACCTTATCCAATATTGCCATATCCTGAATCGGAATGAAACCGATGCCTTTCTTCTAACTTATTAAACAAAAAAGGGGGAGATGTTGTAATGCGCATTTATGGTTTTGTGTTGCACTGAGGATGGTTTGTTCTGTTTCCCCCTCTGTTTGTATTGTGGTTGTCCCCTTCCCTTAACCCCTCCCTTTCCCCTGGCCAGCTCTGAGTGGCTGTGACCTGGGGTTCCTCCACCCCTGAGTTGGGGTTGAAAATACCCTGCGTTTCCCATGCTATCTCTCTTCTCCCTGGAACCCTTCAGGACAATAAACTTGGATCATCCCGGGAAGGAGAGCCTCCTCTAATCTTTTACCTTTATCCATGTCGGATAAAAAAATCCCCCATCTCTCTGACCCCGAGCTAGCCGAGGCAGGTCAGAGAGACCAGGGGGAAGATCCGACACAGAACGTTGCCTCATGTACTAATCTGCCTTTATCTGAACCCACAAGTTTTCTCAGTGTTGCCCTTCTCTCTGCCCCACCCCGCTGCAGAGGAGAGATGAGAAAGTCTGTGGGGTTTATCTGCCTGTCAGAGTTAACCTACAGCAAAACTAAAACCACAGCTGTCTTCCTTTTATACTGATATTTTTAAGTAAATTCACAAATTAGGAAACATATCAATTTTCCTAATATAAAAAAGGAAACAGCATGCAACTTGTTGTTGGGACCTGATGGCTCTACACAAATCATTACACTTTATGCACAGAAGTTTAGTCAACTCAGAGCTAGTGTTAAATAACATGGTTTTAAGTGAAGGGAGAGGGGAGGGAGGGGGGTGAGTGGGAAGTCTTGCCTGTTAATAACAGATCACCACAGCTTAATTAGTGAGTTGAGCTTCAGGCTGTAAGCACTCTCCTGGCTCACCCAGAAGAGCTGGCATTTCAACTTGTAAACCACCAAATTCAGAACAATGCAGAGGGCTTCAGAACCTACAAAACAAGGCACTGAAGAATCCTAGGAGATTGATGACACACAGGAAGAGCCTCTGAGCATTTAATGACTGAATGCCCAATATTAAATACACTGTAAACTGAAGACAAGATAGAGCAGTATGAATTTGAGTCAAGAAATCAATTACCAAAAGAGCACAATCTGGCAAGTATGTGGTCACAGCTAGAAATCCCCACTCCTTGGCACAGCTGGCACGTCTGCAGTTAGTCTGGAGACAGAGAGCTGCAAAATGGGTGCCCCTGGGGATGCTCCTCTTGTTAAACCCAGAAGCAAAGTGGTGCAAGTTAGAGCAGTAGTTTTCACTTTCAAATACCCTGGCCTTTGGGAGTGCACCTCACGGAGGCTGCTCTTCTGGAGTCTGAAATCCCATTATTGATGGGAAACTATCCAGAAGGTAGAGGAAGAGCTGCAGCATCAAGCCAAGCCTTGCAGGGTTCCCTTGCACCTGGCAAGGAGCAAGTGCTGAAAGGCTTGTGCCACCCTCCTCCTTGAGCTCCTTGCAGGCCCCAGCAGACTTCCTGTTGCCTCTGACTGCAGATCCAACTAAGATCCAGTCATGTCCAGAGATCAAATCCTGAAGTAGCTCCATAGGTGCTTTGTTGCTTTGTGTCTGGGAGCTCTGCAATACCAAACACTGTAAACCTGTAGGTTTCTAGCCAAACCTGCTTCTATTCTAGCCCTTTAGACCTGCTTATATTCTATACTGCATTGATGATATTTAGGTACTGAATTATCAATAACTTTAGTCATAATGATCCACATAATCAGTGATCCGCATAATCATACATCTCACACAGGACCAAGAGTCTTCTCTCTACGAGTCTGCCACAATCCCCAGTGTTATCTGGGCCAAAGTACCACCAAGGTAACGTATTTGCTATCAGATCATCATCGGTGATCCTCAGAAGGGTGTCATGGGCTTCATGGTATGGGCTTAAGAGTAGTAGCTATCCAATTCCAGTGGCAAGGGACATGGCGGGACTTCAAGTAATGGTTAACACTGGCTCGAAAAGTTCCATGTACTTCACAAAGGTGGACAGAATCCAGTTCCCTGTCCCTGAAAGCTTCACCTGGAAGAAGAGGAAGACTGCACAGGATCTCATGGAATTTGTACTATGCCTGGCTAGAGAGCTCAGCATTCACAGACTTCTTCACATAAGACATTATTTTCCCTGCTTTATTGGTAAACGAGCTGTGCCAATGCCAATCCTCGAGGTTCTGGTCACACAACAGGTTCTTCAGTTCATTCACTGAGTCCTTCAGAGTAAGTGAGTTTCAATGTGATCACATGTCAAAGCACCCACTGCCTTAGCATTAAAAAATCTTCTTCATGCAGAGCTTCCCAGTTCCTGAAAGAATTTCAGTACTGAACTTCTCCAGCTTTGTCTTCAGAAGAATATGTGGATGATTCAGTTTCTTTATCCTCAGCTGAATTCACAAGGTCGGCATTACTGAAGCAGAAAACACACATCATTACCATCATACAGGTATAGAAATAGGAAAAGTTTGGTGGGTTTGTCTTTTTTTTTTCAATAACATTTTTTTCTGCTTAACGTCTGTATTCCAGAACAGGAAAGAAATGCTTAATGGAATCATATACCAATAAGAAAAGTGAATGAGGGCTATCATGAATAGAGCCATTTGGAAATTACAAAGTTCACCAGTTCCACTAAAGAGAGGTGGTAAAACCATGTAAGGGCAAGAGCAGTAATAAATGAACCAGGGGACCGGGTCCTCTGCACTCTGAGGGGTAACCAACAGCCAGGAGAAACAGACGGGGGGGGGGGGGGGGGCAGGTGTGTGAGATGAAGCCAAAAGGTTCTTGAGCTAAAGAATGGAAGTTGTTGGTTCTCTGTGTTGTTGTTTGGACTCTTTGGATTTGTTCAAGTTGGTTTGTTGGGTGGAATGCCTCTGGGCATCTTCACTGGGACCCTTGTCTTCCCCAGGAGGCTGTGTTAGATGCCTTGGGGATGAGGCTGTGATGTCTCTCAGCTGGGGGGGAAGGGAGGGGAGGGGTGGAGGTGGCCACTTTAAATCAGCTTGGATGCTGCACATATTTCTGCAAGGTTGTGTTCGAGCCCCAGAGCCAATAAAGGAGCTGAGAAGGGGATAGAGCCTGTGATTGAGGTGGGCAGGAACCCACTGTCCATGATTCCAAGACAAGGAGCTGGCCCAGGAGAAGCCTGTGGTACCTGCAGCCCTCAGTCCATCTCTTCCACATCCAGTTGGTGGCTAGGGGCGAAGCTTCCCCGGTCACCACCACCTCGTAGGTGGGGCCTCCCTCCACGTGGCACAGCGCCGTGACACGGGCGATGATGTTGGGGTGGCCAAAGAAGGTGAAGGTGACCAGCTGGCTCTCTCCCGGCTGCAGCTCACCCCACAGCGGTCGGACATCAAAAACCTGGTTGAGGAGAGATTGAGATGTTGAGTGTGGAAATGGATGCAGAAGAGCAGCTGTGCCTTGGAGTAAAGTACAGTCAGAGCTGGAGGGGCCTGTCCTCCAAACACAGCCAGAATCACCCTGATCTCATCCTGTGTTCATGCCACGGACCAGTGGAGGGACCATGGGGAAAATCTTCTCCCATAAGCACCTTTCCATGAATATACACTACATTAAAGTAAACTGCAATGTCTCCCAGCAGCAAGAAATTCTCTCTGCTGCAGAACTTGTCTTTGGGAACACTTCTCACTGCCTTCAGAAAAACAGGAGACTTGCAGGTGAGAGCCCTTGGAGCTGGGGGAAGGCTCATCTGACTTCTGAGGCTTTTCCTTCTCTCTCTGATTTACGTGCTGCTCTCTCAAGCTGCTACAGCCAAAGTTCCTACCCCAATTTCCTGTCAACCACCTGATGAGGTAAATGGGAGCAGTGCCCTCCACAGGTGCTGCACAGGGAGCATCCTGGGACAGCCCTACAAAATGTCCCCCATGGCCTCTGCAGTGACCAGTTGCTTCAGCAGCTTTGCGATGGGCTTGGAAGGATGTGAGCCCCCTCTGTGGCCAACGCTGAAGGCCACCAGTGGGAGCAGGGCTACAGAACCGCTTTCCACATTGGGAAGACGGACATGAGACAAATTCCCACGTACCTCCTGCATGCTAGGGTTGGGGTGCTTCACCTCTGAGATCTGACCCAATTCCCTCTTCCTCACTGGCCTCTGAGGCTCCACAGCAGTGGATGACAGCACCTGGAAAACAAGCACCACAGGCTCCAGTGAGCAGCTGGCTGCTCTGAGCAAGATCTCTCTGCTGCAGGCTCCACCACCTCACCACAGCAGCAGCAGCTGAAAAAGGGACCTGGGCACAAATCAAGTGTGGAAATGCCCATGCCATCAGTGAAGTCTGGAAATGTCCATGCCATCAGTCAAGTGTGGGTCCAAACCCACACACACATGAGAGTTGGGCTCCATCAGCACTTCCTGCATCAAACTTGCGTGAGGGAACTGGGTGCCCCCAGCACTCAGGCAGGGCACAGGACAGAAAGGCAGCAAAAAGGGACGTTGGCACAAGCATGACATTTTGGTGGCAAGCTGAGGAGGCAATGCAAGCGGTAGGTGCACAGGAAAATCTACCTCTGTATCTGCTGGCTGCTGGGCAGAGTCCTCTATTGTTTTTGGGGTTTTGGTCGGCTCCTCCACACCTTCAGTCATGAAGTGTCTCCTTGGAAAGCCTCCCTTCTTCTCTGATGGCTGCCATTTGAATTGAGGTGGTGAAGGCCTGAATCTGGAAAATAACATAGCTATGATCATGGACTTGTAGTGGGAGAGAGAGATGCCTGCAAGAGCAGCTCCTCACCAGGATGCAGCCCCTGGCTGGCTGCTGGGGTCTTGAGCTCAGGAACAGCCACTCCAAAAGCAGGCTGGAGCAGGTCCATGCTGGAGCAGCACAGGGATGATGCACATACCTTATGGTGTTCACCTGGTGGTCTATCAGGAATGACCAGTGGTACTGGGCGGGAATTGGGCCGCAGTTGGTCATCTCCATATGCAATTCTTGTTCTGTGTGGTTTATGATGCAGCCAAAGTCCACGGCCTCAGCCTGGAGATGGAGATTTGGGAAGTAGACTTCTCCCCAAACAGTGATCTGCTTCTCATGAGGATGCTCCATGAAGCGCATCCTGAGCACCCTCTTTACCACCCAGCTGTTCAAATTCTTTTTATAAGCTGGGTTAAACTGGATGTAGAGATGAAGTTCCTCACCTACATCCAGCGTCAGGGGCTGCAAGGAGATAGATGAAAAGCATTAATCACCTTTGTGATCAAGTCCCAAGGCCTGGCAGCAGGAAACAGTAAATGTTCCAAGTGCGACCCCAGCGTAGGCTTCTCAGTTCACCATCATTTCTTTACAGTGAGGATCTGTATGCAGGCACCACGCTCTGATCTGAGATTCTCTCAGCCTCACGTTTCTGTGCTCAGCAGCAATACAAGGGGATGGCTGCTGGACAGCTGGGATGCTTGCTAGGAGACACCTTTAGTGTGTGGCTTGCCCCGATCTGCTTTCCCGCTCCCCTCTCCTCATGTTTTACAGCCAGCATGGATGTTACCAATTCAGATAAGATTTTGATTCCTTTGGCAGCTCTCCTGATGCAGCTCAGGCCAATCCACTGCTGACACTACAGAATAAACTTCTCAACTCGAAGACCTCTCAACAGAATGCACCACCACATCTCTCCTCTTCACAGCCCGCTGAAAAAGGCCACAGATGCTCACCTTGGAATCTGCAGGGAGGGTCTGCCAGTCCACACTGCAGGTTTGGAACGGCTGCTTCAAGTTCAGCACAATGCTGAATGGCAGTGAGCAGATGTTTTTTAAAGACGGAGGCTGGTACTGCAAAGTCAGGACATCACTGGGCTTCTACACAAACAGGAGACATGGGAAAACAACCTCAAGCGGCCATAGACCTCCTTCCCCTTCCAATGCATTTCACGTTTTTCAACACCAGAAGTGCATATATTTCTCTTTACTTCCAGCCAATTTAAGAGTTACGCCTTTAAATGCCCAGATGCAATCCAGAGACCTACCTTTTCTACACGGAAGGTGATTGCCCTGGAAGATATTTGTACAACAGGCCAAATGAACTTGCAGGTGACATCCACTTCCATGACCTATTTCTTTGCAATCTCTTTCCCGAAGGCAGCATAACACAGCAGCCGGCCCTTCACCTCCTGCATGCAAGATTCATTTGTCACCCAGCGCGTGCTGGCAGGCCAGACACCCCCCAGTGGCTTGCCACCCACCCATGGGCCCTATTCCTGTCACTTATTATTAGTAACTGTCATTAGCCTCTGCTCTCCTCAATAGCTCCCTTTTCCTTCTGTGCCGCTGCCAGTTTATTCTAAGTATCTGTGCCCAGGGGTCCTGGAGCCAGGGAATGCACACCAGACTTAGGTGGCAGCTTCTCTGCAGAGTTTCATTTCCCCTGCAAAGAAAGGTCCTGGCAGGAGAACACCCCAAGACTCTGCTAAAATCTCCCCCTCTGAGTTGCTCTCCAAGGGTGCTGCAAAACCTGGCTGCCCCTGGGACACCAGGGCTGGCTGAGAGACAGGGGCATGCAGTAAGAGAGAAGTTGACAAAAATCAGTTTGTCAATTATAATGATCCCTGGGAACAGTTTCCCGCCTGGATGGACATCACACTGATCATTTGAGCTGGCACACTGCGTTTTCCCCTTCAGGACTCAGGGCTAGACCAGCCCTCTGCCCATGTTTGTCTTCAGAAGCAAAGCAGTGCTGCTCCCAGACATTCCTGCCATTCACAGGGCTTCTGTTTTACTCCCTACGTCCCTCAGAAAAAAAACACTTGACAGTAGTTGAATTTACTTCCTGCCTGGGCTTCTAGTCTAAGCTCAATTTATTTTCTCTGCTCTTCCTTTCTGCCTCAGCACATGGCAGTGGTAACCCCTGTTTGCCCGAAGGAGCAGTACTTCCTTCAGCCTCAATTTTGGGAGCAGCAAGTTGGGTTTATGGCAGCTACGGAAACACAAAAGGGCCTTAGCAACTGATGGTGGCCAGCAAGTAGAGCAACTGGCTTTAAAACCATTTCTTGAAGTCACTTGCTCCTTTTGCCAGGCAAATGCCAAGGGGCTGCAGAAGAAGCCGCAGTGGGGGGGATCTGATAGGGAAGGCTCTGCCCTTGGCAGGGCCTCACCTGGACTGTGCTGGAGCAGCCTTCCAGCACCATCTCCACACTCTGGCCCGGCCTCACGCCCACATGCAGCGGCCGGACCTTTAACACTGGGTTGCCAGGTCTGCAGGTCCAGGAAGCATCTTTACTCTTGGTGCCCCTGTGGGCAGGGAGACGAGTGGTCTGCCAAGAGGTGCTGAAACCTTCTGTTCTCCAGTACAGCCAATTGGTGTGGCATCCTCTGTTTGTCACTTTGAACTGGTAACAGCAGGGAGTAAAGCTAGAAGAGAAGCAGAGATGGAAAATGTCATAGGAGCTGCCATTTCCCTGCCATCATTCAGCTTCAGCTTCACCCTGATGGTATTCCCTGAATGCACACTCTGCAATAAAACCTCCACCCAAAAGGCTGCCCAGGCTCAAAGCTTCAGCCTGGCCAGGTCTTCTAGCTTTTCCATTTCTGTGGTTTGCCAGGATATCTAGCGATCCTCAGATGACATATTTCTAAAGGAACTCCTGTGGCTTCAGGGAAACAGAGCTGGGACTTTGAGTACTGAAGAAGATCTAGCCTGAAGGACTATGGAAAAATTATTCCTTGCTGAACCCACAGGAGAAGTGGAAGCTGAGAGTCTCCTACCTGCAGTAGAACTTCAGGTTGAGCCCCGAATCCAGAGGCACGTCAGGGACAATTGTGGTGCCAGTGCCCACAGCCTGGACAGAGATGATGGTCGCAGGTCAATGAACACCTTCACCTTGCCCTTCAATTCCTTGACGTCATTCAGGTTGGCTGTGACAGTCACCAACAGCTGACATTTAGGGGGGACCACTCCTTTACTGGGTTCAACCCTCCAGCACGAGTGTTTCCCAGCCTGTAAGACAAGCCAAACATGAACTTGGGATGGAAGCCGTAGACCCTGCTCTGCTGTGAGCTGCAGGAATCAGGAAGGCTAAAGAGATGAGTGGAAAAACTACAAACATTTCATTTCCCTAAATGTAAGCTATGGTGTCTGGCAACAGCAATTCTCTTATACAACCTGTATTTTAGCTTCCTGTATTAGACCCAGGTGATTAGCCCTGTTTTGCTCAACCCAAGGGATGCTCCTCCTCAAGAGAAGGTTATTCCCACTCCCGACACTCTTTGGAGTGCTTGCCAAGGGAAGCTCTTGACTCCCTCCTGGCTTCCCAACAGCAGAGCTAGGTCTGCACAAAGGCTCAAGATCAGAGGAAGCCAGGCCTGCTCAAATCCCAGCCCAGCCGTCACACAGCTGGAGGACACTGCTGAGAGCTTGAAGAATAGCTGTGCAAAGCCAGCTGAGCAAAACCCCCAAGTCTCCTTTCTCCAGGGTCCATCAGTGCTTCTCAACAGCCCCTGAAGGACTGGGACCCCTGCTTCCCACCCATCATCAGCTGTACAGAGGTGCCCCAGTGCCCTCTGCCTTGGAAAAGTCACCTCTAAGTGGCACCTCTAAATAGCAGAGCAGGAAAGCAGGAAGCAGAAAAAAATCCTGCAGGACCTGCCCTCTGGGCATGGCTTGGTCTTCCCAAGCATCTCATCCTCTGGTTTCTCATGAACCTCCCTCTACAGATGGGGCATGAGAGCTGCAAGTGCCCCGGGGAGGGAGGAAAGGCCTTGCAGCAGCACAGCTGCACGGACACAGCTCTGCAGGTCCGGCCCTGGTACGAGCTTGTGAAACCCATCCTTGACACGCCAGGCCCACCCAGCCAAGGTGCATTGCTCCCTGCACAGGCTGAAAGCAGAATTTCATTGTGGAGTCAGGGAAAGCTGCCCTGGCAATCCCCCACTTTGGGGTCACATTTATCCCCTAAACAGCTGGAAAAGCAGCAAGAGGAAAATTTGCCCCACTATTCCTTGGCCCAGGAGGCTGAGCCTGGGCTCTCAAACAACACCCGATGCTCTATCCACAAACACAAACCAGTCCACAGTGTCAGGGCTGGCTTTAACCAGCTCCACAAGTTGAACCCACCCAATATCCAGAAAATCCAATGTCTTTTCAAAGCTGTTTTCAAGCCTCTCACACATTCCCCCTCCAGCAGGGAGCACACCCCACTCAGCCCCAAGCCACAGACCCTTCCTGGGTGCATCTCCTGCCAGAGGAGCAGCTACAGATTAATTGCTGCAGCTTGTCTCCCCTGTGTAACCTCCACCAATGAAGTTACCTTTCCCTGCAGGTGGTCTCCAAAGATATTCTGCAATGCTACAGAGACCACAGGCTCCGGGGATGCACAACCCTCACAGGTGCATTTGTGTGCAGCAGCCCTATAGGCTTGACCCACAGAAGTTGTGAAGCTTGCCTTCCCTCAAGCACTTTGAGGATCACCCCCATGCCTTCCCTGTCCCTCAGTCTCTTGGTCATTCCCACCCTGTTCCCCTGTTGGTTCCCAAGCCCTAACCCCACACCTGTGCTGCCCCCATGTGCCCTGGTCATTGGTCCTTGATGCTTCTTTCCCCACCCCAGAACCCCCGTGTACTTAAAAGCCAGGCCCTCAGACCAGGCCAGGGCCTTTTGCCTCTGGCCTTGGACTGTGCACACACGTGGCTCAACTAAATATCTCTGTGGAACCCATGCAAAGGCCCTTCCTGCTTCATTACCCGCTTCCACCCTAAAAACAACCCTGACCACTGTAATAAAAACAACATAAAAATTGTTCATTAAAATAGAAGGACTACCAAGAGTTCAATAAAATAACAAAGAATAGAACCAGATCTGAGAGGGCACAAGTCATGCACCCGTAGTCCACAAGAATGTCTTGATTAGTTTGAGCTGAGTTAATTAACCATACTTAAGTATCCATTGTTCAACGTGTAAAAAGGATCTACTGATAAGGCAGAGGTTCTGCCGGGAAGAGAAGTCTTCTTCATTCCAACAACCACCGGAGAGCAAATTATGACCCCTATCAACAGGCAGTGCCAGCGCAGACACGATTGCAAAAAGGACACGTACACCAGAAACAAGGGGTATAAAACCCAAAGGACTGAGAGAGGAAAGTGCGCGCCGTTGGTGGAGTGCTAACTCCCGGCCGCCCAGCGCTGCTTTTGCTTGTTACCGCTTGCTTAATAAATTCCCCTTGTTGATGTTCAATTGGCTCTGAGTCAGTGTGTGTGACAAACACTTATAACAAATTGGTGCCGTGACTCGGATAAGGGCAACCCGGTGGGAGACCTCCACCAGGGAGGTGCCCCGCTTTTAGCGGCCTTGGTGCTGCGTCCACCCTCCCGGACCCTTACCGACGAACCCTAAATTGGTAACAAGCAAAGGAAAACCGGTAACCCCATAATCTTTGTGCACGAAGCCCCGGGCGAAGACGCAGGAAGCGTAAGTATATTTGGGAATCCGCTCGGTTGGGGTTGGGTATCCCAGGACACAGCAAATGAGACGCCCAATGTGGGCGAAGTGAGTGCGGACCTCTGAGTAGTGCGGTTCCCAAATCCCGTGAGGGACTGGGCCACAAAAAGAGGGAAACGTGTGTGTGAGTGTTTGTTGGTGTTCTGGAAGATGGGACAGGGGAAAAGCAAGCCCTCTGATCCCATGGGTAAGGGGACCCCAGTAAAGCTCCCCCAGATACCCCCTGACAGTCCGTTAGGGATGATGATTAAATATTGGAATGATTATCCTTCTAGGAAAGGGAAGGATAAGGTCAAAATGATACATTATTGTATGGAGGTGTGGGGAGGAAAACAGATCCATGGAGATAATCTGTTTTGGCCAGTATTCGGAAGTTCTGAAGATTGGATTTGCCAGGCATTAAATATTTATGTAAACTCTAAAGAACCTTTTTGCCTGGAAGAAAGTGAATATGCTGCCCTTTGGATAGTGGGAGAAACTAGGACTAGATTGTTTGCCCTAAACACCTGGGGAGGAAAAAAGAAATCTAAACGATCCGAGGAGGTCCCGACTGCTCCCCCCTGCCATACATATCTCCTCCTCTCCCAGTTCCCCCACCTCCCCAGGCACAAGTCCTAGAGTCAGATCATGAAGAAGAATCCGGGGAACGAGAATTGGGGAACCACGAGTTAAGATCCGAAGATAACCGAAGGATCACTCGCAGCCAGTCTAGGAGGGATAGAGAAGGTCCAACCCTGTATCCATTAAGAGAAGTGGGCCTGGGGATGATCCCTAATCCAAATGCTGGACAACAGGGGCAGCCTGCCCAAATACCGGGCATAGGCTATGTAGAAGTGCCCCTTAATTCTGGAGATGTTAGAGAATTCAAGAAGGAGATGGGACATTTGCTAGAAGATCCCCTTGGGGTGGCGGAAAGAATTGACCAATTTTTGGGTCCCAATATATATACGTGGGATGAAATGCAGTCTATCATAGGAATTTTGTTCTCTTCTGAGGAAAGGAGGATGATCAGAACAGCGAGAATGAGGGTGTGGGACAGGGACCACCAGGCAGGTCCCCAAGCTGATGTGAAGTGGCCATTGCAATGCCCTAATTGGGATAAGCAAAATCCACAGCACTGAGCCCATATGGCAGACTTAAGAACTATCCTAATCCAAGGAATCCGGGAATCTGTCCCTCGGGGACAAAGTGTAAATAAAGCCTTCTGTGAAAGCCTAAAGAAAGATGAGGACCCTACTGAATGGATAGAGAGGCTCCGAAGGTCATTTCAACTATATTCCGGGGTGAACCCTGATACTCCAGAAGGGCAAGTGTTATTAAAAACTCAATTTGTAGCAAAATCTTGGCCTGACATCAGGAAAAAGTTAGAGAAAATTGAGGATTGGCATGATCGTGGTTTAGACGAATTGTTGCGGGAAGCGCAGAAGGTGTATGTCCGGAGAGAGGAAGAAGGACACAGGAAGCAGGCTAAAGTAATGATGGCAGTAGTACGTGAGGGGCAACGGGTAACAACTAGTCGATTCCCCTCGAAGGCGGGCCCTCCTAGAACCAGAAATGTGCCTAGAGAAAAGGAGGGTACCCAGGGGACTCTTTATTATTGTGGAAAGAGAGGGCATTTTCGGAGAGATTGTCGGAAAAGGATTGCAGATGAGAAAGAATTTAAGGAAGATTAGGGGGGTCAGGGGCTCTATTTGCTGGGGACCTGAGAAAGATCAGAGCCCCTGGTAAAGCTGAAAGTAGGTCCCCAGCAACAGGAAATAGAGTTTTTAATTGACACTGGAGCAGAAAGGTCCACAGTACAAAGCCTCCCTTTAGGATGTAAAATATCAAAAGAAAGAATCCAAGTTGTGGGAGCGAAGGGAGAACCTTTTAGTGTACCTGTGATTAAAGATGTAGCTTTTGAAAGCAGCTCAAAATTGGGTTTAGGAACCCTCCTGTTGGTACCTGAAGCTGATTACAATCTTTTAGGAAGAGATCTTATGGTAGAATTAGGAATTGAAATTAGTATAGAAAATAAACGATTAACAGTAAAATTATGTCCATTGCGAGTAGAGGATGAACAGGAAATAAACCCAGAAGTTTGGTATGCCCCCGACACTGTGGGTCGGTTGGAGATAGAACCGTTTGAAGTGACATTGAAAGACCCTGACATTCCAGTAAAGATTAAGCAATATCCAATTTCAGATGAAGGGAAAATGGGGATAAAACCCGAAGCTGAAAGACTTCTAAAACAAGGATTGTTGGAACCCTGCATGTCCCCTTTTAATACACCCATTCTCCCTGTTAAGAAACCTGATGGGAAATACCGGTTAGTACATGATTTACGGGAAATTAATAAAAGAACCGTGGAACGATTTCCCATAGTAGCAAACCCTTACACCCTGTTGAGCCAATTAGGACCTGATAATCAATGGTATAGTGTAATAGATTTAAAAGATGCTTTTTGGGCGTGCCCCTTGAAAGAGAATTGTAGGGATTATTTTGCATTTGAGTGGGAAGACCCAGATACTCATAGAAAACAGCAGCTTCGCTGGACGGTTCTTCCTCAAGGATTTACCGAGTCCCCCAATTTGTTCGGCCAAGCACTTGAACAATTACTAAGTGATTATAAGTTAGGAGAAGGGGCCGTGTTGATTCAATATGTGGATGACTTGTTGATTGCTGGCAAGGAGGAATGGGTGGTAAGGCAAGAGAGCATAAAGCTGTTGAACTTCCTTAGTTTAAAAGGACTGAAGGTATCAAAATCTAAACTCCAATTTGTAGAAGAAGTAAAATACCTGGGATACAGGCTGAAGCAAGGAATGAAAAAGATAGATCTGGATAGGATAAAAGGGATCTTATCTATGCCAAGGCCACAAACAAAACGAGAGGTGAGGCAATTACTGGGATTATTTGGATATTGTAGACAATGGATTGAGGGGTTTAGTGGGAAAGTAAAATTTTTATATGAAAAATTAACCAAGACTGGTTTACTTAAGTGGAATCAGTTAGATGAAGACAAATTACAAATTCTCAAGACAGAGTTGGTAAATGCACCTGTATTAAGCCTCCCGGATTTAAAAAGGCCTTTTTATCTCTTTGTAAACACAACGGAAGGAACAGCATATGGGGTGTTAACCCAGGATTGGGCTGGTAGTAAAAAGCCTGTGGCCTACCTATCTAAATTACTAGATCCGGTATCAAGGGGTTGGCCAACATGTTTACAGTCGATAGTGGCTGCTGCTCTGTTAGTAGAAGAAGCTGTAAAAATCACTTTTGGGGGAGAGTTGCATGTTTTGTCTCCTCACAACATAAGGGGGGGTCCTCCAACAGAAAGCAGACAAATAGATAACTGATGCTTGGCTTTTAAAATATGAAGGGATCCTTATATGTTCTCCTAAATTAAGCTTAGAGACTACCTCTCTCCAAAATCCCGCCCAATTTTTATATGGGGAACCGAGTGAAAACTTAAAGCATGATTGTTTAAGGGTAATAGAAGAACAAACAAAAATCAGACCAGACCTAGAAGAGGAAGAATTAGAATATGGGGAAAAACTGTTTGTGGATGGGTCTTCCCGAGTAGTTGAAGGAAGGAGAAAATCTGGTTATGTAGTAATTAATGGCAAGACCCTAGAGGTAATAGAATCAGGACCACTAAATTCTGTGTAGTCAGCGCAGGCTTGTGAATTGTATGCTGTGTGGCGAGCATTGAAATTATTGAGAGGAAAAGCAGGAACAATCTTTACAGACTCAAAATATGCTTATGGGGTGGTGCATACCTTTGGAAAAATTTGGGAAGAGAGAAGTTTAATTAATTCCAGGGAAAAGGATTAATTCATGAAGATTTAGTAAGGAAGGTTTTACAGGCTCTAAGGTGGCCCACTGAAATAGCTGTGGTCCATGTAAAAGGGCACCAGACTGGAGTAAACAATTGAGTGAGGGGAAATAACCTAGCAGATCACGAAGCAAAGGCCGCAGCCCTCAGGGTATTAAAAGAAAAGGCTGCAGGAGTTAAGAGAAATTGCTCCTTTTGTGAAAAAGATTTAAACAAATTACCTTGTATGCTTTGCTGGGAAGATTCCACAATAGATAAGATAGAATGTGTCTGTTTGAACCCCACTAAGACGCATTGTTATTATCACAGGCCAATTCAAATACTCACATTCACTGAGAGAGAACAACAGAAATTGAATGAAATGGGGGTAGTGAAATAAAGGAAATAAACGAGAATTGCCAGACGGTCGCGAAGTTATTCCAAAACCGGTAGCCCGAAGAATTTTGGAAGCCATCCACTCCAAAACTCACTGGGGTACACAAGCCTTGATAGATCATTTTGCTATTAAATATGTCTGTATTGGGATGTATAATTTAGCAAAACAGGTCACACAACAATGTTTAACCTGTCAAAAGGTGAATAAGAAGCAGTGGAGACAACGGGAAGCTGGGGGAAGGGATTTAGCCTACAGACCTTTTTCACACATTCAAATTGACTTTACTGATTTGCCTAAGGTAGGGAGATACAAACATTTGTTAGTGATAATTGACCATTTAACCCATTTTGTAGAAGCTTTTCCTACCTCTAGAGCAACTACACAAGCAGTGGTGAAAATTTTGCTAGAAGATATCATCCCTCGATATGGGTTAATAGAAGTGATAGATTCAGACAGGGGGGCACATTTTACATCTAAAATCGCTAAAGAAATTGTTTCAGCCCTGGGGACAAAATGGAAGTATCACACTCCTTGGCACCCACAGAGTTCAGGGAAAGTAGAAAGAATAAATGGAGAAATAAAGAAACAACTAACCAAGCTGATGTATGAAACACAATTATCTTGGGTAAAATGTTTACCTTTAGCTTTGCTAAATATACGCACTCAACCCCGGACTGATGTAGGGATTTCCCCCTTTGAAATGCTTTACAGAATGCCGTATAATATGGATGCCCCAGCGGATCATCCCAAGATAAGTAATCAACAAATTAGTCATTACATAATACAGCTGACACAAGCTCGTGATAAACTCAGAAAAGCTGGATTATTGGTACAAAGACCTCCTCTTGACTTAGAGATTCACAATATAAAAGTGGGTGATAAGGTTTTGGTTAAAACATAAAAAGAAAATACGTTAACTCCAACTTGGGAAGGTCCCTATGTTGTGTTACTCACTACAGAAACTGCCATCAGAACCGCGGAAAAAGGCTGGACTCATGCAAGCAGGATAAAAAGACCTATACACCCCTCCTCCGAGGAACCGTGGAAAGTAACCAGCGTTCCAGGAGATCTTAGAGTCACCCTAAAACGGACTTAAATGAACACTGTGAAGGTAGTTCAGGTACAATGAGACAGCAAAATTAAGTGTAACTACTTGATAACTGGATATTTCAAGATATATTGCTCGAACAAGGATTGTGGTTGTTATCCATTTGTATGTTTTGTTTGTAAAATTTGCCAAGAACGGTGGTGGGTCCATTGTTAGAGACGAAGTCCACCTAGCAGTGTTTGTAAGAATTGCTATCAACTAGAACGGGAACTTACTAAAAGGATTTTACGTGAAGGGGAAGGGTATTCACAAGGGGGGGCAAGGTCAGAAAATTATTGCTTCCATCCTAATGAACCAGTTCCTTTCATAGCTAAAATCATTAAGGGAAATTGTAGAAAAGCAGTACCTGGGGTCTGGTGTTCTTCACCGCAAGTGAAGGATAAGAACTGGGAATCTTATAAAAAGAGGCAACAAAAACGACATGGCCCTCCTGAAGAATATCCTTGCTGCCGAGAAGATGGTTCCCCTCGCGGCTCGAAGCAAGCGAGTCGTCGAGCGAGGCAGAGGGATAAGAAAAGGTGGGGGAGAGAACCCACAGACTGGAACAATTCAGAAATGTTCCGAGAACTGCCTCAAGGATTTTAAATCCCAGAAATCACTCATAGACCCAGAGGGGGGCTGCAAAAATAAAAATTTCACATTAAGACACAAAGGAATTGAAAATAAAAATCCACCAGGACCACACCCTTCTTGGCAGGTTATGGGAATTTTAGCTGTAATATATATACAAATCAGCCAAGTAGATGCTTATGCGAACAAGCATCAGCCTTTCAAATGGTCTTTGATACAAATAGAAGACTCAATAGTTATAAACTCAACAATTACGACTGCAGCCCCAAGCTTCCAAACACATTTGAGCTCAATTATTCAAGCAGGGACTGATAACACATACAAAAGACAAGTACAATCTAAGGCCTTTTATATGTGCCCAAGCTCAAATCCAGGACGGGGTTATTGCAATTGGCCTGGACATTACTATTGTGCATATTGGGGATGTGAAACCATTGCCTCTGATTGGGAACCGGGGGCAGGCCAAGACAGATACCTTAGAGTCGGGTGGGGACCGCCTGGATGTCAAATACCCAAACATGGATATGATGGCACAGTGCAAGGGGGAAATCGAAATACCTGTTGGATGATTTACCTTAACATAACCAATCCACAGGATCCAGGGTGGAATATTGGGAAAATCTGGTGAATTCGGTTTTGGGAACCTGGCACAGACTGAGGAGGATTAATACTAATAAAGAAAGAAATAGCCCCAAAAGACCTAGTGGGTGTCGGTCCTAACCCAGTGGTAAGAGTCCCCGAAATTATATACCATCCAGAGGAATATGTATATCAAGCCCAAAATACCCCAGAACATCATTTACAAAAAAGAGAACCCTTTACTGCCCTTACTGTGGCCACACTTATGTTGGTAGGCACTGCGGGAGCTGGTACAGGAATAGCTTCCCTAGTGAGGCAAACAACAGAGTTTAATACATTAAGGATAGCAGTAGATGAAGATTTAGCTAGAATAGAAGAATCAATCACAGCCTTAGAAAAATCTGTTCGATCTTTATCTGAGGTAGTATTACAAAACCGAAAGGGGCTAGATTTAATCTTCCTTCAGCAAGGAGGATTGTGCGCAGCACTTAAAGAAGAATGTTGCATTTATGCAGATCACACCGGGATTGTTAGAGATACAATGGCTAAACTGAGAGAAAGGCTAGAGCAAAGAAAGCGAGAAAGAGAAGCTCAACAGTCCTGGTATGAAACTTGGTTCAACAGTTCTCCCTGGCTTACTACTCTGCTATCTACAATTGCAGGTCCTTTGTTATTTCTGGTGTTTGGATTAACTTTCGGACCTTGCATCTTTAATAAGGTCATAGAAATTGTAAAAGGGCAATTAGAAGCTGCTCACCTGATGTTAATTAAAGCTAAATACGAGCGCATCTTAAATGATGAGGAGGTGGAAAAAGAGCTTGCATTGAGGTATCAAGAATTAAAAAGATTTAATGAACAAATTATGAAAGAAGAAAAGGAGGGATTGTAATAAAAACAACATAAAAATTGTTCATTAAAATAGAAGGACTACCAAGAGTTCAATAAAATAACAAAGAATAGAACCAGATCTGAGAGGGCACAAGTCATGCACCCGTAGTCCACAAGAATGTCTTGATTAGTTTGAGCTGAGTTAATTAACCATACTTAAGTATCCATTGTTCAACGTGTAAAAAGGATCTACTGATAAGGCAGAGGTTCTGCCGGGAAGAGAAGTCTTCTTCATTCCAACGACCACCGGAGAGCAAATTATGACCCCTATCAACAGGCAGTGCCAGCGCAGACACGATTGCAAAAGGGACACGTACACCAGAAACAAGGGGTATAAAACCCAAAGGACTGAGAGAGGAAAGTGCGCGCCGTTGGTGGAGTGCTAACTCCCGGCCGCCCAGCGCTGCTTTTGCTTGTTACCGCTTGCTTAATAAATTCCCCTTGTTGATGTTCAATTGGCTCTGAGTCAGTGTGTGTGACAAACACTTATAACACCACCACATAGCTGGGACCAGCTGTGCCTCTCAAGGCTTTGGGCAGAGTTGGAGCTTCCCCCCCCCCATGCCCAGGAGCAGGTTGGTCAGAGCAGCACAGGTGAGTGTCCAGCTTGGCAGAAGGAATTACTGTGACAAAGGGAAAGGGAAAAAGCACACGCTCGGGGCTTCACCTTTACACTGGCTGCCCGACTGCAGTGGCACAGCCAGGCAAGATGCTGGACTGTCCCTGAAGCAACACACGATGTTCCCTACTGCACCAGGACAGCCCCCAGCCACAGGAACACGGCACAGAGAGGTGGGGAGGGGTTCTGCAGCTTCACAGTGCTGCTGGACAACAGGCAGGGGAGGGAGAGGAGGGACACGAAGGGACTTCTCCAGCCTCAATACTGCTCAGGCCCACTCACAGTGGCTACTCACAGTAAGAGGTTTCTCGGCCTCTCTGACCAGCATTCGAATACGAGGTTCCACCCCTCTGCCCTGGAATCCAGAGGCCATTCTGGAGAATGTCTTTGCTCAACTGGAAGGAGCAACAATGGAACTCTGAAAATCCAGACTCCCATTCATGGCAGACCCGAAGGATACACTGCTGTCTCCAGGCTGTGGTATCCTTCAGAAGTGAAGAAAATGAGGCCACCCCACCCTGATTCATCTTGAGACCATATTTAAGTGTCTGAGCTTAAATTGAGCTAGAAATAGAACCCCAAAAGAAACAGACCCTGAAACATAACAGCCTTTTGCTTTGGGTGCAGTCCCATGAACCACTCAGAGTTTTCTGGCACTCCTCATCTCCCACCTTTTCCATCACTTAGGGAATGCCATTTTCTGAAATTATTAACCAAATGTCTATTAATATCCAAACTGTCCCTTATCATGCTTTACAGGTTTTTGGTGGGAACAGCAGGAAAGTGAATGCCACATGGCTGCTTACGTGACTAAAACAGCTCAGCTCCTTCAGATGCTCCTCAGACTCATGGGGAGGCTGAAGACAGGTAATTACCTTGGACAGGTAATACCCTCTTTGAGAATTGACTGCTCACTGCTCAGTTGAGCTGCTAGAAATTAGCTTTCAGGTCACCAAAAGCTGCTTGAAGGCTGCAGGCAACCTGCAAGATCAGAGTCCAGACAAGGACTGCCAGTGTGACTGTGCTGACATCAACACAGCACCAACAGTGATTCATTGTGACGTCAGCGGCGGTGCCACAGATGGATCCCAGAACAGGGCAGAACCAAGTTCTGTGTGTGCATGGAGCCTGGGAAGTGAGTGGGCAGAGCTGGAGGAGAGAGAGCTCAGAGCCTGACACTGGCCAAAGCACTCTCGTGTCTCTGTTCGTGAGCTCCTGCTCTGCTGCAGGATTGCGAGTCAGCATTGCTGCTGGAACACCACGACCTTGCCAGTGTGCACCTGCTTATTTCTTCTATGAAAGAGAAATAGCCAGTAGCGTCCCTCTGAGGGGAAGAGGGAAGATGAGCCTTTGCTAGATGGGCCAGAGAAGTCAGCGCTTGGGTTTCTCTACAAAGAAAGACAAATCCTCTCCACACCCATTGGCAATTGCAGCTGCTTGGCCACAGTGTATTTAATCGTACTTTTACATGAAAAGTGGTCATACATAATCCGGGGAAGTGAAGACTGCTACGGCACCAAGGAGGGGCCAGGACATCTGCTACTGTGGCACAGAGTCTTGGTCACACTGCTGAGCCCCAGAGGGTGCCTGAGTCCATTGCTCAGGAGCTTCCCAGGGCCTTGGTTTAACCCTTTCCCAGAAACGGCTCTTCCTTGAAAGACTTTAGTTGGAAATTGGAGAAGGATCTGGATGAAGCCTGCCTGCATCCTGCTAAGGGGTCTCCTCATGCTATGGAAACACTGCAGCAGGACAGAGGGTGCTGCTGATTACCTCCCGGATAGAAGCAGCAGTTTTTAGACTGGGTGGCTCAGCCCAGGAAGCAGGAACAGCTGCACGATGGCAACATCTGCTGCAGAGAGAGGCAGAGGTTCCTGCAGCTCAGAAAACTCCGCAGGAGCCTTCCCTGGGGGCAGAGCGCCGTGTGAACGCCTCACGCTCCTGTTCAGGATAAGCTTACACTGCCACTAGACGGGACTAATCCTGTCCAAATGGCTTTCTCCTGATGGAGGAATCTCTCTGCTCCCAGCTCCTGGCTCTGAGCAGTTTGAGCAGAATAATCAGAGCCTAGCAGGAACCTACTCTTGCACTGCGGTGCTGGATGAGGGGGGTGTCGCGTTCCACTGAGGGGAACTGCGAGCAGCTCTTTTAGAAATAGATGGTCAGGAACGAAATTAAGTCAACCAAGACAAACATTGGTTGCTAAGGAAAGAACAAAATGAAAAGGAGTTACTCTATTAAAGAGGGCTAGAAAAGACAGAGGAAGAGGAAGAAAAATGGGAAAGGAATTGGCAGAGGGGTGGGGGGCAGAGAGTGTGAGAGAGCGAGAGAGAGAGAGAGAGAGAGAGCGAGAGAGAGAGAGAGAGAGAGAGAGAGAGAGAGAGAGAGAGAGGCCTGGCTTGGAGATGGGCAGGGTTGGACACAGGTGGCTGAGGGACACAGGGAGACAGAACAGATGTGAGGGCGAGCAAGATGCAGCGATGGCCTCGACAGGTTGGAGTCAAAGCAAGACACAAACAAAAGACACAAAAAGGCCCGAAGACTCAAAAAGCAAGTCTCAAAGCCCCCCTCCAAAAGCCAAAAGCACAGTCTCCAAAGCCCCCCAGTGAAAAAGCAAGTTTTGAAAAACCCCCACAGCTTGTGGTGCAGTCACTTTTTAAGCCCCCTGTCTCCTCCCAAAGCCTGCCTGCTGCCAGGAGACCTTTGACCCAGTCCAGTGCCCCACTGCAGTCCATGGGCAGAGACCTTTTGCCGACTGATTGCAGAGGGTCTCTGGGGTACAGTGTCCTGGGGACTCCCCTTGCCCTGCTGACAGCCTGTCCCATGGGAGACGTGAACTGGCTGCCAGGCAAAGTCTCCTCAGAGACAAGGCTTTGCTCCATTTTCTCCTGGGTGCCTCCTGGATGTGGCAAGCCCTGTGCAACCCCTTCCCCGTGTGCATCTGACAACCAGGGCAGAGACAAATCAAAAGTGAACTGGCTCCTCACAGGGGGTCATATGCTGTCACTGCTTTGGAGACTGATGTGTCTGTGCCACACTTTCCCAATTAAAGGCCTCACTTTTCTCTTGTTTTAATGATTTAAGATTACCTCCTCCCTTTTAACTTCAGTTGTTCACTCTCTGATGTTGCTCACCAGCAGCAAGGGATGTGATCACTTTAACTGTCCATGAGAATCTTGGCTAGAATTCTTGGTCAGTTCCCTCTAAAACTCAGCAAGACTTGGCTCTGTGTTTATCTGAGGAGGGCTGTGGTGCCCGGTTCATGTCTGCCTGCTCATGCAGGGAGCTGTCTGATGGTTGTGCTGTGCAGTTGTTTCTGTGGAGCTTTCCCAGTCTCCTGCAGGCCTCAGGCTCCATAGCCCTGAAGCTGGAGCACGACTGCAGAAGTGTGTGCTGTGTCCCTGATGCTTCTGGCCCACAGTACCTCAGAGCACTGAACACGGAAAAGATTTCTTGCCTGTCCTAAAGGAATGCTTTATTTGGATAGGGCACATGCTTTCAAAAGTAGCTCACAAAGCTTTTTGAACTGCTTCACATGGATTTCTCTTTCAATGTGCTTGCTTCCCATGAGCTGATACCAGTTTCTTTTCTTTAAGGGCACTGTCTTTTGTCTCCTTTTCTTCATGTTCCTACCCAGGCTTCTCTCTCAAAATAGAGAAGGACAAACACCCTGGCCACCAGCACCTTGCTAAAAGAAGATAAATGTTGACTTCCTGGAGCACTGTTCACCTTTTCTAGCATGCATTGTCTTCTCTGTTAACTTGATTAACCCAACAGTAAATTCTACTTTTCTAAACTGGAGAGATGAAAGCCTCAAATTAAAGGTTTGAAAGCACTGTATGCCTCTTCCATCTCCCTTCTAAGAGGATGACTTCAAGGTGATTAGAGGTCCAGCCTCGTAGTGCAGAAAGTCTTTTTTTGGACTACACATGCTCAACAGTCCCACTGATTTCAAGGTCTCTGACAAAACTTGGGTGATATTAGGCAGAAAGAATTCTGATGCTGCAGCTCAACCAAGATAGTGTTGGCATTTGGATCTGATTTAGTAACACAATCCCCTTTGTCCAGCTGAGATCCCAGACACTAGTCAGCATCTCCACATTTAAAGAGAGAGGCTAGCTCCTTACCTACCATGAAAGGACATTGCTTAGCTCATGGTTAACATATGAAGCCATAAGATTTCTGTATCTTTTTCTTGTATGGGGGGGAGGAGGCAAAATCTCTTTTTATAAGACAAAACACCAATTTGCCTAGAAACCTGTTTCCTTTATCCTGACTTCGCTTCCCATGTTACTTCTTCCTAACTTTTATTTTTGACCATAGATGTAAACTGCATTTTGAATTATTTCTTCAAAGAGTAAGGCAAATGCCAGCACATGTACTGTGATTTTACAAAGATATTTGTGCTGAATTTCAAACTCCTGCCATAAGTGTTTTCCAATTTTTATTCAAATCATCTGATGAATTGACCAGCTAGACTTTAGATATAGAATTACCTCAAAGTAAGGGGAAATCAATCTGCATGCTCAGGAAAAAGTTGTGGCCCTTCCATTTTAGCCTGAAAGAAAAAATAAATTATCCAGAATTCCCAAGTTTTCTTGCAGGTTTTCTTACACTGGATAAAAAAGATCAAGCAAACGGTGGTTTACATGGGTACCCAAGTATGTTATGGCATACAGGGAGATAGCAGGTATGATATAAATTTCCACAGAGGAAGGTCATTTCATGAGGACCTTAAAGGCCTCTACTGATATCTCAAAAAGACAGAAATTCTTAAAATGTGATCACAGAGATCACAGTCAGGCAATGCCAGGACAGTGTGCCAGTAAGAAGTTGGCATTTTCACCCCCTAACTGGAACTTCAAAGTCTCACGTGGCCGAGTTCTTCCATTCACCTTTAAATACCTTCCCTGAACACTTGTTCACGCTAGCTCACAACTTACCAACATTCTGATCCACCTGCACAATTTCTAGAGGGAGAAGAATAAGAGTGCTGCCCTTACACAACCAGATGCGTTGTCCGTCTTGTATCTGCAGCCACATCCTACTTTGCTAGCAAGGTTTTCTCTTAAAACACAAACTTTGCCACAGTGAAAGATGTCTGAGAATGCTCTATGGGCTCTCATCTCCTGACCTTTTCCCCTCTGAATTTCCAAACACACTGACAAACCCTGGAATCTAGTGGACCAGATCTGATTTCTCAGAAGACTGGAGCACTGAAGAATCCTTTGTCTTGGTTGCAGCCTGGCAGGTTTACTAATGCAGCATTTACATTAATTTTGTCTCCAGAAATGGCCTTTATCTAACATTTAGCTGATCATTATTGAAAAACACATGTGAAATTATGCCAGTACGTCTTCAAAGCCCCTAAATGATGTCCAGGTGTTAGGAACATAAAGTACTTGTTGGTAGAATTGCTTTGTCTAGGGCTTGACAGGCTTCGATGATCTCAGGCCTTTTGGGAGGTTAGCAAAGCTTGGGAAGAAGGACATGCTTCTGATAGTGGGCACAGAGAGTGCAGAATTTACAGGGCACAAGAACACTTGGCAGAAGTCCCAAGAGGAGGAAGAAACCAAGTCAACTCAGCAAGCATGCTAAAATCATCTCCAGCTGGGTAGAAGGCAATTCAGGCAGGGGAATATTGCAAGCACCAACTCCCAGCCACCGACCCAATAAACCAATGACTGAAAAGAGAAAGACTGAGCGTAGGACTAATTAGCATGGGAAGCCAAAGAATCATGTAACCAATCAAAGGTAGGATACCAGTTAATAAGAGGACCAGGTAGTCTTTAGCCAATGAATACTGATGCCTTTGTTTGCTAAAATGGTGTGAAGTTTGGATGGTCGGAGAGCCAGCCTCTTGTGGCTTATCCCCCAGCTCCCTGCTTTGCACAAAGTAGAGCAGAAAACAGAAATACCTCGTCTTGGTGTGTGAACTGGCACCGTGCAGTGGGCAGTAAGCCCACACTGGGGTGAGAGAAGAAACACAGGGGCACAGTCCATCCTCTTGTGTACTTACACTGCTGTCAGCAAATGCTCCAATTTCAGACTACAATGCCTTTTTTTTTTTCCATTGGCTTCCAGTATGGAGAAATACAGCTACAGATGGAATAAGTACATAGAATCACAGAATCATGGAATGGTTTGGGTTGGAAGGTGCTTTGAAGGTTACCTCATTCCAACCCCCTGCCATGGGCAGAGACATCTTCCACTATCCCAGGGTTCTCCAAGCCCTGTCCAAGCTGACCTTGGAAACCTCCAGGGGTAGGTCAGCCACAGTTTCTCTGGGCAACCTGTGCCGGGGCCTAACACTCACAGTAAAGGATCAATTCCTAAAATTCAGTCTAAATCTACTCCTGTCAGTTTGAAGCCATTCCCCCTTGTCTTGTCACTCCAGGCCCTTGCAAACAGTCTGTCTCCATCTATGGTGGAGCTCCTGCAGATACTGGAAAGATCCAGTTAGGTAGCCTTGAAGCTTCTCTTCTCTGGACTGAACAATGCTAATTCTCTCAGTCTTCCCAAAGTCATAAAACTGGAACACTTATCCTAGTGTTATTATAAATACTTATCGTTAGTAGAAATGCCATTATCCATAGTATAAGCTTACCCAAAGAACTTCACTGATATGCTTAACTATAAAAGAAGGAACTACTTCTCTAGGTGAACATGGCATGAAGGTTTTTCTGGCCTGTTTCCTGATTTATGAGTTTACTTTTAAAAAATCAGTATAAGAAGAAGACAGCTGTGGTTTTAGTTTTGCTGTAGGTTAACTCTGACAGGCAGATAAACCCCACAGACTTTCTCATCTCTCCTCTGCAGCGGGGTGGAGCAGAGAGAAGGGCAACACTGAGAAAACTTGTGGGCTCAGATAAAGGCAGATTAGTACGTCAGGCAAAATTCTATGTGCAAGCAAAGCAAAATAAGGAATTATTCCCTGCTTCCTAGGCTGGCAGATGTTTGGCCATTTCCAGGAAAGTAGGGCCTAAGCCATAAGCCCAAATGTCCCCCTTTCCTCCTTCTTTCCCCCAGCAGTGCTTGCTCAGCAAGATGCCGTGTGGAATAGGATTCCCCTTCCGTCTGGTGGGGTGTCCCAGCTGTGTCCCCTCACAGCTCCCCGTGCACCTCCTTGCTGCTGGGCTGCTGGGAGAAGCAGAAGAGACCTTGACACTGTGTAAACACTGCTCCGCAAGAACAAAACCACCGGTGTGTTATCAGCACTGTTGAGGCTGCAAATCCAAAATATGGCATCACACCAGCCACTATGAAGAAAAAGAACTCCATTGCAGCAAAACAGAATACAGGTTCTGAACCTTGCCTGCAAACTCCATTGCATTTATTCCATTTTAGAAAATAGCTGTTTCTACCAGCCCAAGTGAAATCCAACCTTGAAGCTATGTAATGACCAGTTCCATTAGCATCTTAAAAGTGCTCAGAGGAAACCTATCTCCTAATAAACTGGTGTTTATGTTTGGTTTTATGGGATTTTTTTCCCTCCATAGGGAGAATAGAAAAGAATACAGCAGCATGCTCAGTTGGTTTATTAAAATCAATGAGTTAGAAAGCACTAAGCCGCTATGGAACTGGGGAAAAGAGAGTATTAATAGACCATGATAAAACATTCCACAAAAACACAGTTATGCTAAAGAGTATCCTTTTCCTTTCTGCAACAGGTCTGTCACAGAGGGCACAAGCGGGGTGGTACAGAAAGCTGCATCAAACCCTTGTGGGGGAGAGTTCTTTGTAATGTAAATGGAAATCCTGTGCAGTGACAGAGGTCTTGTAAGAGCTGTAAATTAGTACAATGCCTTCAGCTTTAAATGCAAGCTAGAAGCATCCCTGCTCCCAGAGCAGCAACCTTTCTGTCATTGCTCTTGGACTGCAGCTTCAGAAACAGGCAAAACAGGCCTCAGCTTAGAAATCTGAAAAGCTCCCTTTGGTTTCCTTGAGCAGATTCAGGAGTTACCTGCATTATACATGTTAATACCTAAGAAGAAAAAAAAACAAGGTCTTCAAAAAGTCGGAACAGTTTGGTAATTTGTAGAAAGTAGTTTTGCTCAAAAATACAATGGCTTATTAGATCAGTCTGAAGATGACATTCACAGTGCTCCTGACGATATTGTGCACTGTCCTGTTACAATGGATAACAACTGGACATAGCCAGTAGGATGACTGCATACGCTTTTCAGACTTATTTTTAGTATTCATTGAATTCTCATTCTTTTGTATACCTCAGCTCTGCTGTAAAATTCAGAAACATTTTTTAACAAGCTTCTAACAAGTTACTCTGGATCCATAATTACTGAGACCAAATGGAGTCAAAATGCCAAGTGGGATTACTCTTTCTCAAAGCCTGCAGTTACACAGAATAAAGCAGTACATAAATCATTGTGTGCATCCCCATACACGTAACAGTCCAGTTATTGACCTTACTACTTACTTACATTCAACGTGTGCAATCACTTTTTACTTTTGCCACAAATTACCTAAAAGACTAACCTACAAATAATATCTTGAAACTGTTTAAATTCAGGAATGGCATTGCAATACCCTGAAAAATTCTACCGTACCTAGTGCTGGTGCAGTACTACAAGAGAACTGTAAGTGTGTATTACTAGTTGTTATTCATATTAGGTCAAAGTGGCTCAACTCAGCTTTACAAAGCAGGGAAGAAGTCCTGGAGAGTTGAAATGATGGAGTTGGGACAGTGTAACCAGTCTGCTTTATATGAGAGATGCTCTTAAGCATTGGTGGTAGTAATGTACTCATCTCCTGTAACTTTGCTTCTTGTAGGTGATCCACTATCCACCTCGGCATTTTTATGACCTTTTTTTTATCCTTCATTTCTTCAATTGAGTTCCAAAAGGAAACAAAGAACTTCAATGTGACTACCAAAATAATAGACATTTTTTCAAAGAAAACAAACCTGAGGGCTTCTAGAAAACACAGCAGAAGTGTTGAAATGTATAAACCATAGAAGACATTGAACCGTATTTTTACATGACGCTACATCATCCAAACAAATGGATAGTAGGGCTTGAAGAACAAGGATATAAATGAAGTTTTGTTAAATGGGCTTATTTTAGTCTCTGTGTGATAACTGTCATCACCATGAGGTAAATACTTCACAATCCATTTGAATTTTCCTAAATTGTATTATTTAGCGATCAGCCGTGATTTATTTAATTTCTGTTGTACCCATCACTGAATTATCTGAGCACAATCTCCAAACAAGACAAATGGTAAAGTAGCAAAGGGCTGCAATAACTGAGCAGCCAAGAGGATAAGTCACATTGGCATAAATTGGCTTTGCCAAATCCCGTGGCAGTGCTTTCATTTCTTGTCCTCTTTGGTTTAAAATGCAACACATTTTCGTTACTTCTGATGATGCCAAGAAGCTCTAAACTGCATCTGCTGAAAGGAACTGTGCCATTCTTTTTAGTGCCTATGATCAGAGTATTGCTTCATTGCTGCTATGACTCATACACAGCTTCACCAGCAAGAGAAAGCCCCTGACTAAGATAAAATGAAATAATACAAGTATCTTAATGTAAATTAACCTTAGGAAATTCAGGTCTCTTGTTTTCCAAAAGCCCAAACAAATAAATCTAGCATCCTATACTCTTGGAGATTCCTTTGGAAATATCTTTGTTAATACAGTCAACACAGGGACACAGGTGGGAAAAGACATTAAACCGATTTTCCTAATGATAAGAGGTGTTGTGGACTATAGGGCATAACAACGGCTGAAACAGGAGTTCCGAACATGTTTTCAGAACGTAATTTCTTTCAGATTTCTTTTTGGCACTAGACAGAATTCAGTGACAATAGACTGTAAGAAAGCCAATGTTTTGAAATTCAATGTATTAAAAAACCGCCCTGATCATTGTCCTGGTTTGAAAGACAGGTGTTTGCTAAGGAAAGCAGAAGCTTCCCTTTGGAATGAAAAAAAAAAAAGTGAATGTTCTGATTATTATAATTTTGGAATTAAGAGAGCTCTCAGGCAAAGATGGGGGTAGGAATAACAGTTCTTTACTAGTATATCTAACAAGACAAACAAGAACAACAGCAGCTATGAAATTGCCCACAAACAGAACAGTAACTCAGTCCCAGTCCCTTTCTGGCTGCAGGCACCTTTTCCCTGAGCTGCAGTTCCCGGCTCTGGGGACGGGCAGGTCCCGCAGAGCTGCAGGAGGGCTGGGGGTGATGGCAGCGCTGTCCCAGGTGGGAGAGAGAGATGGAGAGAGAGCCCTCCGCTCACGGCGTCGGTCCCGACTCAGCAGAGTGCTGGATGATGGCAGGTTACAGCGAGAAGGCAGCAGTGCAGGGTCCGACAGCAGTGAGGATGGCTCCCGCCGCTGGGAAGGCAGGAATGGGTCAGAGGCGGCGATCGTCCTTCTCGTCCAAACTCTGCTGGGGAAATGGGGCGAGCCAGAGCCTTCCGCTTCCTCTTCTGGCTGTTTGAATCTCGCAGGGTTTCCCTCTTCTCTCTCCTCCCCCTTGTCACCAGGGCCCAGCCAACAGGTATCTTAGCATGACAATGGGGAAAATTCCACAGAGGGAAAAGGGAGAGAACCAACCCCCAACAATCATGCACTAAAGCAGCCAGAACATACATCAGTATGATTTTCTAATTTAATGTAGAACTACTGGAAAAATAAATCAATTTATGTATCAAAAATGTTTATAATATTTTATTCTAAAGACAACACTTGAATTATGCCCCAGAGAAATTGACTGAGAAAAAAACTGCAGTTGAACTGAGGATTTGTTTTGGCGGTTTACGTGTTACTTTCTCTGAGCAAAGTGATTAGCCCTTATTCAGGTCTTTTTGTTCCTGTTCAGAAGGGAAACTGATACAATGACATCAAGTCCTTCTTGGACACAAACCTCATTGTTCTTCCGGAAAGAAATGGTGTCAAGTACATAATGAGTATCTAGTGGGGGATATTTCTTTTGCACAATGGCTCAAGGGTGGTTTGGTTTGATTTGGTTTGGTTTGATCTTCATACAGCATCAAACATTCCATAATACAGAGAGGAACTGGGCATTTTGAAACAGCACAACCAAGCTGTGAGCCGTAGATCATATCAGATATGTATACAGTATTTTTTTTGTTCACCATAATTTCTGACACTGTGCTCAGTTCAACTGCTGGAAATGACAAACTGAGAGTAGTGTCAGTAATTGGTGCCTTGATTAGAAAGGGGCTTCAAACAAGTAGTTGCATTCATGCTGTGGATTTTAGCAAAACTAGGGTGAATTCTGTTAAAAACAGAAAACTACATGAGAATTAACCAACAATGTGTCAGCTAGAAAGGGCCACCTTCCACTAGGAATTCGAAAAGCAAGGCTTTTCTCAGGATATGGAGCTCCCAGGTGTATAGGAAATACAGTAGGGAATTCATAGAAGGAAGGTCCCACTAACTACATAAAATAGGGGCCAGGCAGCCTCAAGGCACTAACAGTTCCCAAACAGAACTACTATTTAATGTATCACTTAAGGTTGTGGATATGCCCATTAGTCCTTTGGAAGATTTTCTATGTTATCCCAAGTGTCATCAGCCACAGTTCTGAAAAGCAACTGTGGGACTACAAAGAAAGGAGGAAAATCTCCTTTCATTAGCTACTGTGCTCCCTCACCAAGAGAGCACTAAACTAGCTGAATTATTAAAATGTACCCCATCTAGAAAGAATATCCTGTAATATGTTGCATGCAAGCTGGTTTTAGCTCATTTTGCAAGTAGGATTAATTTTTAGAAATTTCAGACTTTTCTATTAATCCCAGATAATAGTGCAGTTTGGTAGACTAATCAGATTACAGGAAATATCAGCAGGTAAGAAAGCATATCATCCTTGGGTTTGGTTTTTTGCCTGAAGGGAGCATTGGCTGGGGTGGGGAAGGTCAGCTTCAGAAAAAAATAGCAGAACATTAGAAATACTAACTAATGAAAGGCTTTGGTTCTTATATTTACTTGGCAGAAAAGATGGCTTTCAGAGCAGAGACATCTTGATAGACTCCTTTCTACAAATGCATGACATTATATGACTTTAACATACCTATATTCTTTCATTCTGTGCTGATGAAAAAATAGTTATGAATTTCTCTACTGTACAAAATTGCTGTAGTTAATTTTGTTGTTTCTTCCTCTTAGAAACCAACATCAGTAATTGAACAACAGATGAGACTGAAACTAAATTAAACAAGTAATTCCTCAAGTCATAAACTCATTATTTAAAAATTTAATGGTTTTGTGTGATGGTTTAGTAGATTGTTTTATTATTATGGGATGCCACTGTATTACTTAGCATATGCCATAATGCAAAGGCTTTAATGAGCCTAAGGCAAGTTGCTGTGTTGATGTTATGTTCAAACTGATGCAATTCTCAAAGTTCTGGTTTTGAACCTTTCATTAGGCTTTAAAAAATGCTTCATACAGTGAATATTGCTGTAGCAGATACTGTTTTTACCCAAGACTCTCAATAAGCAGAGTTGTTAAACCAATTAACAGCTACAAAACTGCACTGCTGGAGTAGCTCTAAGCAGTACAGACTATTCATACCTGCATGCCTCAAGATTACCTTTTTTCCACAAATACAAAGCTCATCCCTCACTTAAGCTGAAGCTGTTGTGGTGTCACTCATCAAGTGCAGCAGGAAACAGCATTGGCAAGAAGGCTGACTTTTAACTTGCTGTGCAGAAGAAATGCTGTACGTTTACAAACGTAAAAGCAGATTGTAAAGCTGAAATCCATTAAATACTGCAATCAGTATCACGATTAGGCGAAAGAAGCTACTCAAATTGCAGGGAGCATTATCACTGCATTTAAGCTGCAGTTAAGTAGAATGCAATAGACATGGCAATCTTCGAGACAAAACAAACCAAAACCCAACAACAAAACAAACAGCACTTTTTATACTGGTGCCAGTGACTATCCTTAAAGGTGCTTTTTTTGATACTTCAAATGATAATGATGTTCATGTGTTCTAGTAGTCTCAAATAATCATTGTCTTTGACCAATGCTTCCAATAGTCAGACTCTCATACCCTGCCTGCGTATTCACCACTAGCAGTCTCCCGGAGGCAGAAATGGGCCAGTTTCAAGCTGTCCAGCTGGGTAAATCAAACATCAAGCCATAAGCAGCTCTGCACTCACTAAAGCTGCTCTCAGTGCTGTGGCACAGCCCGACCCACAGTCAATCCCAGTGTCACTGTCAGCGTCTCTCCACCATCCACAAGGCACGAACAACCCTGATATAAAACCAGTCCTATACTTAAGCTTTCACTTTACTGACTTCAGCCACAAAGATAAGAGTAACTAAACTAGGCAGAACAGCACTTTTACCACCCACCCAGGGCTCAGCTGCAAGGTCATTCTACATGTTCTTGGACCATTAGGGCTGAACAATTTTGAGTACTTGCAGAATATGCTTAGTCCAGCCAGGATAAGCTTCTATATCCATTGCCTTCTGCTACTATAATCTGTTCCCTGAAATTTCCTTGAACCCTGTCTCTAGTTTTATCTTTAAATGCAGGAAGCTATTTGTGGCCAATTTAAAATAAACAGCAGTAATAGGTTATTTCATTTTTTGGCTACCATGAGTTTTGCAAGTAATAACCTACTTCTGTTTTCTACAGTCCATTTTTCTTTTCTTCCTAATCACTCATCTCTCCTATGACAAAGGAAACTTAAAAACAATCCATCTAAGGAGTTTGCAGGTGTTAACTAGTTAGCAATACTTTATACCATTACTGCCAAGTCCACAGCTCTGTGCTTTTAGCAAGATGCTTCACTGGGTTCTGTGTAATGTAACTGGTATGTAGATAACCTGTTTTTCCACTAGTGGAGCTTTGAGCCAGCTCTGAATTGTTCTTTCAGTTAGTTCTGTATTTTTAACAACAGCAGGGCCGTGTCAGGTGTGACAAAATCTCTCTAATTTGAAGGGGTTTTCTTAGTTTTTTCTATAACTTATATATTAATTGTATTCACAATTCTTTCTACTTCCTTATATTTTTCCTTGCCTGGTTTTGTGCCACCACTTTTTGAATGAACAAAGTAGCCTTCAAGGATGGATGGATCTTGAAGGGAGGTGGAATCCACTGTTACAGATCTGCTTGCGGCCAGAAGAGAAACCCTAATGGAGATTATGGAACTTCTAGGCATGCAGGCACCGCTGGGTGCAACAGCTTGAAACCAGCATGTTGAATTAAGAATTTAAATCCTAAATCCTGGTGGCAAAAGGGTTAAGATCCGGATCTGTGGGATGTAGCCGTGGTTGGTCCCCAGCCACCATGAGGAGCACTCTGCCCCAAGGGCAAACAGCACAACTGCTTCCCACCTATGGGCACCCTCTGCAGCTTCCCCTCTTCCCACTGCCATCCCAAAGCTTCTCCGTCTCCCCTGTCCTCTGAGACTGATAATGGCTGGAATGTCAAAAGTTCAGCTTTGAATTTATGCTTTGGAGGCAGAGTTTTCTCTTTTACACAGTGGAAAACAATGGTCAAGGCAAAGTAGCACCCCAAAGTCACATGCTGACCTGTAATCCCAATCTTCTTGCCTTACATTTTAATTTTTGCTTGTCTACCACACAAGCAAGCTACTGAGCTCTGCAGAAGGGTAAATGGAATAAGAGGGGAGGTTGCTGTTATTTTAGGTGGCTTTTTTAATGAATTGATGATGGCCAAGAATTTATCTCATAATGACTGGGGCAAAGTACTTGTTATCCATTCACAAGTCTATTCACAACTCAGCCACCAGTTCCTGAGTTACCAGACTGTGAATGGTTCTAGCAGAAAGATCAAAAACTCCCAGAAATATTTTTATTTTGACAGATTATTAGGGGGGAGAAATTTTTTCTTCACACTATCAGAGACTGAAAGCTTTTTCTTGTATGCCTTTGTTGCTAGGTTTAGACCTACTTCCCTTTTCCTTTGCAGATAGGAGATGAGGAAAGTGGCTACAATGAAAATCTGTTTTGCATTCCTAAGCATCATGAAGAAGATTTTGAAAAAGTCCTCATTCCTCATGGACTCATCCTGGACAGGTATGAGGGTAAACAAAAAGGAATAGGGACAGTGATGCCAATTTTTGTCCCTACAAATGAAAAGACTGAGGTCTTGCCCTGTGCAGCCCATGAGAAACATGGAAACTCTGCAGCCCTAACACTTCTGTCCTAAAGCCTAGTACAAGAAGGGGGTTATGGAGTGGATTCCTTTACAAGCCCAGTTAAGCTTCCATATTCCCTCAAATATCTTTAAGCCCACCTCTTCTGAAGTATTTAGGTTTATGGATTAAATCAGCTTGTGCTGCACAAATACATTAAGTTCCCTATGACTTGCTGTGGTCACAATTAGCTACTTATAAAAACCAAACAGCAAGATCAGAATTTTTACTAGAACATTGCTTAATATATGGACAAACAACTATGATATGCAGAACACTTTCCAGAATTTCCTTTTGTTTTTTTTTTTTTTTTCCCTCACACGACAGAACGACAGAACGTTTGGCTAGAGATATCATGCAAGACATGGGAAGTCATCACATTGTTGCACTCTGTGTCCTTAAAGGAGGCTATAAATTCTTCGCTGTTTTGCTGGACCATATAAAAACACTAAATCAAAACAATGATAAATCTGTGCCTGTTACCGTGAATTTTGTCAGAAGCAACTTTCTTTTCTTTAGAAAATTTACTCTCTCCATAGACTGGCATTCTGAATACTGGTAGTTTGCATGAGAACCCCACAAAAATTGAGTGTATGTACACATTCTGTTCAAATTACATACTAAAAAGGAACTGATTTACTGATCTGCCCCCAAGGGTGGAAATTATACCTTCACTGGAATAAACATATAGCAGAACACTCAACATGACAAAGCCAGGGGGAGATCCCAAACTCACTCCTCTTGCAAAAAGCAAAAGCAGTACATCTTTCCAATATAGAGGATAACACTTTTGGGCATGCTTTATGTCATTTCCATCTCTTCTCTCTCCTTCTAGAATGATTCACCTGCAGAAAATATTAGTTTTGTTGGAGAGGAACTGTCTACACTAAATGGGAAGGTATGAATCAGCATCTTCAGCTTTTAAAGGGAAACAACTGTTCTTGTGTATTTTCCAGGAAATCCATTTTTACTAAGATTTTGATATTGCATACTTCCAGCCACTTAATATGGATTTAAAACAGTTGCTGGGCATTGAAACAGTGAATAATTCCCACTGATGTCCGTGTAAACTTAAAGTGATCAATAATGAGTACTCCCAAAGATCCTATTCTCCATTTTATCCCAGAACACCCAGAAATGAACCACACTAAACTGAGTCATTCAGTGTGGCTCTAGAATACTAGTGCTTTGCATAGAGCAACATATATACCTGACACAGGTACTTTTATCACCATATTTTAAGCTTTCATAAATACTTACAGAAAGACTCTTCAGAAAGCACCAAACTCAGTAGTTCAAGTGACAATCTCCTTCAAAATCAATGCAATTTCCTTGTAACTCAGGGTTTTAGCGTCCTTTTGTTGGCTGTATAATTTGCTGAAAATTACCATTTAAATATTCTTCTTTTCTTTTCTTTTCTTTTCTTTTCTTTTCTTTTCTTTTCTTTTCTTTTCTTTTCTTTTCTTTTCTTTTCTTTTCTTTTCTTTTCTTTTCTTTTCTTTTTCTTTTTCTTTTTCTTTTCTTTCTCTCCCTACTTTCCCTATGTAACCTCTTCCAGAATGTGTTAGTAGTTGAGGTAAGTAATGACTAAAGAAGGGGTGGAATGACCCGGATTTTTTTCTCTCCTCTTTTTAAATTAATACATATTACATATAAAATTGTAATTAATTGTGTTACTGGGCTGCTAGGTTGGTATCCTGTAGTTTGATCACTGACAGTCTGGTTTTCCTTTCAAATTGAAGGATAATTTATTTTTTTTATCTCTTTCAGGACATTATTGAGACTGGTAGAACAATGAAAGCACTGCTTTCAAAAATAAAAGACCAGAAACCAAGGATGGTAAAAGTTATAAGGTACAAGTGTTATAAATAATTAAATGATGGAGGGTGGAGTGAAAGTTAGTTGAAAAAATTGTAATCTGTTGATTGATTGTGCTGTTATTAATAAGTTGTGTAAAGAGTTAATTAATTGTTGAAGTTACGAATTGTTATTCAATTGTTGTGGGTAACTGGGGGGAGGGAGGGAGGTCATGACTGACAAGCTGTGGGTGTTGACAAGTTGTGGGCACTGACAAGCTGTGGGTGTTGACAAGCTGTGGATGCTGACAAGCTGTGGGTGCTGACAAGCTGTGGGTGATGACAAGTTGTGGGTGATGACAAGCTGTGGGTGTTGACAAGCTGTGGGTGTTGACAAGCTGTGGTTGTTGACAAGCTGTGGGTGTTGACAAGCTGTGGATGCTGACAAGCTGTGGGTGCTGACAAGCTGTGGGTGTTGACAAGCTGTGGGTGCTGACAAGCTGTGGTTGTTGACAAGCTGTGGATGCTGACAAGCTGTGGGTGTTGACAAGCTGTGGGTGTCGCTGGGTTGGTGCTTGTTGGACAGAGAAGGAAAGAACTTTCCAGACTAATTATGTCCTAAGGTGACGACACTGGACTGCATCATGATTGGACCATGCGCTGACCAATGGGAACGATGGATTTGGAAATGATTGACCCAGAATGAACAGTGGTATGAACCAATCGGGAGGTGAAGAAGGAGCCAATCACCGAGGGGATTGAAAAACACACCAATCAGCACGGATCGGGCTCTATAAGAACCCCCGGCTGTGCTGTCCTGGGCTCCTCTGACGGAACTCGGGCTCCTGGGAAGTTATCTGTGCTGCGGGCACAGTTTCTGTAGTGGTTTAGCCTGTCGGGCTTACCGAGTGGGGTCTAAGCTTTTCTTGGGCTCCTGCCTTTGGTGCTTTCATAAATTAATAGCCAAGTTGTGTCTTTCAAAAGTATTTTCAGTTGCTTTTAACACAAGGATATAGCTACTAACTAACATACTCAAATCATCTGGGTGAACAGTCAGTCTATGTTGACAGGTGCTTTTTTGGCTTGAAGTTGGGGGGCAGGGAGCAAATGGAGGATGTAATCCTTATCCAGATGCTTCAAATTTAAGTGTTTCTTTATCTGGGAAATTCAGCCATGCACTACCATCTTCACTGCTCAAAATAATAAAACAGTTTTTATTGCTTTTTCTGTGTAGTCCATAATGCCTGATGGATTCCCTGTTTCCTACTTCATGTTTGAGGGAAATTAATCTCTCTCCATATGGTTTCTAATACCACCTCAACTGCCTCAATACTAGAATGACAACACTCTGAATTAATATCCTCAACAGTAGAAGTTTCCAGAATCTTAAGAGTCTCTCAGCACTTGGGAGATGGCTGCAAGTAGCATTCTAGATCTGCATTTAGTAGATCTCTGAAAGGAAATTCTGTGGAGTGTCCCTGTATCTGTCAAGTAATCACAATGCTTTATAGAAACAGCTGCTTTATGCAGCAGTTATTCAGACAGTACTTCTAGTGACTGTCCGGGAGGTTCTCAGTTTCTTCTGAAGTGCACAGGCAAACCAAGAACAGAAATGATTTTGCAGAAGAAATTGTCCTTTTCTCCCTCCCTTCCTCCCTACCCACTGAAATCATTACCAGCCATTTGGACATGCTTCCCCCTCTGTGCTATTCTAGTGTCCTGGGGCATTGCTGCATGGAAGTGATCTGAGACACAGGACTGGAGGGATCTGAATACAAAGTAGACCCACTCTGGATCAGGGTCTTTGCTTCTCCCCCCACTACAAGGCTGAACACTACTTATTTCTCTGCAATAATTTAATTGTTTTAATTTAAATGCATTATTTTAGAAGTTCATGGGGAGGTGTGGCGGAAGGGAAGTCTACAGCTTAGAGCAAGACATATTTTATAAACCATCCTTCTCTGCCTTACAGCCTGTTTGTTAAAAGGATATGTCAGAGTCCAGGTTACAGACCAGACTGTAAGTGTTGTGTTTTTCTAGTATTTTTTTTCTGTACTTCCCAAAACACTGTCTTATGATTTTACTTCAGGTAGCACATCTGATGACTGGCACATAAGTTTCATGAAGGCCAAGAGAAATGGGGAGAAGCGGCATAAAAATTTATGAACTAATGACCAGCTATGTTATCCCCAAGACCTCATGACCATCTTTTTTCCCCTGGATGGCCTGAGTTCAGGTTTAGATACTTGATATACAAATTTAACTATTTAGATAGCAGAAACAGAATCAAACCTTAACTTTGTTTTGCTTTGCTTTGACCCTAGAGGGCATTTGTTTTGACATTTGGCATTATTAAACTTGCCTTGTTTCCAAACTGAAAAGTCCTACTCAATCACAGTTCATCTACTTTCACTCAAGTAAAATCTCACTCCTTGTCTTCTCCACCAGGAGCAACTCATAAGTAGGTTTTAAACAATTACTTTGTTAATAAAAATAATTCTCTTAGCACCCTGATTATATTACTGACTGATGGAAATGGTTTAGACTCTGTCATCAATTTACAGCTCAGATTCTTAAGGAAGCATCCTGAAAGAGATGATGCCTATTACTCTTAGCTCAAGTATGTGTTGAATAGAAACTGTGCACTTAAAAGCTACTTACACCACTGAAGCATAAAAAGAACTGTATTTTCTTACAGATACAGGCTTTGAAATTCCAGATAAATTTGTGGTTGGGTATGCTCTTGACTATAATGAATATTTCAGAGATCTAAATGGAAGTACATGCACATTCCTCCACTGCCAGGTGCAAGGTACCTACCTACCACAGGTACCCAGGGAGAATAGTTGCTTCTACTCAGAGCTTCTCAACAATTAAAAACCCTTCCATTCCAGTTAGAAACTTCCACTAAAGGAGAAAAAAACAATTTTAAGGTGCCAAGTTGGTAATGCAACGTAGGTACTTAAGAAATGTTTCTGCTTCACTGTTTTGCAATTCTACTCCACAACTCTCATGGCTCAGCCATGCTGCAGGACATTCTGACCCCCAGGATGGTGAGCAGCATACAGTCTGCAGCCCCATCTGAAAGTAAAGTAACTTGCAATTTGACTTTAATTGGATGTTTGTCTGTTTTAGTTCAATCCCATGTTGCTCTTCTGTCACCAGTCTTTAAAGCAGCCACGCAGGAGCTCCGTGTGAAGGTTTTCTGTACACTGAGGGATAACACGGCTGTAAGATCCTTCTTCCCTTGTTCCATTACAGCTTCCTTAGGCTGCACAGAGTAGTAGACCCGGAAACATCCTAAATTAATAGGCTTGATGGGTTTTCTTCCCCCTCCTTTGTTTTCAAAAGTACTTCTAAAATTCTGGGGAACTTGGAAAGTGTTTCACTTCAAGGTCTTTTTACTAAGACAAACCACTTCTGAAGACACAAACGATCTGTGCTATTGCTCAACAGCATGAAGGAGTATGCAGTTATTTAACAAACCTAAGTTCTTTAAAATATATAAACCTATGTATTACAGATAAACTTGGAAAGACTATTAAAACCGCAAGTTTACTGCAAGTAGGAAACTTGGAACCATTATTGTTCCAGCGCGTTTTAACTGCAATGCTGGTAATACAACTGAAAATCAGTCTTGCATTTCATTCGAAGACAGAGGTTGATAAGTATTGTACTTTTTTGGTTTTTCTTTTAGCACATCTTTATTCTGAAATAGAATGACAAAGAGAAATAAATACAGGATGTGGTAATGCCAGTCTTCTGGAGCACCAATTCCTGGCTGCTGATTAGGTGCTGAACCATGACACCAGGAAATTACTTCTGCTGCTTGTGTGTCCCTAAGAAGAACGGGAAGCTGCACGCTAGTGCCCAGGACCTGCAGCTCGCTGACTGGCACTTGCACGATGCGCCGAACACAAACTGTTGAGACCCTGGGTTTTCCCGTTCTGACGGGCGGCGCGGAGCTGGGTGCGAGGCTCTGGCGGTACCGAGCGCTGCCGCCGTGCCCGTCACGTTCCGGGCCCCGGAGCGGATCGCTCCCGCTCGGCCCGGGGACCGAGGGGCACCAAGGCTGGAACAGGCGGGGACCGAGCGGGGATCGAGGGGGGGAACGAGACGGGACCGAAGGAGGGAGCGAGGCCCGGCCGGCTCCGCCGCCCCCGGGCCGGCCCCGCCCCGCCTGTCGGGTGCCGCGGTTGCCCGGTAACCGCGAACGCGGCCCCTGCGTCTGCGGCGGCTTTGTGGCCTCAGCACCCGCTGAACGCGCTCCTGGCCCGCTGGTCGCAGCCTGAGCGTGTGCGGGCGGCCACACTGCGCCAGTGGCCAAGTGAATTGTTCTCAGAGCTTTGGTCTCTGAGGGCGAGAACTGAACTCGCAGAGCTTTGGTCGGGCCCTGCGAGCCGATGCTGAATTAGGTTTGAAGGTAAAGGTTGACTAAAGTTGCACTTTTTGGTTTTGTCACATCTGTGCTCTGAAAGAGAATGCCGAAGGGAAATACAGGATGTGATAATGCCAGTCTTCGGGTGCAGCAGTTCAGTGGCATGTACTGAACAGGGGCTGAGTGGATGAACAACATATGGTCTACTGATTGGGCTTTTTTTCACTGAAGACATGCAACTTTTCCGAAGTATACTAGTCCATACATTGGTTTCCCTATAGTGACTACTTACACTGCCTAAAGGTGAACGAGTTCTGTTCAAGTTTCAGTGAGTTGTTACCATCTGGTTACTAAAATTATTAGGGAGACACTCCTGAATTAAGGAGTAAATGAGACCATATGCCAAAGTAAAGAATCTGCATTTCATGGAAATGGGAGGAAGAGAGAGAGAAAAACAAGTAGAAAAAGGGAGGGAGGGTGAAAGGCGTTTGGGAAGGGGGGGGAGAAAGAATGTCAGAGACGATTAAGTAGAAAATATCACCATACCTCCCTGGGGTGGGGCAAGTTTGACTCTTTGTCTCTTGGTACTTTTGAATAATATAGAATCTTTAGCACCAGTACATCCTTCGAGTCTGCCATGAGCTGGGCTCTGGATTTTCAGATCTGTTGTGTTACTTTGCATCTCATGCAGTCATCTGGTGCAAGGCCTCAGGCGTGGGTCTGGGGGCACTTTGGTGGGCTATGACACCCCCTCAGCTGCCCCCGTGGGAACGTCCTCTGGATGTGGTCTCGTGGGAGTGGGGAGTTTTAGAGCTAAGCCAGTTTGTGTGATGGAGGATGGGTGTCCACTGCCTATTGCCAGAGGTTACACCACACCCAAAATTTCCTCCTCCTTCTCCCTCTCTTGACGGGAGGTTTGTGTGCAAACCTGGCCTCAGCAGAGGAGCCTGTGGCTATGACTTCCCCACCCTGAACCCAGACAGAGCTGATTTTCTGGACAGCTGCTGCGTTTGGCTTTGTTGTGGATACATTTTTCTCCCTCAGCCTTGTTTACTTCTCCCCAGACATGAGATAATAGGACAATAGTGTTGCCTGTACCTTGTCTCAAGTTCCTTTAGGCAGCTTAGCTCACAGTCCAAAGTTCCAGCCAGGAGGCATTTTCAGCAAGGGGTGAGCTTCAGTGGTCACAGCTTCTTCATACAGTTTTGTCACAATGGGCAAAAAGTCCTTTAAAACAATATTTAAGCCATTCGGCATAGCATTCCAGTCTCTCACAAGTCCTGTGAGGAGCAGCTGAGAGAGCAGGGGTTGTTTAGCCTAAAGAAGAAGAGGTCCACTCTACCTATTTTAAAGTAGTATTTTAGCTACAGCTTTGTCTCTTTTAACTATTATTAATTTTCAGATTTTTAGCTCTGCTTTTCAGTATGATCCATCTTTGCATTGCAGAACATAGCCATATATTTAAAGTCCAACTAGAGGCCTAACAATACTAGCTACTTACTTCAGACAAGCACTTAGCTACTTTCAAATAATATAAAATTTTTAGCACCAGTATCCTTTGAGTCTGCCATGAATTGGGTTCTGGGTTTTCAGAGTTCCATTGTTGCTCCTTCCAGTTTTGTTGAGGCATTGTCGTTCATCTGCGACATCCTGCCTCCACAATGGCTTCTGCATCCCCGAAAAAGACATCGACACCTCGTCTTTTGTCCAGGGAAAGACTGAAGTCTATTACTGTAAGTACCCACTGGGGCTGTGTTGAGGCTGGAAACCCCCCTCGTGTCCCTCCTCTCCCTGCCCTGCCTGTTGTGCAGCAGCACTGTGAAGCTGCAGAACCCCTCCCCACCTCTCTGTGCCGTGTTCCTGTGGCTGGGGGCTGTCCTGGTGCAGTAGGGAACATCGTGTGTTTCTTCAGGAACAGTCCAGTGTCTTGCCTGGCTGTGCCACCGCAGCCAAGTTAAGCCAGGTTCAGCCAATGTAAAGCTGAAGCCCTGAGCATGTGCTTCTTTCCCTTTCCATTTCCCACGGTGATTCCTTCTGTCAGGCTGGACACTCACCTGTGCTGCTCTGACCAACCTGCTCCTGGGCATGTGAGGAGGGGGGGGGGAAGCTCAAACTCTGCCCAAAGCCTTGAGAGACACAGCTGGTCCCAGCTAGAGGAGCTTCCACACCAGCTGCTCTGTCTCATCTCCTGTGTGGGACACAGATCCAGCCCTGCAGACAGCAGAGGAGGAGTCAGGGCCACAGAGGTCTCATGGCTGGCTGGAGCTCACTTGACTGAAGATGCCCCAGTGCTGAGGTTCTGTCAAGGAGATCCCTTTGGTTTCTTCTGTGGAGGGGTCTGTGAGCCCAGACAGAGAACACAAATGCTAATTAACAGAGAGGGCTAAAACTTGGACACACTCCTGTGCACCTCACTCTTGGTACAACTTGGCTTTCTGTGTCTCTTGGACGCACCCGGCGGTGTTCTCTCCACGCTGTGAGTTTTGACTGTTGTGCAGGGATGGAGTTAGGGGAGTTCTGAGAGCTCCTCCCAACTCTCTGAAAAGGTCACTGCCTCAGTCCAATGACAGAAAAGAGGAAACAGATGCCCAAAGAGCAGAAATCCCCAAACATGTCACATCTAATCACAGAGAAGCTAATGGCACAGAGCCATGTGTTTGGAGCATGTGCATTATGAATTTACTGATGCTAAGTATTTCAGCAGGTAACTTCCAGGGCTTCCAGAACTGTCCTAGATGATGGGGTCACAAATTATTCACCGGTGCCACTTGTTCAAGGAAAGCCTTTCTGAACAAGTGCATCTCTGAGGTTCTAGCTGTCTTTTTTTTTTTTTTTTTTTTTGCCTTTCAGCTGCTTCCTTCTAAGTTCCTGAAGGAGAAGTTTCTCAGTGTGAAGGAGGTGGCCAGCACTGGGGCGAGTTTTCTGCCCAAAATTGGCCCATTTCGACACATGAGTGAGACTTGTCAAAAGGTAGCCTTTTCCTGCTCTTTTCTATTCTGTTTGATGCAAAGTTGGAAGAGGGCGTGTGCTTGTGACAGGCTTGTCTCCAGCAAAATACTTCAGTGTCCAGGTCCTGTTGTCATTGCCAACTGCTGGTAGTGGTGGACTTGGAGTCCTGATCTGCACCAAGCCAACACAAATAACCTCTGCTGAAGCTGCTGGGGTTTACTGGAATGTAGCTGCCATTGATAAAACAACAGGGGGGAAGGCTGGGGACACAAAGACACAAAATTGCCATTTGCCATTCTCCTGCTGAAATAGCCACCTCTTGCTTAGGTGTGGTCACCATCAAATGCTTGGGGTCATAGGATTCCCTCCAGAGTGGCAGTGTTGGCCTTTGAAGGCCGAGGACCTGCAGTAATTCCTTCAGATTTAACAAAACTTAATGTGTTAATGTTTTGGGTTGGAACAATGTGTTGGGACCCGGATGGGGTGTTTGATTTTGCAGGCTGCCAGATGTACAGGGGGACTCCCCCTGGGCAGAGGCAATGGATGTGCTTTATCTGGATCAGTGCCTACATAGAGAGGTGTGTTTAAAGCTGCCTTTCTTGCAGGACTGGCTCAGTATAAAGCACTGTGCAAACAGGTAGGTGACCGAGGTGGGCTGTTGAGCAGGAAATTGGCAGCAAGAGACATGTAATACATGGGTTAAGGATTGCCCTGGAGAAGGGCCTTAGGAACACCTCAGAGAGGGGCACAACTAAGGGACAAGTGTGCTGCAGCCATTCCCTTCAGCAGATTGTGTCTCCTGTGAAGGCACACAGGAGACCTGCTTGTGTCTCTGCACTGACAGCAGTGCAGCTGGAGAAGGCAGACAAAGCAGGGGAGAGTTTTCTCAAAGCTATGTCTGCTCCAGAAGCATTTGCTGCTGTTGTGTCATTCCAGACGTGCCTCTGCAATGATATCAAATAAGACAGCAATAATAGATTACAAGAAAGCACCCATTTAAAGCTCATGGAAAAAGGAGATACCAACTCTACTCTTACCCAAGTTGCTGAGAAAAGAACTGAACCTTATCATCATTCAGCATTCACTTCATTTGTCTTTTTCCCAACTTCTCTATTACTTTACTTTTGCCTTTACCTATGTTAGGAACGCACTGACGCTTAAATACAAGGGGACAAAATCATTGAAGCAGAAGAAAACTGTTTATTAGTAATGTTTCAGCTGAGGCAGGCGTGTCTCCCTCACCGCTGAGACAAACACACCCTCAAGTAAAATGGCAATCTTTCTATACCCTTTATACCTGTCCAGGGCACTCCCTGTCCTCTTTGCCAGTGGATGGGTACTGGGGAACTCACGTACTCTCCAGACCGCCAACTTTCCTGTGCCCTCCCCTCTCATCCTACTTCCTTTTGGTCAGGTCTTCAAGCCCATCCCTCTCCCAGCTCACAGCAATAACCAACCAACCAACCAGAACAATCCAAACCACAAACAACACATAGAACCAACAACTTTCATTCTTTCACTTAATAACCTTTTGGCTTCAGCAAAATATCACCTCATCTCTCACACCTCCTCTGGTACTGTTCTCTTCTTACTGATGTCTAAGTTCTAGATCAAAAAAGATATTTGCAGCTGTGTTGGCCTCGGTTTCTCAGAGTAAAGGACATCCCAAAATTGTTTCCCAAGGGTCTGATGTAAATTTGCGGGTTTTACTGACTCCATGAGTGCTCAGTCAGTGCCCCAGACCTGTGTGATCACATGGGCACAGAGCTGTGCGTAAGGTAAGTGCTGCCTGGCATTCTGGAGAGGAAACCTGGAGAAATACATGCCAAAAGAGCAGCTTGGCTTGAACCTGCTCTGTGTGGCCCAGCAGCTCTTGATCAGCTCAGAGCGGAGGTGGGTGAGCTACTGTTTCCCCAATGTGTCCTGGGCACATGTGCTCACCCAGAGTGTGTACTTCAGTGGGGATCAGTGTAAAATTCTCCTTCATGAACCTTCCTCCCAGCAGCTGAACCTCTCCCTGCTCTCTCTTGCCTCTCCAGTTGTTGCCAGTTGCCCCGATAGAGAGCTTGCTCCAAGTTTCCCCACCAGAGATGGTATTTCAGAAATTCGTCGCTCATGAGGTCTCGGAAATGGTACTGTCTCTCACAAACAAGGACAAGGTAAGTGCTGGGACGTGGAGCTTCAACACTGTGCTGAATGAGGAGAGTGGTGTAATTCCCACAGTGTACAGCAAAGCGAGTTATCTGCTGCAGCACATGCAGAAGAAAATGTCACAGGTGGAAATCTTTGTGTGCTGGGAATTCTCCACTGACTTTGGCCATGCATTGATGGTATCCACTTCAAAGGAGTTTCCTTCTCTTGAAAGCTCTGGATTGATAGGAATGCTGGGGGCTGTACAGCTCTTACCTGCTCTCATGCTTTGTCTTGAGTGTATGCCACATCCTGTGTCTCCTTGGCTAATCTGGGTTCCTGGGAGGACTCTCTGCCTCTCTCAGCCTGTTTGGCTCCCTTTGTGCAGCTCACAGTCAAAGCCCAGAGGCTGAGTCTTCTCCAATTTATGCTGGAATCACTTCTCTATGGCATTGGCACTGCAGGAAATGTGTTCTGAGATATCCCTGCAATCAGACTGATGTAGCAGAAGCAGGAGGAGGCCTTTAGGTGCCACTTCAGGCTCCTGCTAAGCTTCATCCAGCTCCACTCAGGTTTTCCAAAAGCAACATGGCGCTGTGCTTTCCTTTTGGAGAAACCACAGCACATCCAAAGCCACATGCTCCTAGAGGTTTTCATCTTCGCTTGAAGAAGTTGAGATTGTTTTGCAGTTTCCCAAGAGAGCTGAATGGGAAAAAGGTGAAAATGTCAGCAGTTGTGTTCCACTGTAAAGAGGAAAACTGAGACCATTTGAATTTCAGTCAGGGAAACATTTTCTCAAATGAAGCTTGTGCCAAGGGTGGGCTGGTGGGAAGAGACAGGAGGGTCTCAAAATCAGCTGGTTTTGACTTTTTGAGAGCATGTTACAGGTGCTCAGGGTTGATTATCTAAGTGCTGCAAAATGCACGTTTGCTGTGTCTGTGGTTCCCAGAGGGCAGGACCTGTCAGGAATGCCCAGGAGCCCAGCTTGCCTGCACAGGCAGCAGGAACCCCTGGAGAGCCAAGACTGGCTTTTAATACTGGAACCAGAGTGTGAGTCAGTGCTGGTCATGTTTCTCCAGGAAGAAAATGCCTTTGTAGCCCATAGTCGATGGGCACAGCCTGGCTGTGTTTCTGTCACCTTTAACAAGCTGATTGCTCTCATCATTTTGTGATTCTTCCTTGCTACTTTACTGCCAATTTAAATGCTCTTTGCCAGCTCCTTGTTTTAGGGATTGTCTTGCTGTGTTCCTTCTTTTGCTTTTCAGTTTGCTTCCATTCCCAATAAGGCCACAATATTTGGTCTCCTCTCTTGCTGGTCTGCCTGCATGGCCGTATCCCCAGAACTGCCATACCCAAACCTGATCTGCTAGAAGGGAATTTCTTCCTTCCCTCAGGACAATGTGCTGTTTTGCTTTCCGGTAGCACATCCCCCCTCTGGAACACGACAGCATGGCTGTGTGCAGGCAGAAGCCAGCAGGTGTTTTTGCCTTGTTGAAGATGCAGATCACTTGGTTCAGGGGCTCTGTCCCCATCCTTCTGGTGCTGACCTGCTCAGCCCTTTCTTCCCACCAGACATTGCCCTACTGCCCCTGGCCAAAATGCTGCACCCAGACAGAAGGGGTTCAAGTTCACCCTTGTGAATTATGCACCTGTACCTCCACAGCTGCAAGTGCTTTGGAAAAGGGGTCAGGGAAGGATGTCACCAGGACATGGACAGGTCTCCTCTTGATCTGTTTCCACAAGCGGCAAAATCATTGTTTCATGTCTTTCCTGCAGTTTACTCGGCTGGTGAAGGTCTACATGGAGAGATCACCTTATTTCGAGCTGTTGTGCCCCAATGATGCATACCACATCATCCCACCAGGCACATCTTCCCATGTGCGCATCCGCTTCACCCCCGACGAGACCAAGGTGAGACTGGAGGAGCCAAAACACAGAATTATCTCCAATGCCATTGTTTTCCCTGCACTCTGGGTACAGCCCACTCCATGCTGTGAGCTTGGCTCCAGGCTGGGGACAGGCAGCCTGCAGCCAGTCACACCTTGGCATGTGCTGTCAGGCACTGCAGCCAGGCCTGACGGGCTCTGCCTGCCCTCCTTGCACATTGCTGAGCATTCCCGAGGGAAGATGCACAGGGAGCAGTCTGAAAATAACAGAGGGGTGTTGATGGATATTCAGCCATCTCTAGGTACATTGGAAAGGGTTTAATTAGATGGAAAACAGTAGCGGAACAAAGAGCTTTCCTCCTTCCTGGCTGGCAACAGTTTCCCTGCCTCACCCTGGGCTGGAACAAAGATGGTGCTTTTTCACACCCTCTGTTCTCCAGCCTTGCAGCTGTGCTGTCCCAGAGCACAAGTGACCATGACACAGCTGCAAGGCCAGGGCAGAGCACGTGCTATGCCTGTGAGCCCAGCCTGGCACAGGCACACTGAACTCTAGGGGCCCTTAGTCAGCAGCAGGTTGCTGAGCTGCAGGGGACTTGGACACCTGCCTGAAAGAGCTCGTGTAGCACAGGTACAACCTGCAGGCAGACCTGTGACCCCAGAGCCTGTGGCAGTGACACTGCTGTGGCTGTGTCTTCATGCCTGTCACTGTGGTTGCTCTGTTAACTGGAACCCATTCCATGCCAAGCATGCTTTTGTGTGGAGGTTTGAATACCAGTGCTGAGGCCCTGGCAAGTCTGATCTCAGCGCTGTGATCTGGAGGCTTGTTCATGCAGAAGGGTTTAGGACATGGCATGGAAGGGAGGAGGGAAACAAAGACAGGCTCTTCCCAGTAGCATCCTGCTGCCTCTTAACACTGTTCTTCTCCTGACTTGGTTGGAGAGGCAAAGTTAGAGTGCAGTTCTGAGCCAAGTGATGTTTCTACACCAGGCCAGAGGTGCAGGAGCTCTTTGGGTACAACTGTTTTCTCATCTTCCTTTTGCTGCTTAGAGTCACTTTAACACTTTGTCCTATTCTCAAATAGCGGGGATAGAAACCTAAAGAGGAATGTCCTGTGTTCCCTAGCTCCATGTTCCTTAGAAGGAACTTAGGAATTACTTAACATCATGAAAATTTAGAGTAAAAATTGTGGTGGCCTAGAGCAGTTCTCTGTATGATCCAAGTGACACAAGATTTTAGTGCCACTGAGACAGGTTTTGCAAAGTGCACTGGTGCCTTTAAAATGTGACAGTTTAGTACAACTTAAGCATTCATTTTGGGGTGGAAGAGGTAAATTGATGCCCTCGAAGGGTTATAGGAAATGGCTTTTCTTCTGCCATGGGGATGGCACTAAATGCCCTGTGCTGAGACAGTTTCTTTTCCTGCAGGATTATTCCCACGAACTCATCTGTCTCACTGCAAGGGACAGGATAGTTGTGCCTATTCAGGCCATTGCTGCCCAAGCTATCCTGGACTTCCCTGACCAGCTGGACTTCTCAGAGTGCCCAGTCAAGTACAGCAGCCAGAAGACTCTGCTGGTTCGCAATGTTGGTAACGTGGAAGCTCATTACCAGCTGAGCACCCAGAGGTGAGGCAGCTCATCTGTCCTTGTGCAAAACACCTGTGGGTGATAACAGAGCTGGTAAAGAGCAACAAAAGAACCAGAGCATGGGAGCTGCTGCCCTGCAGCCCTGGCTGGAAATGGGCAGGATGTGTGGGGTTTGCTGGTGCTTCTCATGTTTTAAGCAGGATGCAGCCTTTGAGTTTTCTGTGTCCCAGATTTTCTGGAGGCTGCTGGAACCCTCCTGGGCACAAGCAGCTTCTGAAATGGTTACTCAGCACTGTCAGCCAAACAGACCCGTTCTCTGGGAGGCCAGAGGCATGTGGCTTTCCTGTGGTCCCTGCATCAAATGCCCAACATGAGCTGTGTTACAGGGAGCTGGTGCCGTTCCTGTCACTTAAAGCTGATCTGATTTCCCTTGTCAGCTGAGGGCATCAATCACCTCTTCTGTTCTATGACAAGCCTTTGCAAGCCAGTTTAAAATTTCAAACAGATGATTTAAACCTCTGAATAAGGTCTTGCCCCCATTCTTTGAGATTTCTTTTTAAATACTCTGAAGTTCCTGTATTTCTGCTGGGTTTTCATTTTAGTTTGTGTACAATGTTTGCCAAAAGATCATGAATTCTTCCTTGGGAACCTTCATAAAGGGTGAGCTCCTCTAATGCCTGTCAACATACCACATGCCCTTAGGAACATGCACAGGTGTGTAGGAAATACAAGATATTTAGTGAATATGTGAAAAGCAATTGGGCTGATTTAGAAGATAGAAGTATAGAAGTACAGAATAACTTCTGCTGGATGGGACCTCTGGAAATCATCTGAGCAGACCCACTGCTCAAAGCAACACCGGTGTCTGGGGATTGCAAGGTTCCATTGGGAGATCTGGACCCGCCTTCAGATGCCATACAAGAAAACAAAACATACAAATGGACCTAGTTAAAAAGCAGAAGAAAACAACCCATTAAAAACTCCCTCCCTAACTTCTCTTTTCTGCCTTTTGGGTGCAGTAGTGATTCATTGAAAGGGTAGATCTAGATCTAGATCAGGATGAGAACTATCTTAAGGAACAGCTCACAATTAACAGATAAAAGGCCAAAATTTAGCCTGCCAGCCCCATCTCTTGGTAGTGGTTTCTTTTGGTTCTAGCAGTGTCAGCGATGTCTCCTTCACAGCTCTTCTATCTGTGGGCTCAGGGAACAGCTTCGTGATGTTGGCTGAAATTCAGAGGAATTAACTGCAGAGCTTGTGTCCTTGGGTCTTGGGGAGCCAGGTCTATGTGAGAGATGACTGCTACAGCACTAACAGGGGAGTCTGCTGGGTACAGCCTGGGGTGGGATGTAGGAGATGCAGGGGCTGATTTGCACTCAGTTTTTAGTCCTGACAATTGAGTCCTGAACTTGGCTGGATCCTCTTCTCCTGATCATTTGAAAATAAGAAGATCCCCTCTTTCTCAGGTGACTTCTGAAGTCACCCCCAGGACTGTTATTCCCATCCTGTCATCTGAGGGCAGGAGTATGTAACATGGGGCAAGAATGGGAATGGGATGGATTGAGATGGGATGAGAGGGGATGGCATGGCATGGCATGGCATGGCATGGCATGGAAAGTACTGCTGAAGTGTGGCCAGAGATTCCCTTAACTGGCAGCTTCTCTGTTCTGGCAAAATTTTTGGCAAAAGAATATATCCTGTGCCTTGCCCACACCAAGCTCCAGCAGAGACCTGCAGCAGTCCTGGCATCACTCCTGGGGCAGATGCAGGAGCACGTACAGTAATCCAGCTCTGGGGCTGGTGGGGTCTTGTCTTCCCTCCCCTCTTTCCTAAGTCTCTCATCCAGCACATGAACAGTGCTGGCCCAAGGCTTCTCCCTCAGCCAGTAGTGATGTTCTCACTGGTGGTAATGGGAACAGCTCAGGCCCATAACTGCAGCAAGAGGTCCTTAATGAGCACAACCTCAAGCAAGTTCATCAGCTGTCACTGCTCACATGAATAAACTTCAGCTTGCCAGATGTTCTCCTTATTTTTGCATGTGATGCATGCATCACCAAACTCCACAGAATTAAATGACAGATTGACCACCAACAAATCACCGAGGCCAGGAACTTTTGTTTCATCAGTGGGACTGTAGAAGAGCACAAAGCCCAGTAGCTGCTGGGCAGAAGCACATTTCACCTGAGCTGTCCCTGAGCATCAAAGTACGGAGCCTTGTGTTTGTCAGGCAAGAGCTGTTGACCTGGTGACCAATCCTAATTGCTCCTGTTAAATCCAAAGTGCACCAACACATCTGCATAATTATTTCCAACACATTGCACAGAGTTTGTCTGGTGGGCCAAACAAACAGTTACCAGCCTGGATGACAACCCAGAGTCCCAGACTGCATTGCTGGTAAATACACAGAAACCTCCTGTTCTGCTTCCTTGATGTGCTCCTGATAAGGATGCTACATTTAGCTCCGATTGTATCTTTCACACTGTAAATGGCATCCTCCTTTTGGGTCTTGTTTCCAAAGTCACTGTATTCTCTGCATTTGCCCTCTGTTTCAGAGTGTGGACTGCTCCTTTTCTTAGAGCAGCTTCCATTGAAATGCTGATAAAATTTGCCCTTTCTAGGCTAAATCGGGATGTTATCAAGGTAAAATAAACCAAAGAACCACACTATAAATTCACAGAAATTATTCCTTGCTCTTCAAGGAAAAGTTAATTCTCCCTGTCTGATTCCTAGGCTGTAATCTCACAGGACAGGTAATGCCCTAACATTTGCATCTCTTGAAATGAGGTTTATAGGCAGCAGGAAAAGGGAAATTCCTGAGGCAGTCGGTGTCAAGTTGTGCATGCAAATAGCTCTTAAACTTCTCTGTGCTTTTCACAAACCATTCTCTGATGGGATTGCTGGCAGTCAGACCCTTGAGTCTCCTTGCAGGGGGCTGGATGCAGAGTACGGGGGACATGAGGTCATTTTATCCCACAGGATCTTCTGAGGGCTGGATCTCCTCAGAAGTGGGTCAGTAGCTGTTCCTGATCCTGTCTGTTCTGTCTGTCTTCTGTTGACTGTGATCTGTTTGCTCCCTGCTTGCCCAAGTGAGCTGAAGTGACCTGCACTGCAGAAGGAGTATCATCCCCAGATGTGGCCCTGAGTCCTGATCCCTGTCTTTGTGTTGCAGTCCTTTCTGCGTGGTTCCAGACAGGGGAACTCTGGCCGCTGGTGACACCATGCAGGTGACAGTGGGATTTCACCCGCTGACGGTCGGTGACCATTCCGGGTCCCTGGTAGTGTGCTGCAACACAGGTGAGTGCTGGGCACTGCATGGGGCACAGGACAGTTCTCCACCATCACTCCCTGTTGTCCCATCCCCCTCGATTCCCTCTAGGTGTACCACCACCCCTGTTACAGCTTTACCCCAAAGAAATCTTGAGAACTCATTGGTGTTTAGGGGGTTGATAAAGTGAATCCCCTCTAACAGGGCAAAGATTTTTGGAATCCTGTTTTGCTGGGAGTTGCTGAGTAGAGGAAGGAGGAATCCTGATTCTCCACTATTGTGTGGCTATGCCTGGGTGCAGTTAAATTATTTTATTGTTGGGCAGTGCTGTATGTGAGGCGTGAGGTCTCCAGCACAGTCTCTCCAATGCAATGTATTCCTTGCACACCTCTGTCCCCATGTGCTGCTTCTCCATTGGCACGGACCCTTTTTCTGTGTTGGCCTCTACACACATATCTAGTTTCTGTCCAATAACATTTTCAGGCCCTCGAGTTCCTGTTTGGTGACAAATCAAGACAAATTTTTCCACGTCCCCATTTCCTAGGCCGCTCATGGATGTTGCAAATTTCTCACATCTATCTCCCATTTGATTTGTAGACTGAGGAATCCCATTCATTCTTCATATAGACGCTGCTCTGTACTTATTAATATTTCTTTTGTCCCTTTTAAATTTAATTTTAAATGGGTCTTGAGATCAGAACAATACAAAATATTTCAAGACTGATGTGGCTGTGGGTTTGGACAGGGAGATGATGATGATGATGATTTTCATGGTGTTAATTTTGTAGAGGTTTGTCATCTTGCAGAGCCGGGCTGGTTGTTTCCTCACCTGTGTCCCCTCCTGCTGTGGGCTGTCACTTCACTGGTTCCTCTGGGCCTCCTTTTTCTGCCCACATGCCCCCAGGCATATTTGCTTGTCAGCAACAAGGGGTCCAACGGATCAGGAGAGACAGGAGTCTCATGGGATACCCAGGGGAGACCCTGGGCAAGGCAGGACTGAACAGGGCTCCTCAGCATCACCTGGAGGGCTTTGATGCAGAAATCCTGGTGATCTGAGTGGGTCACCTGAGCACATCTGCCCAATCTCACTGTACATACTGTCACCTTGGGGCCAAACCTCTACCAACGCAGTGAGAAATAAGGTGTTTGAGGAGGTGCCCAGGACATCCTCACGCTGTACACACAGAGCTGTCAGGATGTGATAAATGTACTGATCCATAGAATGGTCATTCAGCTAAAAACTGTGACACTTCCTTGTGCAACCTGTGGTTTGCTCAGCTCCTTGTGCTTCCATCAGCAACTGAGCTGAGCAAAGACTCCTCTTTGCTTTGTTCCAGGTGAAAAAGGTATCTGCACAAACCTTCACGGAGAAGCTGTAGATGTCAACGTTGGGTTGAGCGCCAATTCCGTGAAGGTTGAGAACACTTTCATCACCACATCAAACTACACAACCGTGCTCATCGAAAACAGGAGTAACATCACAGCCCACTTCCAGTGGAAGACTTTTCCTACTGAGGAAGATGAGAATAAACTGAAGAGAAGGTTGGTTTGAAAGATGCATTTCAGAGAGATACATGGGCCAAGACTAAATCTAACGTATGGCCTCAGGGGGGTGTTGGTGCTTTTGAATGGTTTAGGCCAAGTAAACCATCCCTGGCATTAGGATGTGTGTCTTGGGCTTCAGGAGCTCAGCACTCAGCATTCCATTTCCATTTATACTCCAGCTAAGGATAGCATTTTGGGAAGGGAAGGTTGATTGCAGTGACTGGATTTCCTGAAGTTCTGATTGGGCTTTTGACTCTACTCTTCTTCCCACATGATTTGGCAACATCCTTAAACATTTCCTGAGTTGCCAGCCCCTCTTTCCAAAGGTGATACACCTACTTCCACCCCCACCCCCCCCCCTTAGTTCCTTCAAAAGTTCCTTGCCCATCCAGGCTGGTTGTGTTCCCTGTCAGCTCATCTTTCAGCACACAGGGACAGTCTGTTCCTGTGCCTCCAAGACTTCTTTCTTGAAGTATGTCTATCCTTCCTGGACCCCTTTGCTTTTAAGGGCTGTTTCCCAAGGTGCTCTCCAAACCCGTCTCTTGAACAGGCTGAAGTCTGCCCTCCAGAAGTCCAGAGTGGAAGTTTTGTTGATGCCTCTCCTTGTTTCACTGAATATTGAGAACTCTTTCACAGTCACTGTACACCAGACAGTGGTGAACAGATGAAGTACATTAGTTCTTAGGGAATCTCCTGCTGATATCCAGTACCTGGGTCCCAGGGAGGCAGCAGACTTCCCTGTGGAATGGATCTGGTCAATACACAGGGCCCTCAGTTCCCCTTACAGGGGAGTCACCCACTACCACTACCCTTCTTTTCTTCTTAGTACTTGAGGCTGTGATCTGTCTGACAGACAAAGTGCAACTGGGACACTCTCCAGACAGAATTTTTCCTTTAGTGTCATTTGCCTGACCCTCTGGATGCAGGGCCTCATACCTATTCTGTCAGGGCACTGGGTAGGTGATAGGGGTCAGGATATAATTTTATTGCCTCTCCAATAGAGAGCCATTTCCATTCCCCAGTGTCTCCTAGGTCTCCTCCTTCTGCCTGATTGCAACAAGGGCAAGGCTCCTCTGACTCCTGCTGAGCTTCTCTCAGGGTTGGAAGGGTGTAACTCCACCAGTTAATTTCTGTTTTGCTCTCCCTAATGCTCCTCAGCCTTTGCACTTCCTCCTAAAGCTTTGCCACCAGACAGAGCAGATCATTCACCTGCTGACACTGCACGCAGGTGTCTTTTGCACTATCCTCTGATATTAACACCAGGCTCAGACCCTCCTTGCAGCCAGGGGCTGGACAGCTGAGTCCTTCCTGGGGGGTTCTGTTTGAGTTAGTACACTCCTGCTGGCAGAAGCAGCAATGGCTTTTGATCATTTGTAAACCATTGCTGGGGGGGGGGGGGGGGGGGGGGGGAAGAAAAGGATAGAAAGAAAGAAAGAAAGAAAGAAAGAAAGAAAGAAAGAAAGAAAGAAAGAAAGAAAGAAAAAGGCAATCACCTCTCAACCAGCCAAAAGACACAATCCACTACACAACGAGGGTGGCTGGCTACACCCTTTCTGCTCAGCTGCTTGCATGAACTGAAGTGCAAAATTGAAAAAACACCACACAAACTGCTGTGCCAAAACTGCCATGTAAAAACTGCTGTGCCAAAACTGCCATGCCAAAAAACTGCCATGCCCAAAACTGCCTTGGCAGAACTGTTGTGCCAGAACTGCCATGTCCAAATTGCCAAGTTCCAGTTTCCTTTGGGTCAGGTTGCTCACACTCCCCAGAGTAATTTAAAATTGCCTCCAAAGCACCAGGAGATGGACCCTCACCCACTTGAATGGCTGGCAAGAGGATCCTTTAGTGCCCTGGACTTCTTGGTTTTCCACTGTTCTCTATCTACTTAGACAGCATCTCACTTCCATACAAGCTCCCTGTGCTAAAAGAAAATCCTCTTACCTTCTCTGGCTACTTTCCTGGGCTGTTGATTTCCATTTTTTCTCATTTGCTGCCTCAGCCTGAATGCCAGTTGATCCACTTTTCCCTCTGAAGCAACTAGGTTTCCCCAGGGTAAATTTCCAACTGGTTTTGGTTTTGTGGGTTTTTTTCCCAGTTACATCTGTCCACATGCTAGTTAAACTATCACCAGGACATTTTCTCCTTCCTTCCTTCCTTCCTTCCTTCCTTCCTTCCTTCCTTCCTTCCTTCCTTCCTTCCTTCCTTCCTTCCTTCCTTCCTTCCTTCCTTCCTTCCTTCCTTCCTTCCTTCCTTCCTCCCTCCCTCCCTCCCTCCCTCCCTCCCTTCTTTCCTTCCTTCCTTCCCTCCATCTTAGGGATGGTTTTATCTCCAAGACCACTGTCCTGCTGTCACAGAAGCTTCTGAGATCTCAGAGCAGAGAGGACTTGTTTATGAGAGGAGGTAGTGCAAGATCCTTTCCCTCTCAGGACATTCTACTACCATGTACTGGCATGGGACCCAAAAAGCTCTGGATCATGAAAAGGTCTCTCCAGGAGTTTGCTGTCTCCCTCCTGCACACAAAGTCCCTCGCTCTCTCAGAGCCTCTCTTTTCATCCATATAAAACCTTGAATGTCACTGAAGGGGTGCGGTGTCTCAATTAATTGATTTCCTTTGGAAGTGCTCTGGGATGCTCTTGTGAAAGACAGAGTAGGGAACAGGCCAGGTCCAAAATGGAAGAAACAAAGAGTGATGCTGGTAACACGTAGCTGCAACCCAGAATTGTCTCCCCTTCCCAGGGAAGTCCTGCAGTGGGCACTCCGTGATCTTTATCTGCCTCCCCCGAGCAGCTCAGGGGTAGGAAAAGCCAGTTGAGGTGCCTGGGGGGATTCTCCCTCAATTTTGGCAGAGGCTTTGAGCCAGGGGGTTCTTCTGAGGGGTGCTGGCTTTCCAAAACTCTCTGAGCTTGCAAGTGTACAGTAAAACTACCTGCTGTGCCAGTGAACAAGTTATCCTCTCATTGATTTGGGACCCCCGTGGCTTGGGGTCAGCGCTTGCTGGGGAGCTGCTGCTGCTCCTCCCCCAAGTGCTTTGCTCTCCTGCACTCAGACTTCTCTCTGCAAATGCGTGGTTTATTAAATGATCTGCTGGCTTTGTCTCTCCCTGTGGATGCAGGCAGTGCTATTTTCTGCAGCCACTGACAGAGGTATCGCTGGAAAACTTCATTGAGGAGAAGAATATAGAGCAGGAGAAGGGCTATTGTGAAGATAAAACTGCCCTTGTGAGCCACACAGTCCAGGAGGAGATGGCAAAGGTGCAAGAAGACCCCATGCTGTTCTCCCGATGACATTTTTTCCATTGAACCAGTGGTAAGTGATAGCATTTTCCTCCTCTTCCTCCTCCCTCTCTTCCTCCTCCCACCTCCCTCCCCATCCTCCTGGATGCCGATGCACTCACTCAGCAGATCCTCAGGTGGATCCATGTGCTGGGAGGAAAGACATCAAGTCTCTGGTGTGGCTGCAGAGCTCGCTGCTAAAAGCAGTTCTGCCCTGCAGGCTCAAGGCAGGGAGCCTGACAAGGCTGAGCTCTGCTGCCAGGGCTCCAGCTCAAGGGCACTCGTTGCGTGTCCTTGCACTGTCCACAGGACCAGTTCTTGTAGGTACGTGGTGTGCAGGGTTTAGCAGAGGGTGTTGGAGCTCTGCCAGTTGCTATCTTGACCTGAAGCATGCAATGGTTTGCTGTAAAAAGGAGGCCAAATTCAGCCCAAAGTTAATCCTAGAAATGCCAATCCCTTCCTGCATCCATGACTTGCACTATTTCTGAGTCTCCCTTCCTGTGTCATCTGTGAGCCTGGACTCAAGGCTGGAAGGTCTAAATGGGCCTTTTGAGTTCTCTTGCACACAGGGACAGAAAGCCTTTCCTGTTTGTGCAAGCAAACCCCCCATGTCCTGCCATCAACCAGAGCCCTGATTCTGAGTATTGGTATTGTGAGAGATGATGAATGCCTGGTGCCTGCACAGTGCAAAATCCCTTCTCATCCTGGAGTAAACCCTAGAATAATGCCAACCTCCGCTTTCTTTCAGAACATGTGAAACTATTCTTTTTATTTCCAAGTAAGGGGATCATGGTCTCTTCTTGAGAAGAGCCACCAGTGCACAATGGCAGTTCCACACTGCTGTAGCTGACAGCAGCATGATGTGACCAAGAGCTTGTGTCAGAGCAGTAGGATTGTTGTGGAGAGTGGGAGCTGATCAGCTGAGCATTAACACACACTTCCAGCACTGTGTTGAGCTGGGTTTGGAGTGTTTCCTTGGGCTCCTTGTGTTCTTCACTCATCACTGACGCTCTAAATAAAGGCTTAGAGGACTGAGGTTGAAAACAAGAAATGTGAAGTTGGAAGATTAACGTTTTGCTGTCTCTTTGTGCCTTAGGAGGGAGAAATTGGGCCGAACTGTTGCACCAAAATCAAGGTGACCTTTAAACCTGTAGAAGCACTGGAGTATCGAAGTGTGGCTTACTGCAACATCTCAGGTACAGCTCCTTTCCCCTGCTTGTCTCACCCACAGTGAAGCCATGGTGCAAGCCTGAGCCCGCTGGGCTCCCCTGTAACTGCTGGGAAGAGTCCCTGCTCAGCAAGGCAGAGCTGGCACATTCCACTGGCCCTGCAGCTTCCAGGGAGTCCTCTCGTGCAAGGCCAGGGCTCAGAACACCTGTGTCTGGATTACTGATCCCAGAACAAGCAGGCAGTGCAGGGAGACGTTTTCATGCCATGACTTTGCCAGCATTTCCACAAAGGGCAAAGAGCTACAGAGCAGAACAGCTTTAGTGAACCAGCACTAAGCCCCCTCTAGACCACTGACCTCCAGGATGGGTCCATTTGACATGGATCCATCATCAGGCAGTAGGAGCTGAGTTAGAAATGTGCTCCCTGCCCCTGGATCACATCCCACTGCCCAGACACCAGCAGACCAGAGGTGGCTGAGCCCTGCTGAGCCCAGGGTGTTTGTAGAAGGACCACCCTCAGCCAGCAGCTTCTTCTCTCCCTGTGTGGCAATTGTCGCCTTGCAGCTCTGTCTGTGGAAATAGAACAGAGTGCCGAGTGTCAGAAGTTGAGGGCTTTGGCAACAAAGTCGTGTGCTACTGGGCTAGACAGTTTGGTAGTTGCCAAACCATGAGCTTTGTGCCTTCATTGAATGGATTTCAAAGCTCCTCTAAGCGCATGGGAAGGAAGCCATAGAATCATAGTATGTTAATGATATTAAGGATGGAATGGACCTTAGTGGCAAGACCAGGTAGCTCCAAGCCCCATCCAGCCTGGCTTTGAACACTTTGGGGCTGGAACCTCCACAACTCTCCTGGGGAACCTGCTCCAGTGTCTCCCCACCCTCACAGTACAAAATTTCTTCCTAATATCTAACCTAAACTTCCTTTCTTTCAATTTTCCCCATTACTTCTTGGCCTGTCACTACAAGACATCAGGGATGTTTTAAACTCGGCAGATGGGTGGCTAAAATTGGAAAGCAGCCCAAGGAATGGCTTAGAAATTGGAAGTCAGCCCCAAGGAATATCTCCCAAGGGAAGAGAAGAGTCCAGATCTTCTCCTGTAGCAACAGGAGCTGGTTGCATCTAGCTCAGAGTCAGGGACTAGCATTGAGGCAGCCTGGAAAATGCAGTATAACAGAGAGAATTATTGTACTGAAATGGACATCTCTCCCCAGGCCGAGAGAGCAGGCTGCCCCTGCACCTCATAGGGGAAGGCCAAGGACCCTTCGTTGAACTCAGCTCTCATACACTGAACCTTGGGAACATTTTTGCCAACACCCCCTACGTCTATGAGGTGAGCAGCAGGCCTAGGGATGGATCCTGATGGCTCCTGAGGCAGCAGCAAGCCTGGTGGATCTGTGGAATTCCTGCCAACCTGGCTAGTTGTGAGCAGGGAATATTTGATGTACTGGTCAAATCTGGGAGGTCAGGAAGGTGTGTCTGTTGTTCATGAAACCCCAATCCCTGCTTTTGTGTGGCCTTCCTTGGGGATCAGCTGGGAGGCTTCCTGCAAAACAGCCCCCTGGCATATGAAACCAGCACTGGGTTCAAAAAGCTGCATGTTCAGAGGCTTTTGTGGCAGCTCCAGACACAAGGCACCTTTGTACTGAGCTGTTCAGAAGCAGCTGGAACAAACTGGCTACGTTTGAGCTTTGGTCCATTGCAAACGATTTTCAGTCAGGTGTCTCCTGCTTATTCCTGGAAGTCACAGGAAAGCCATCCAGCCCTCTGGCTCAGTGCTGGCCCTTTCAAAGGGCTTGGCAGTTCTTCCCTTGCTGACCAGTCCCGCACCACACTTCAGCCTTGGTGCATCTCTGACTCTAGAAAGAGAAGAGTGTTCCTAGGAATAAAGCAAAGGATTTTTCTACCTATTTGCCTTCCCCCTCCCCGCCACAGTAGTGTCAAGTTTGCAAAAGAAAATGGAGAACAACTAAAAGAGGTAAAAAATGAGGCACTACATCATGCTAGACACTTTCAAGAGCTTGGCTGTGGAAGAGAAAGACATGCTGAGTTTTCTTACCAAAAGATGGTGCTGTCTATACATTTTGATGCTGATGCCTCATTTTCAATGTATTGTTTTCATGATATGGGACAAGGTGAATGAGTAGATGGTACTGCTGGAGCTGTGTTAACTGGGGCAGCAGCTGCAGCTCTGTGGTGATTCACTGTGCAGCTGCAATCACCCCACGTTGCTCTCAGGGCCAGGTCTGAATGAGCTTGCTGATGCTGACCAGAGGTGGACTGCTCTGTGTCCATGGGATAGCCCCAGAGTGACTCTGGTTATGTGGACTTACCACTGCTTTGCATGCAAACCCAAAGGCAGAACTTGTCCTGTTGTATTTTTTGGATTTCTGCCATTCAGCATCACAAAGCATCTTCTGCCTTTTCTGGGTGTTAATTGTGTCATTAGACAACAATTCACACAAAGGGAAGACTGCACGTGCATTTCCGTTTTGCTTTCTTGCTGCTGCAGGTGAAACTGATTAACCAAGCACCTATTGATGCTCCCTTCACCTATATCTGTACAACTGCAAACGTGGGCTACTGCTTCAAGTTTGCACCTGAGGAGGGCATCATTGCACCAGGTGGGATCCAGACCATCCAGATCTCCTTCAATGCCACCGTACTGGGGAGGTTTGAGGAAGAATTCCAGTTCAGTGTGGCTGGATCTCCTATGCCTGCAATCCTGACAATCAAGTAAGGACTCTGGGAGCTTGCTGGGCACATCTGTAGCTGTCTCTGGGACATCCCCCACCGACCTCATTTTGGGGTCAAGAAGAGAAGAAAAGTGCTGCCTGAGGTCCTCATCTCTGCTCTGATTGTGGCATTGCCTTAGGGGGGAGGTGCCTGCTGCCCTGTGTGCTACCTGAGAGCTGGAATGACACCTCCCTGCAGGGATCTCCCTCTGCCTTGGGCCATAGCAGGCAGTGGGAGGGAACAGCTTTGGGCAGTAGCTGCTCTGGGATGTCCCACCTGAACACCCAGCAAGGCTCCCAGGGCTTTGGAGATGGGCCAGCCTGGGTGATTCTGCACCAGCAGCAGTGATTTTAAAAACTTCTGTGAATAATCCATCCCAAATGGGCAGCAGCAGCCTCACCTCACCTCTCATGGCCATGCTGTGGGGGACAATCTGTGCTCCCAACTCCTGTGCAGAGAGTGCTCTGGTACCTCCTTTCCACAGCCAGGAAAGGGCTGATCCCGTGGGCTGGTGCCATTGCAAGAGATAATCCTGGTCCAGTAGAAGGGAGAAGGGGTGATAACAGGGGAGGCAGAGCTCAGTCCTCAGGACCACAGCAGCATGAGGGCTTGTCCCTGCTAGCCTGAGCCATGTGCTGGAAGGATGATGTAGTGTAAGCAGGAAAGCTGATGCTGGCTGCACTGGAGCTTTGGAGCTGGGCTGTTGCTGTTGGGAGGCCCTGGATCAAGGCAGCAAAGAAACAAAAACAATCTGCAGTCCATTATACCAATGAGATAAGGGAGATGGATAAAAAAGGACAAGCAAGTGATCACTTAGCAAGAGAAAAGTGGTGAGTAGGTCTTCCCACAGTAGAGAAACAATTATGCTGGCTTTGTCTTTGGAGTACTGCTTTTTTATTTTGGAAATTAAGAGGGAACCATCCACCATCAAATGATTGATTCTCCTCTGTCCCTCCCCCAAAGTGGTCACAGGATGTTATTGCATAAGCAGCTTTCTCCTTGAGCAAGGGCAGGTGTGCCCTGTTGAGGTGTGTAGAGCAGAGCCAGTGGCAGTCCCGTGAACACAACAGAAGGCACAGTTCACTGGTCCTGGATTTTTAACCAAAGGCCGAGTGGGCATTGATTGGCATCAGCCATGAAATAAACTCGTGAGTGTTGTGCAGCTTCAAGTGCTGATTTCAGTGGATGTTGGGGCCTGTCTGCTGAGTTCAAGCACAGCTGAGGTGGTGTGGTAGATTCAGGACATCCACGTCCTGAACGGATGAAGTGCAGTAGCTGTTGGCTGTGCCAGCTGGTGCACTGGTGACAAGCTGATCCTTTCCTGAAGCGATGCACTTCACTGGGCTCCTCTGAGAACGAGCTGTGCTTTTGGAGCCCTGAGCACACTTGCTAAAAACAAAAAGTTGCTGATAAAACAGGCGAAGGGCAGGTCTTTGTATGGAAATCCGAGGGAAGGTTTATTGGGTCTTGAAGGCAGTCCAGGGACAAAGACAAAACTGGGTTGAAGGCAAAGGGTTAACTATGGGACGAAAGAGGCACGTCCTGAGGATCAAGGTCCTATAGGGACAGGGAAAAGCAGTGCAGAGGAGGGGCAGCCAACCAGGGGAACCAATAAGGTAACAGGGCTGGAGCAATATGGGCATATCAGGAGCAATAGCGATCAGGAGAAGGGAGAACATTCTAGGAGGAATAGCAATGAGGTGAACAGGCGCTGGACAGGGGTGGAACAACTCTACAAGCCAAGAGAACTTCAGACATCAGCATGTGCCTGCAAAGGCCTATGGGAGGGAGGTACTTCTCACCCCAGCCTGGAGGGGTGTTTCTCCCTGCCTGCTCCTGCTCCTCCAGAGCTGAAGCGGCACAGCCCCAGTGGCTGACTCCTGAGCCTCCGTGCTTTCCTCTAGGATTCATCTGTTGATTGGGTAGAATTGTTGCTGCTGTTTCCAGAGAATTCTTGAGGCTCCCTTGACTCCATGTCTCAAAACTCTGTAATGATTGTGTGGGTTAAAATCTGCTGAGAAAGTTCCTCCATGGGAACACCAGTTACAGTTAAGAAGCAGCAAAGCAGGGAACCTGTGGCTGGAAAGGCTGGTTACAGAAGTTTGTGGGGACACCTTTATGTCTGTCATCTTACAGATGGGGAATCTGAGGCACAGAGCCATGTCTGGGTGTGTGTTCAGGGTCCTTCATGGGACCACCAGCAACTTGGGGGCTCTTCCTGCCTGCCCTGTGCCCAAAGCCCCATCCGTGGCTGTGGCTGCTAGCCACTTGGGCTTTAGCTGCCTCCTGTCCACATGACACTGTGCTGAGCACATGGTGGTGTGTTGATCTGAAACCCACAGTGCCCCCGACTAGGTTTTCTGTCCCCAAGCCACTACAGCCAGACACTTTGCAATTGCCTTTAACCAAGCCATTTCCTCCTCATTGCAGGGGACATGTCTGTGAACCGACTGTACACTTCAACGTCGATGAGCTCGACTTCGGTGACATTTCCTTTGGTGAGTGTTCCCTGGGCTTAGACACAGCATGAGGGATCTGTGCATTCCAAAGTGGAACGCTTGAATGTGAAGGCATCCGTCACTCATGTTCTGCCACTGCAGCAGCATCTTCAGGGTGTGAACTCCAGGGCTGCTGGTGCCTCAGGTAGCATTTTGCCATTGTGAGATCAAATAGTACCAGGGAATAGAAAGGCAGTATTTTCTGGTGTCTCCGTCCTGGTTTAAAAGACAAGATGTCTGCCAAGAAAGGAGGGAATCTTGCTGAATGGGAAGATGACTCCCTCCCTCCAAATTATTGTACCTGTGGAATTCCAGGGCTTCCAGGCAAAACTATGGGAAAAGGAATGACAGTTCTTTACTAGAATATAGCAGAACAGCACAAACAACAAGGCAGTAACAGAAGTTTCCAACCTGCCAAGTACTGTTTTTCCCCTTTGGTATAGTTACGATCACAGGCAGGAGGAGCTGTGGGATCTGGCAGGGCAGTGATCCCCTCCCAGCTGGCAGGGAAGGTGTGGGAAGGGAAGGTGTGGGAAGGTGTGGGAAGGTGTGGGAAGGTGTGGGAAGGTGTGGGAAGGTGTGGGAAGGTGTGGGAAGGGAAGGGAAGGGAAGGGAAGGGAAAGGAAGGGAAGGGAAGGGAAGGGAAGGGAAGGGAAGGGAAGGGAAGGGAAGGGAAGGGAAGGGAAGGGAAGGGAAGGGAAGGGAAGGGAAGGGAAGGGAAGGGAAGGGAAGGGAAGGGAAGGGAAGGGAAGGGAAGGGAAGGGAAGGGAAGGGAAGGGAAGGGAAGGGAAGGGAAGGGAAGGGAAGGGAAGGGAAGGTGTGGGAAGGGAAGGTGTGGGAAGGGAAGGGAAGGGAAGGGAAGGGAAGGGAAGGGAAGGGAAGGGAAGGGAAGGGAAGGGAAGGGAAGGGAAGGGAAGGGAAGGGAAGGGAAGGGAAGGGAAGGGAAGGGAAGGGAAGGGAAGGGAAGGGAAGGGAAGGGAAGGGAAGGGAAGGGAAGGGAAGGGAAGGGAAGGTGTGGGAAGGTGTGGGAAGGTGTGGGAAGGTGTGGGAAGGGAAGGGAAGGGAAGGGAAGGGAAGGGAAGGGAAGGGAAGGGAAGGGAAGGGAAGGGAAGGGAAGGGAAGGGAAGGGAAGGGAAGGGAAGGGAAGGGAAGGTGTGGGAAGGGAAGGTGTGGGAAGGTGTGGGAAGGTGTGGGAAGGTGTGGGAAGGGAAGGTGTGGGAAGGTGTGGGAAGGTGTGGGAAGGGAAGGTGTGGGAAGGTGTGGGAAGGTGTGGGAAGGTGTGGGAAGGTGTGGGAAGGGAAGGGAAGGGAAGGGAAGGGAAGGGAAGGGAAGGGAAGGGAAGGAAGGGAAGGGAAGGGAAGGGAAGGGAAGGGAAGGGAAGGGAAGGGAAGGGAAGGTGTGGGAAGGGAAGGTGTGGGAAGGTGTGGGAAGGTGTGGGAAGGTGTGGGAAGGGAAGGTGTGGGAAGGTGTGGGAAGGTGTGGGAAGGGAAGGTGTGGGAAGGTGTGGGAAGGTGTGGGAAGGTGTGGGAAGGTGTGGGAAGGTGTGGGAAGGGAAGGGAAGGGAAGGGAAAGGAAGGGAAGGGAAGGGAAGGGAAGGGAAGGGAAGGGAAGGGAAGGGAAGGGAAGGGAAGGGAAGGGAAGGGAAGGGAAGGGAAGGGAAGGGAAGGGAAGGGAAGGGAAGGGAAGGGAAGGGAAGGGAAGGGAAGGGAAGGGAAGGGAAGGGAAGGGAAGAAGGAAGGGAAGGGAAGGGAAGGGAAGGGAAGGGAAGGGAAGGGAAGGGAAGGGAAGAAGGAAGGGAAGAAGGAAGGAATTGTGCAAACTCACGGGCAGCAGCGGATCTCGGCAGTGCCAAACAGCAGCAGGCAGAAGCAGGGAAGGCAGGCGAGTTTGATGATGGTGCTGAGCTGCAGCCTAGTGAAGTGCTGGGGACAAGCACTCAACCTCCCACAGCACCACACGGCTGAGCTTCCCCATCCCCGAGTGGAAGGAAGGAAAGGTCTGCTCCCTGCAAAACCTCAGGTCCCACTTCAAAACTGCCCATGGCATCATGCCATAACTCCCAAAAAACCATGAACAGAAAAACCCACCCCCCCACAGCCAAAACCCCCCAAACCCCTATCCCCTTCCCAGACCAAGGGGAAAATTCACTACAAAGCCTAAACCCATAACAATGAAGTTCATGAGCTTTGCAAGAAAACTAATTGCCTTTCCTGAGCTGCTTCTTCCCCACTCTTCATCACCCCTGAGGCACTTTTTAAGTTGCTTTTTGAATCAATGAAGCAAGAAAGGCAACAGGTTCTGTAATAGCAGATTCTTGCTGCTTAATCCGATTTCATTCCTGAGGTCTCTTCAGCTGAAGGCAGCTGTTGTAGTTTTGCTTCTTTTTAACTGTTGATTGCTGTCTGCATGTGGTGACCTCAGTCTCATTGGAGTTTTTGAAATCTGTGTTTGTCCTTCTTGTGGCCTCTCTTGCCTCCCTGCTGGAGTCACTGCTGGAGCTGGCACTGATCACTGTTGATGTGCACAAAGAAGCCCTGGGCTGTGCCACAGTTGTTTTTTCCCCCCCATCTGTGTTCAAATGACTCTTGGTGAGCAGGCCTGGAGAGAAGTCTCCTCCCCACCGAGCTGGCCAGCCAAGCCAGATGTCCACTGCAGAGCAGGTTGTGGCTGGTGTCCGGGCTCTGCAGGACATCCTCACCGTAGCAGCGTGCACTAGAGGGTGAAGTGCCGCTACCTTCCTGAAAAGTGCCTTTAGTAGAAGGCGGTCAGGCAGGCACACAGACACACACTAAGTCCACACGGCCGCAAGGAGCAGAATAAACCACGGAGAAAAGATGAGAGGGATCCTCTGTATGGAGTTCTGATGGAGGTTTCTTGTAGCCACACACCAAAGGGGTCCAGGAGCAGAAGAGCCAGAAAAAAGGAGGGTCGAGGCTTAAGTACAAGGCAAGAGGGGGCAGAGTAGAACACGAGGGTCCAAGGGGCTGAGAGCACAGGGGCGATACAAAGGTGGGGCAAAGGGCAACAACCAACAAAGAAATGGGGGTGGAACACTGTGGAAAATTTGGGCCAATAGGTAAACAGAGAAAGGAGAACTTTGCAGAACTGGGGTGGACATTAGGGATGACATAACTGGGGTACATTAACATAGAGGAGCAAAGAATTGTGGGGAGAATCCCTTTTTGTCACCCTGGGTTAAATGCCCTTTAGACGTCTCCTTGTCTTTCCTTCCAGGGCATGGAGATTGGTATCTCCCTGGCAGGCCCCTGGGTCTCCACGCTTCACCATGTGTGGCTGTATCTCTGGCTTTCCAGCAGGGAAAGCAAATCTCAGAGCTAAAGCGGGGTAAACACTTGCAGGCAGCAATCACAGGGAGCAGCACGGGTGTGATGTCCGGGTTTTTTGGGATGAGGTGGGACATGTTACTAATTGCTAATCTCAAAGCAAGGCTCTGGTTTACCTCCAGCTGAGTGGGCTCTGAGATGTCACATGCTCAGTGTGTTTGGCCCAAACCAAGAGATGCCTTAAGGATCCTGCAGAGAGAAACTGCATTAGGGTACTTTGCATCATATTCCAGTTCCTGATTCCATCCTCACTTTCTTTGATGTAGCTTCTCTCAATGACGACTCACTGTTTATGTATCTTAAAAATTGTGGGAGTGTTGGCAGACTTAACAGGGAATTTTACAGCTTGGATTTTCAGAGTAAATGCTTGGTGTGGGTGCACACTCATCAGTGGGAAATAACTGGTGCTGGTTTGGGGCAGGTGAGGGAGCTCCTCCCCATCAGAGAGAAGCTTGCAATACTCAGCAGGGCTAAGAGTGGGCATTTTCAAGGCTGCAGTTTGGAATCAGCATCAAAGAGAACTAAATGACAATTAATTTCTCATGCAGCTTCTCGGTGAGCTGTAGTTCAGACAATAAAGTGCTGAACTCCAATCACACTTTAATCCTACCAGGATATGCACACCAGGAGTCATGACATAACTGGTGCCTAAATGGAATTTTATGTCCTTTTCCTAGGCTTTCCCTACACCATGACCTGTTGCCTCACTAACCCCTCCCCAGCATCCCTGAGGTTCAAGCTCCGCATGTCTGACGATGGCACTCAGCCTGCTGTTAGTAGCTTTGATCAAATACACAAGCAGAGTGACCCATCCTGGAGGCAGGGAATTCATTTTTATGTGGAGCCAAGGGAGTTTACAATGAATCCCAGCCAAGGGACCATCGCTCCCCAGGGACACCAGGATATCAAGGTATGGGAAGAATCCAGCTGAAGCTTCACTGCAGTGTGCGAGGGCTTTAGCTCTGCTGCCAGCTTTGAGCATCGTGTGGGTGAGATCTGCACTGGCGTGAGGCCTCTGTTAGCTGGGTTAATCGGGACGCTCCTGAAGAAGCACTGTTTTGTTTCCAAAATCGTACGCCGAGATCACATACAAACAAAAAACTCTGTAGCTATGAACTGCCCAGCACCTGCTGGGCCACACTTTGCCCTCAACTTCCTGCTGTAAATCTGATTCTGTGCAAGTCAGCAGATTTCCTCTGCATTTATGTCATTGTAGTGAGATGAAAAATTTGCCCCTTAATTTGAATACAGTGGTGTGTAGAGCTTTCATCTAATGTTTTAATTTATTTGACCTATACCCTGATAGCAAGGTGTGTTTAACAAATCTGGTATCGCCAGGAGTCTTTTGTTACTCTCAGAGACTGTGCTCTACACATGGACCAGCAGAAGAATTAAGGCAAAATCCTCCCTCTCCTTTAGCATGAAACAAGAACTGGAGGATATCACACGTGGGTAACGAGCTTTTGTATGGAGGAATTTACTCCTCTCCCTCTCCTCTCCTCTCCTCTCCTCTCCTCTCCTCTCCTCTCCTCTCCTCTCCTCTCCTCTCCTCTCCTCTCCTCTCCTCTCCTCTCCTCTCCTCTCCCACCAGGTGACCCTGTGTTCCAACACCGTGATGGATTTCTGCCCGAGAATGCTGGTGGACCTGGAGGGTATTGGCAATGGAGTGGCATCAGTGACCATCATGGCCAGGTACCAGCACTTCCCTGGCCTCCCCCAGCACGCTGCCTTGACCTGGATTTTCTGGCTGGAGCTGCCAAGGAGACGTGTTGTTTAATGACCTCATGTTCTGCCCAGCCGGATGAGAGAACAGCAGTGCTTGGAAAGCAGCCTGTGCTGAAAAGCACCCCTGCTCACAGCCCAGCATGGTCCTGGGCCTTTTTCTAAAGGGACCAGGAATGATGCGATTTATTGGCCTGGTTTTTGGTGCTTGAAGTGGAAGAAATTTCCCGGGGGACTCCTCTGCTCCTTCCTGCAAGAGGTGGAGTCGTGCTGGGTTGTAACCAACCTGCACTGGTTTGGGACACACCAAGCAGCTTGCTGAGAGTCAGGGCCTGCTTCTGTTAATGAGGGCACGTGACCGTGGGGAAGTGGCTCACAGCAAGAGTGGTGAGGGCAGGATCTTACAAGGGGGAAACAGCCCTTGAAGTGACAGGCCAGCTCTTGTTTTTCTCCTTGCCTCTGCTTCCCATTTTGAGCGTTAATGTTCTCAGACTAAAACCAAAAGTTGTTCTTGCTGCAGCAGCATTCCATCCTGCTATGCTGCCACAGGCGTCAGTTTAATGACAAGAGAGATGCAGTTCCCTGGTGCTGTTCCCTCTCCCAGGCAGAGCCATCCAGTCAATGCCTGGGCTGCAGTTTTTTTAAGCACGTGCAACTAGAAACAGGCATAGACCTGTGGACTGAAGGACTGAGGGAGATGTAGGAACTGGGAAGGGGTGATCACCCACTCTGCAGGACAGGTGGTGTCTCATGCCCTCCAAGGTTAGGGCAAATTGTTGAGTTCTCAGGCAGGGCAACAGTGCCAAGGGAGAGAAGGGAGTCATTTTTATTGAGACACTAGAGTCGTGTGTTCCTTGAGCCTTGGTGAGCACTGCTCTTTGTTGGGAAGGCTCCCCCAGAGCTCATGGATCACTAGAACTGTTACAGGAGTCGTTGTAAGCCTTCTTGAGTAAAGGAGGGGCTGAGGCAGCTGTGAGACAGCTGTGCTCTGCTTGGGGCACTTGGCAGTCTCTGGGTGCTGCCTCTCAGGATTTGCCCCTCCTTGACAGGACATGTTTGAGTGGGAAGACTTTGAAGGCAATTTATCAGTGTCGGGCTGTTAAACGTCTATTTGACAGTGACAAACGTGTTATGCTCCATTTCACAATCTTCGAGGGTAAACGTTCCCCATCCTCTCAGTATCTCTGATTCCCCTGGGGTCATCTCATTGCCCAGATGTCTCGTTCCTGAGCTGCGAGTGTACCCTCACGTCCTGCTGTACGATGAGTGCCGCCTCAAGGTGCCCTACGAGAGGAAGTTCCTCGTTGTGAATAACACCGACCTTCCTGGCTGCTACGGGCTTATTCCCCAGGTTTGGCATCACATGCACCTCCTTGCAAATATTACTGAGGAGATTATTCCAGGGGAAAAGGGTTTGGATAAGTCCTTGCTGGTTTCTATTCAGAATTAAAGATCTGCTGAGAGCAGGATCCTACCTGAATGTAAACTTTAGGATGCAGTGTAATCTCCTGAGGAAACAGTTTATGTTTTAGTCTTCAGGGTCTTTTCTTGTGGGACACCTTAGAGGGCTGTGAAAAGCTGCTGCACACACAGACACCCATGCCTGTGTTGGCAGCCTCCTTGCAGGACCCCCTGAGGATGCTAAGCCTACAATTCTTGCATCTTGTTTCTGCCTTTTATATTTGCCCTGGGGATTTTTAAAAATGTGTGTAAGTTGCCGTTGTGGTGGATGTTAAGGAGTTTGAAATTTCTTCAGAGGTCCCTCCTAAATTGCATTTGATTCTGTCCCTTCTAGAAACGCAAGGAGGACGCTCCTGTGTTCTACTCCAGCCCCAAACCCTGTGGGATTGTCCAGCCTCACAGCATTGCAGAGATTCCAGTTACAATCGAAGTCCAAACATTGGGCGAGCATCGCACCAGTGTTCTTATCAGCGTGTTTGGGGATGAGAGAAACCCACGGGTGAGTGCAAGGGGAGATGTGTGCCTTTGTGCAACTCGTCCTGGCAGGCTGCAAAGGGTATGGGGATTGTTCTGGGGAAACCAGGCACAGGCTGCTTTGGAGGACAGGAGGGATTGGTGGCATAAACAGCTCATGCCTTATAGGTGGTAATCTCAGTGTCTGACACAGAAAGTAGCTCATCTAAGCTGGAATCGAGGATAATTCTAGTTAATTAACCTTTAAAATGCTAGTAACTTTGAAACATCTGTTATAAAATGTCTTGTCATCTCTCTGAGCACAAAAGAAGATGTCAGAAGACTTCTGGGAACCTTGAGCTTTCTCTGAAAGAAAGGAAATGTGACATTTGAAGAGTTGTTGCAAGGATTTCAACTTCCATTAAAACCTATGCAAATGAGGATGCCAAATTCCCTGGATGGCACCAATCATCTGAACCTGGGCCACTGTGGCACTGCACAGAAATCAGTCACCAGGAAGGACTGGCAGTGCAGGCTGTGCCAGTGAACCTGAAGTTGGACAAAACAGTTGTTTCAACTCTCAGGCTGCTTACCTTTTAAGCTGAGTCTCTCCCCACCACAATAACTAGTTGTTCAACTGTCTGCCTGGTCTTAACCTGACATTTCTTCCAAAGCTTTTCCCTTGGGGCCAATAATTTGTACTTCGAAAGTTTGTCTTTACCTTGATCCTTTTGAATTAGGAGGTGAATGTGTAACTTTGTTTTCTTTTCCAAAAGCCCAGCATTTCAACTGGACAGTGCTAGCTGTCCCTAAAGAAAGTAACTTAGGCAGTGTTGAGCTGCTTAAGCTTTTCTAGGTTTCCCTGTTGAGGTTTGTTTTGGTTTTTCAAAAAAATCTTTCTTGCTTGCTTCCTGGAACAGAGACAAGAATTACAGAGCACTGGACAGCTGGCAGACATCTACCCGAGTCCAAGGCTGATAGAGTTTGGCCTGATCCCAGCACTACAGCCTAATTCACAAACTTTTACCCTCTTCAACAAACGTCTTGTCCCTACAGACTTCAGGGCAGAGATAGTAAGTATCTGTGGGGCTGTTTTCCAGGGAAATTGACTGGTCAGTAGCAACCATTACTTGGTTTTTAGATGCAAGCTAGATCGCCCTGTGTGAGAGGAGGCAAGATACTCCAATATTCCATCTGAGCGAGGCAAGAGAAACCTGGCTCTGGAGGTTTTAGCTGGGGCACCCCTCAGTGAAATCAGGGGCAGAGATGCTGGAGCACAAATTAGTCTGGGTTGTGTTGACAAGTTCTCCCTTAATTTTATGGAAGGCCTTTAGCTGGGTGTGTCACAGTTTTGGAGCTCTGAGATCAAGAGAAACCTGTGGTCCTTTGCTCCCCGGAGCGCATGGATCGCCGTAATGGTTTCCCTACATTTCCCTAGGGGTTCCATCTATCCATTTGCTTTGTGCCAAACTGCTGTTACTAGAGGAGGGCAGGCTACAAGGTCTGTCCTCAGACTGCTTGCGGGGAGGCAATTTTCACAGCTCCTGTGGGTCGAGCCAGTTGGGCTGTCCACACAAAGACATGTCTGGGGGTTGTGCACCCCCACATCCTATGGTCTCTGTGCCTGACACGGTGCCAGAGCTGCTCAGCCAGCTCCCGAGCCCATGCCCAGAGTGGCTGCTCCCCGACCAACGCTGGGCTGGGTAGCAGGAGGGCAGGGCTTGCTCTCTACAGCACGCAGATACGTGGAAGCGTGGAGGACAGAGGCAAAGAGAAGACAGGGATCTTCCCTGTGGAACCCAAGGCAGCCTACTCCAAGGAAGGCCCAGGCACAATAGACACAGACACTGAGTGTGCAGGAACTTTTATACAGGGGAGGTTCTAGGGGAGGGTACAAATCCTCAAGCAATAGGGGGAAGATTGGGGAGGAGCACAAGGCAGGGTTTACAATGCTTTAACCAATGAGGAAACACAGGGGGAGGGAGCAATTCAAACAAACCCATGGGGCTTCAAAGCTTAGGGGATTGCCCAAGGGGATTTCCAAAGCAGGGGCTTGGCACAAGGAGGGATTGACAGCTTGGCAGGGGGAAGGGCAAAGAACATTCCACAGCAAGGGGCAGGTACAATGTGGGATTGACAATTCAGGAGGAGGAGGGACAGAGAACATTCTGTAACAAAGGGGAGGTCTTAGGGAAGATTGACAACTGGGTAGGAGGGTACAACTTGGACTAGACCAGCAATAGAGGGGGGAACAGGGGCAAACCATTAAAGAAAAAACACACCGCAACATGTGCCGCTGAAGAGCATCTTTGGGGACCAGCTGCAGAGAAAGGCAGCTCCTCAATATGTGGAGGTTGCATTGGGCAGAAGGAGCTGGGGCTACTCCCCAGGCAGGGGGAGCAGGGCTGGTGCAGCCAGTGGAGGGCTTGTAGGCTGGGGCTGGGACTGGGGGGATGACTGATGGAGGGGGTGATCTGTGAGGGGGTTGAGATTTGTTCTTCTTCACGTTGGGTGTGTTGAACTTGTGGAGCTGGTTAAAACCTGATACTACGGACTTGTTTGAGTCTGTGGATAAAGCATCAGGCCGTGTGGGAGAGTCCAGGTTCAGCCTCCTGGGCCAAGGAGGAGGGCCGTGAACTTTCCTCTTGCTGCTTTTCCATCTGTTTGGGGATAAATGTAACCTTAAAGTGAGGGATTTTTCCAGGACAGCTTTCTCTAGCTCCACAATGAAATTCTGCTTTCAGCCTGTGCAGGGAGCAATGCACCTTGGCTGGGTGGGCCTGGCGTGTCAAGGATGGGTTTCACAAGCTCGTACCAGGGCCGGACCTGCAGAGCTGTGTCCGTGCAGCTGTGCTGCTGCAAGGCCTTTCCTCCCTGCCTGGGGCACCTTCCCACTCTCTTGCCCAATCCATGAAGTCCATGAGAAAGCAGATGAAGAGAAGAGTGGTGGGAAGAGTGGGCCATGTCCACACGGCGCATGTTATCCAGTTTCCTTTTTGCTTCCTGCTTTTCTGCCCTGCTGTAACCATTCAGAGGTGACTTTTCCAAAGCAGAGGGCACTGGGGCGCCTCTCTACAGCTGATGATAAGTGGGAAGTGAGGGCTTCAGTCCTTCAGGGGATGTTGAGAAGCACTGATGGCCCCTTGGGAAAGAACAGTTTGGTGCTGGGGTTTTGCTGAACTGGTTTTGCGGAGTTAATTCTTCAGGCTCTCCGCAGTATCCTCCAGCTCTATGGTTTCTGGAGTGGGACTTGAGCAGTCCTGGCTTCCTCTGGCCTCGAGCCTTTGTAAGAAGCCACGAGAGACAAAGCAGCTTTCCTTGGCACATAGTGCAGAGAAAGACTGGGGAAGGAACAGTCTCCTGTGGAGGAGTGTCCCGTCGGTCGGGCAAAACTGGGATAATTAGGAGAGTCTGTTAAAGGAGGGGGAAATACAGGTTGTATAAGCTCTGCTGTTTCCCGATACTATAGCTTAAATTTAGGGAAATTAAGCCCTTACGATTTTTTATCCTCCCCTCTTTATTCTTTCCTTTTCTTATATCCCCCAGAACACCAGGGTGTGTCATTTCCATCCTAAATGCGTAATATGCTTTTCTTACAGGCCTGCAATCCCCACTGCTATGTCATTGAACCCAGAGAAGGAGTGATCCCCGCTACGGGTGATATTCCTGTGACCATCACAGCAACGTTGGATGACACTGGGATTTTTGCTGACACTATTCAGCTTTTCATTGGGAACAGCCTTTGGACCACCTTCATGTTGCTGGCTGTGGGCACCGGCACCACAATTGTCATGGACAAACCATTCATCCCAGAGCTCAGCTTGGGACACCAGTTCAGGTAGGAGATCTCTCCACTGCCACCTCTCCTCCTGTCTCAACAAGGAGCAGTTTTGCTGTAGTTCTTCAGAAAAGATCTTCTTCAGTTTACAAGCCCTGACACCTTCCCCAAAGGCAGAGACTCCTTTAGAAACATGGGATGGCCAGTTGAATGTTGTTAGATGCCCTCAAAAGCCACTGAAAGGGAAACCAGTTGCTAAATGGCCAGTGAATTGTCTTTAGTTCTCATACATTGTCCTGACTTGACCAAGTAATGCTCTCACAGGCTCCCCAGAACAAAAGGTTCTGAAATGGTGCCCGGATGAGGCCGTCCCTCCATGTGGCTGAGGGACCAAGGGAAGATGGCATCACAGCCTTCCCTTCCAAAATGGTGCCTCTCAGGCAAGCAGGGGCCCTGGGAACAAAGAGACAAGAGGGTGAGAACCCCCAGCAGGAGGGCAGGAGCTCTCAGAGCAGTTCCAGAGGCAGATGGAAACTTGCTGGTTTGTGTGGGGTCCACAGCAACGCTGCTGCAGCTTCCTCGTGCTGTTTGTGGGCTCTGCTGCTGCCCTGCTTTGCCCAGGACCTCGCTTGGTTTTTTGCTGCCAGCAGAGTTTGCAAAGTTCACTTTAAAACAGCTTCTAATTGCGAAATGGATACCAGTGCAAAAGTTTCTACTTTAGAGTGAAAAATGTCATTGTCTGGGCACCATTGTCCTGGGAAGTTGCCTCAAAACATTAAATAAAACTAAAGACAGTAGAACAGATGATTAGAGATCTCTTGGGGGTTATGATGAGAGAGCCCCTCATCCAGAAATAAAACCCAGCTTTAGATAACAAGCTACAAAGCTAAAGACAGGGCTTCTTTGGGGAGCAGGTCATTATAGGCACTGAATGCCGGTCTGGGAATGGAACATCCAGGTTGTGTTTGACTGTGGGGAGCACTTGCAGCTCAGCAGGGTGACAGGCAGGCATGGCTCAACTGTGTCTCTGACGTGGCATTAGAAACACAAGCAGAGTTACCCTGAGCACCTGCTTCAATTTAAAATGGGGAATGTGACCTAAGTCACCTGGGAGTGTTGGAAAATATCATCCAACCCCCCCAAGAGTGTCCGAGAAACATCCCTGATAAATACCTGGTAGAGCTGCAGAGTTTCTAGCGTTGGGCACTGGGGAGGGGGCTGTGCTGGCTCATCACTGGCCAGGTGTGCCCCTTGGTGCCTCAGATCTCACCTTCTTGGCTTGCCTTCTCTGTCTTTTCCTCTCCCACTGTGCTTTTTGCATCCCCACAAGGTGTTAATCCCCATCCTCTGGAGTTCCTCAATGCAAGCAGTTGCAGCTGCCTGCACCACTGCTACCAGTATCATCCCTGGGCTGTCTTTAGAACAGAGCTGCTCCAGCCTGGATTGAGAAGGGCTGGATCAAACCATTTCTCAGTTCAACGCACCAGCACCCACCCAGCAGCTGCATCCTGACCAGGAGCTATTCGTGCAGGTGTCCCTTCCTCCCATGGCAGGTCCCTGTTCATAGTTACATTATTTTCCAGGCATGAGTGTTACCCACCTAAGTTCAAACCCCAACCACCAAAGGAGAAGAGAACCTGCTTGGATTACTCGGCATCTCAAAGGAGACGCTTCAAGATTAGAAATGGGGAGGACCCAGCCACAGCCCTCAGAGAATCGTGGGATCCTGCCCAGTCTTTAGGAGCAGAGGTAGATTTTCTTGTACACCTACTGTGCACCTATGAGTCATGCTCCTTCTGTCCTCCCTTTTTGCTGCCCTACTGTCCTGTGCCCCGAGAGTGCGCTGGGCAGCAGGGCCACTGGCTGGACATGGGGTGTGTGGGAGGGAGAGAGTTTTCTTTGGAGAAGCCTGCTGAGATCCTACAGACCTGTGCAGAGTGTGGGACTTTGTGGCCATGTTTTCTTCACAAAGGTAAGATGAGGCTTTTATCTGCATCATGATGATAAGACCTCCAGCTTCCTTCCCAGAGCAAGCTGTGATGAGTGCTGATCTCCATGTACCCTCTTCCCAACCCAGCCAAGACCACCTGTTTTCAGACCTCTGCTTTTACCTGAGAGCTGGTATTGCAGTGGTGGCCCTGAAGCTGTCTTATAAACTGAGACTTTGCAAAGTGGCTGTCTCTTCCTCCTAGCATAGAAAATGGCTTGTTTTTCAGGTGCTGCCATATACTTGTGAAAAGTATTACATCCCACTAGGCTTGGGGGGATTCAGGTTATCCACGGACGTACTGCACCCTCCCCTCAAAGTGGAGAATGTAAGAGGGAATCTGTCTCACTTCCACATTTTCAGTGTGGCAAGCAGGGCTATAGCTCCTAGTCCCTTTGGCAGCCCTCAGCATTGCCCACAGAGGGGCCTCACATCCCTCTAGACCCATCACAAAGCGCTGCTGAAGCAACTGGTTGTTGGAGAGGCCGTTCAGGACATGTTATAGGGCTGCCCAAAGACACTGGGCAGCACCTATACTCAAAGACCCATACTGAAAGATCAATGCATTAATTAACACACCCTCTCAACAAGAGTAGGGTGGGATCCTTTCTCAGATGCAAACCTTGGGAAAGACCTTTGCTAACCAAGCACTGTCTTCCCTTTCCTCAGCGAACCAGTCAGCTGCAGATAGAGACAGTGACGAAGCTGATAAAGAAGCCTGCTCTGGAGCTGCAGGAAGAGCTCCCCTCCCATCCCCGAAACAGCAGGTTCCCTGACAAAAAGCTGCACCAGAGTCTTGTCAAGTGAGTAGGGACTCCCATCCCCATCTCCAGGTGCCTCGTGGGGAACACCCAGCAATGTTCCCTTGTCCTGAGAGCTCCTTGTGTCTGCAGAGTTGGGAATAGCCTGGACTTGAGACAGGATGTGGTCCTGGTGGCTGTGACACTCTCCATGTGAGCAGCGGAGTGTCCTCTTTTCCCCAGCACCGCACTGAGCTTTGGACTGCTCAGCTCCCCACAGGTGTGGGGTTCTGTCCCTTAAGCTGAGGGGACCCAGTGCAGACTTTCAAGGCCTTCCAGACAGCGTCAATTCTGTCCCTGCTGACTAGCTCTGAAAGACACAGCTCCTAGCTGATATCTTGGTTCCAACTAACAGAACACCCAAACAAAAACAAACAAACATACAAACAAACAAACAACCAAAAAAAATCAAACAAACAAAGAGAAGAGAACTGCACAACGTTGCAAATCCTTTAAAACCCAAAATCAGATGGCTTGAATCCTGGTGGGCAGGCAGGGCTTATCTAGGTAACTTGGTCTGTCCCTTTACACCACCATGATGCAGCACAAGTACAGGATGCTTCAATTCAGGAAGAAGATGCTCTGCAGAGCAGATCATGTAATCTGGTTTCTGAGCAATGAAGATTTCCTGTGCAGGCCAAACTTATTGCTAGGCCCCAAAGCAATTTCAGGCTCAGGCTATACACAGGCTAAGCAGTTTCACTGAGATCAGTGAAGGCCCAGTGTACTCACCTATACTGGCTTTTCATGGCAGAAGAGCTGTGGTCAGCTAATTTCATTTTCACGTACCATTAGTAGCTGATAAAACCTAGGACCTGTACTCCTGACTTCCCAAAGTCATTGCCAGGTGGTCAGGCCATGGATTTCATGGGCTTGAGCTGAGTTTTTACAGCAGAGAATAAAGATCTTGCCACTTTATTTATATCCCCCATCCACTTGGACATGTAGCCAGGCTGTGGTTTAAGGACTGTCCTTATTCCTCCTTGCAGAGTTGAGCTGCCCAAATATGTGCTGGACATGGGCACTGTACGTAAGGGTTACACTGAGAGACGCACTCTGGTGATCACCAACCCTGGGCAGATCCCAGTGTCCTTCCAGGTCGATGTGTCTGAGAAGAAAGCTCTAGTGGACAAAATAGTACCAGAAAGGAAGTGTATACAGAGAGAGAGGTGAGTAAGCCTTCCATGGGTTACTGCTCAGGGTAGTGTCCCTGCAGGGTTTCCCTCCTCCAAAGACTCTGAGCTCAGATGTGTTTGATTGCAAAGTCAGCAGCAACACAGGATGGCCACTCTTAGCTCCCTGGCTCCCAAGAGAGGAAGGATCTTCTTCTGCTGAGATGGAACATCTTTTCTATTTTAGTGGTGAGCTCTCCCAGTTTAGATGCTGCCTGCAGGGAGCTGGGCTCTGGGTTTGCCTTGGCACTACCTGTAGAAGTGTCTTTAAGTCTATGATGTTGATTTACACCTTCTTCATCATCCCTCTTTACCAAAACAGTGGGATTGTGGTATGGGTAGGTGTGGGGCCCAGACAAACCCTTGGTGCTGGTCTTGCCACAGATGAGGTCCTTGCAATGCTGATCTGCCAGGGTTCTCCTTATGGTGGGACACCATCCATAAAAGCTCATGTCCTTTAGGCTCCCCTGCAGCTGCAGCAGTAGGCAAACCCAGGAGAAGCTCTGCTCCAGCAAGGTAGCCCAGGTCAGGTCACGTCACACAGGAAAAGTGTGGAGCTGGGAGAGGAGGCTGCTTAAAGGAAGCCTGTGTATCAGGTCTTCTTTCAGCTCAGGCTGAAGTTGGTTTCATGGGGAGGAGATAGACGAGGCTGCTTCAAGTAGTTTCCATGGCAGATAGCACAAGTTAGCTGGGTTCTAGCAGGAAATCTGTCTGACAAGAGCCTGTCTTGCAGGAGAGGAGTTCCTGCAGCCTTTGCTTTCTGACTGATAGGATTATTCTCATTAAGGAGCAGGCTATGCCCAGAGAGAAGTGGGGTGAATGAATTGAGTTAGAATTGTAGGAGGGACAAGCAGATGTTAGCAATTTGTGAAGTGGTTTAAACTGGGAAATCAAGGGACGAAGGGCGCTTTCAGTCATCAGTGCAGAGAGCTGGTGGATCAGCCTTTGGCAGTGGGCTGGGGGTGTCTGGGTGTGCCTTAAGAGGGAGGTTGCACAGTCGAGACCTTACGATGGCAAGGCTTAGGTTTGGCTGGTGCTGGAGGGCCTCTTCCACCATTCCCCTCACTTGGGATGTTCCCAACCTGTGTGGGTGGAGGAAGATTGTGCTTCTGCCTGGCCTCAGGGTCAAGCAGTAAAGTGCAGGGCCAGCCAGGACTAGTGAGCCCAGGTTTGTGGTGGTGACTCTCAGAGATATTTTCTATTTTGTTTGCTGAAAGGAGCTGAAGCGGCTGGCTCAAAAGCTTGAGGAGGAGGAGGAGGCAAAAGCTTTAGAGGAGGAGGTGAAACGGAAGGAGGAAGAGAAATGGAAGAAGGAAAAGAAGGATTTCTCCTTTGGGAAGCAGCCTGCAAAACCAGAGAAAAAGGAACACAAATCCCCAGAGAACAGGGGAAGGAAATTTGCAGAGAAGAAGGAAATCAAATCCCCAGAGAGGGAGGAAACCAAACCCCCAGAGAAAAAGGAACAGGAAGCCCCAGAGAAGAAGGAAATCAAAATACCAGGAAAGAAGGAAACCAAACTTGCAGAGAGGAAGGAAACAAAATCCCCAGAGAAGAGGGAAACCAAAATACAAGAGAAGCAGGAATCCAAACCCCCAGAGAGGAAGGAAACCAAACTTCCAGAGAGAAAGGATAGCAAATACCCTGAGAAGAAGGAAACCAAAATACCAGAGAAGAAAGGAACCAAAACCCCAGAGAGAAAAGAAAGCAAATCCCCTGAGAAGAAGGAAAGCAAATCCCGAGAGAAGAAGGAAACCAAACCCCCAGAGAGCAAGGAAACCAAAGCTCCAGAAAAGAAGGAAAGCAAATTCCCCGAGAAGAAGGAAACCAAAATAGCAGAGAAGAAGGGAACCAAACCCCCAGAGAGAGAGGAAACAAAATCCACAGAGAAGAAGGAAACCAAAATACCAGAGAAGAAGGAAACCAAAATACCAAAGAGGAAGGAAACCAATCACTCAGAGAGGAAGGAATGGAAATCCCCAGAGAAGAAGGAAAGCAAATCCCCAGAGAGGAAGGAAACCAAAATACCAGAGAGTAAGGCAAGCAAATCCCCAGGGAAGAAGGAAACCAAAATACCAGAGAAGAAGGAAACCAGACCCCCAGAGAAGAAGAAAAGCAAAGCCCTAGAGGATAGCAAATCGCAAGGGAAGGAAAGCAAATCCCGACTTACAAAGGAAACCAAATCCCCAGAGAAGAAGGAAAGCAAATCCCCAGAGTGGAAGGAAAACAAACCCCCAGAGAGGAAGGAAACTAAAATACCAGAGAGTAAAGCAAGCAAATCCCCAGGGAAGAAGGAAACCAAAATACCAGAGAAGAGGGGAAACAGACCACCAGAGAAGAAGGAAAGCAAAGCGCTAGAGAAGGAAAGCAAATCCCCAGGGAAGGAAAGCAAATCCCGACATACAAAGGAAACCAAATCCCAAGAGAAGAAGGAAAGCAAATCCCCAAAGAAGGAAACCAAAATACCAGAGAAGAAGGAAACCAGACGCCCAGAGAAGAAGGAAAGCAAATCCCGAAATACAAAAGAAACCAAATCCCGAGAGAAGAAGGAAAGCAAATCCCCAGAGAAGACGGAAATCAAAATCCTAGAGATGGAGGGAACCATAATCCCAGAAAACTGGAAATACAAAGCCCCACAGATGTGGAAAATTATAATCACAGAGAAAGGGCAACCCAAAGCCCCTTGGGAGGGGGAACCCAAAGCCTCAAAGAAGAGGGAACCTAAAGCGCCTGGAAGGGGCGATCCCAAAGCCCCAGAAGAAGGAGAACCCAAAGCCCCAGAGAAGAGGGAGAACCCAAAGCCCCAGAGAAGAAGAACTCAAAGCCCCAGAGCAGAAGGAGAACACAAAGCCCCAGAGAAGAAGGAGAATCCAAAGCCCCAGAGAAGAGGGAACCCAAAGCCCTAGAGGAGAGATGTGGAGGGAGCAAGGTCCTCACAAGGCTGCCTTAAGAAAGCTATCCCCTAGATAAGAATTGCTTTGTCACAATGACTAGTCTGAAACCCTTCTCCTCGCTTTGGACCCTGCTTTATTTCCTTGTACCACTATTGGTCATATTTCCTTAGCCCCATTCCGTTGGTCATTTTGTCAAGCCACACCTTCCCTATAAAGCCCCCTACTTTCACCCAGTTTGGTGGATAACTGCTGTCCCTGGACTCCCCTTTGCAGAGACAATAAAGAACCCTGTGGAACCTTCCATAGTGCTCCCAGTCTCATTTCTCTGCGCCGGCCAAAGGTACCTTGAAAGCCCAGCTGAAATCACTCTGAGCTGAAATCACTGTAAGAAAGCTGATTGGCTCAATTCCAGGCCTTGCTTGCATATTGGTACCTTGTGGCTGAAGCCTTCCTGAGATGCCAGGACAGACTGTTCCTTGTGGAACTCCTGCCCGGGCACATCGGTGGCAGCCAGGGCTTGGACCCCAGGCCTTAGGCCGCTATAGAGGGACAACTCGAAGCCCCAGAGAGGGAATGCAAAGCCCCAGAGGAGGGGGAACCCAAAGCCCCAGAGAAGGTGGAAACCGAAATCCCAGAGTACTCAGCTGAGATGAAGAAGAGGTTTCAGATCTATGAGTCATCGCAGCAGGACAACGCACAGGTTTTCTCCTCCTGTGACGGGGTTCAGGGTTCTGTGCAGTTACCCATGATCCAAAACAGAAACACGTTCCAGCCTTCAGCTGAAAACAAGCTTCACAAGACCATAAAGCCTCAGGAGAAGGTGGAGAAGAAGCCTGAACAAAAAGGTGGAGGCCAAAGAAGTCTTCAGTTATCTCAGCTGGAGACAGAAAGCAAAGTTGCAGAACGGGCAGTCAGAGATGAGCATGTCAGGGTGTGGTGCTTGGACATCCAGGTCACAAATCCGAAGGCCATGATTAGGGAGATCCTGAGGGATGGGAGGCTGCCAACAAAAGATGAGGTAAAACCTTGCAAGGCTCAGGTTTTGAGCATGCTGTGGTCTTGGGTCCTGGAGTATTGTGTCCCCCCAGGTGATAATGGCACAGAGCCTTGTCCGGGCCCCTGATGATGTTCCACAATGACTCCGTAGCATCTGTGTGGATGGGGAGGTTATCACCATCCATCCCTCAGTGGGCAGAAAGTGGGAGTGCTCTGTGTACAAGTATCCCATCTGTTCAGAGTTTCCCAGCCTGGAAATCATTAGAAATGGTCCCAGGACAGGGCAGCTCATGGTCATTGTTTTCTTCAGCTGAGTCACTTGGGAGAGGTTTCTGTCCCAGTCCTGCTTGTAGCTCTTGCCTCTGCTCTGGAGCCTGCTCACCCCACTGGGCATAACAAAGCAAAGCACTTGCACTTCATATAAATGAAAAACCCCATTGCTAAAAGATCAGTGCCTTTAAAGAGGATGAAGGTAAGAGAAGTATAAACAGGACTTTCTGTTTCTGTTTTAGATGCTGAGACATCTGGGACTGCATCCCGAAGGGCCTCCCCTGCCCCCTGCTGCTGTCTTCTCCATAGTCAACTACCCAGAGGAGTGGTTGGGTTCTGCAGAGTGTGTGAAGCCCTTCACCATTGTTGCACCGGAAGGTGCTGCTATGGAAGACAATCGGGTGGGTGCTCCAGTGGTGCTGGCACTGAAGGTGCCAGGGCAGGGACCAGGCTAGATGGGGGCATGGGGGACAGGTTGGATGGAGAAGGATCACTGTGGAGAGGTAGAGAAGATGTGATGGGGCCCCGTGTCTGCAGGTCTCCTTTCTGTCAGGGATGGGACAAAAGCGACAGCTCTGCGGGAGACAGAGCAGTTCTGTAAGACAAGAGGGAAAAAAATCACCTAAAACTGTCAACTTCCTTTGAGAACAGGGTCCTGAAGTGAGAAGGGGTGTCCTAGGTAAAACAAACACCAGTAAGGAAGACCAAGACCCTGGGCAGGTGGACTTATTTGTTTATTTATTCTCTCTTCCATTGGTTGAGAAATACCTGCTTTGCTTTCCAGGATGGGGATGTCTTAGGGCTCACCTGTCCCTCCCTTTTCTCTCTCCCCTTAGGCCAAGGCCCCAGATGCCAAGGGCAGTTCTGCCGAGGGCCAACCAAAGACACATAAAGCAACCAGCAGAGACAACTCTCCAAAGGAGAACCAGATCTCCACACACAGAACAGAAAGTCCCCAGGATTCCTCTGCAACCAGATCCAAAAGTGTGCTGAAAAGAGCCTCAACCCCCACAGAATTCCTCAGGTGAGCCGCATGGGAGGAGGTGATGCCTCTGCTTTTTGGTCCTCTTGCCAAACAAGGTCCGTCATCCCCAGCTCCACAGTGACCCTGTGCCAGTGCCTCCACGGGATGGCCAGTGCACCCTCCTTGTTTCATTTGCTCCTTAGCAATGTCTGAAGCCTCCTCTTTAATTGCCAGGCTGAAACGGTACCGATGGATAGTGCCTGACCACGGTGAGGTGGAACTGAAGGTCCACTTCTCCACCAAAACGTCAGGGAAGTTTGAGCACACACTGAGGTTTGAGCTCGTGGAGACAAAGCGCCAGTACGAGCTGCCCTGCAGTGGCACGGGCGTGTACCCCAGCATCAGCCAGAACCCGCGGTAAGGCTGGCCCTTGGCAGCCTCCCACACTGCTGCCCCCTGAACTCACAGCCAGGGCTGCCCCTTGGTGCTTCTGGCCTGGGCAGGTGGTGCTGCTTGAGGTCACCCAGCATCTCTTCCTGTGCTGGGAGCTGGGAAGGCAGATGGTACCTCAGCCACCAGGAAGGGTTATGGCTTTCTGACTACATTTCCTATTTAGAGCATCTCGTAATTCCTTCTTCCCCACTTTCTCTGCCCAGGCTGGTGTTTCCACAGTGGAGGGAGACCATGGAGGCAGATGAAATCATCTTCAAGGAATATGTTGAGAGCACAAAGCAATTCCACTTTGGACCTCTGCTGTGTGGGAAATCAAGAGAGTGGTATGTGCTCCCTGCTGGGCCTTGTTCTTTCCTGGACATGCTTGGAGAGACATGCTGTCCTGCTGGCACAATCCAGGGCAGTCCCCAGCAGAGTCCTGGGAGACACATGGGTTTGAAGGACCACAGATGTGTGAACTTGAGCAGATAAGAGGCAAATGGGCCTTGGAGGAGCTGCTCTGCCTACCCGGTGGGTGTCTTGGTGGCCGCCTTGGTGGCCAGAGCCGCATGCTGCTTCCAGACCAAAGGAGACTTGGGGGGCAACTTCTGTCCCCCTCCACATCTCAGCTTCACCCTGTAGGGAATGAACTGTATGGTGGTTTTAGAGGTGCTTTGAGCTCTGCAGGTAGCCTGATTGAGCAATTCTTCTGTAGATGGTTTTGTGAACCTTTCATTAATCTGTAATTAATAATAAGATTTATGGTTCACCTGCCAATGGGTGTCAGGGGGAATGTACAGCATCATGTACATTTTCCTGTGATGACATTGCATCCTCACTGCTAGGTAAAGTCTGCCTAAACATGCTGTCATTGAAGCTATTGTGTATTTCTACATTTACTGTCACTTTTTTTTTTTAAATACTATTTATCATTAAGTTCTTGTCTCCATGGGAGATCTGGAGGGCTAGGTCTGTTTTGGCAATGCAAGGAAATGAAATCGAAATAGTTTAAAAAACCGGACAATCTTTAGCCAGGTTGATGGATAATCTGGGATTTCTATTTGCCTCTTTAACCCTTTCACTCCAAAGTCATTTCCACACCTGAGAGAAGGGTCGCTTGTTATCTATTTGCATTCCTCTTGGGAATTGATGCTTTATATTTTTTCTCAGATGTTGAGCTAACGCATGAAATCCAACGGATTTTCATGACTTTTATGAAAGAGATTAGCTAAACTTTCTTCCAAAAGAGAAGAGTTTAAAGAAAGAGTTTTCTTTCTTTATACCCTGCAGGGAAGGCACCCCAAGAAGGGGAAAGAACCCATGTGCCTGGTGTACTGTTGTTTTTCTAGGCACCTTTGAATTTACATTGTATTAAAAACTCTTGAAGTGCCTGAGCATCATCAGGCTTCTGGTGGAGGCACCAAGTCCAGGGGAAGGCATCAAAGTAAGGCAAGTGTTGCGAGGAGCAACCAGAGTCAGACACGTAACACTCATAGAGTTATGGTGAATGCACCACTTTATTATACAAGCCGTTTTCTTTTATAAAGTTCTGACATACGTGCATGTGCTCATGCACCTAATAGTAATATTTATTGGCTACAAGTAACTGTTCATGTGCTGCGACTACCCCACTAATTGGTTACAGCATTTTATGTTTATGTTCTACTTTCTTGCTCTTGTGATTAGCACATCCTGGCTTGCTCTCTTATTCTTGCCACCTGTTTATCTCTTATTCTCAGTCCAAGGTTAGCATGCCTTTGCTAGCACTAAAATAGCCCAATTTATCCCAACACTGCAAAGCAACTCTCTTCTGCCTCACTGGCCCAAGACTCCTCCACAGGCAAGGATGAGCACACGTCCATGCCCCTGACTGGGATTCATTTCCCTCACTTGTTTGTTAGAACTGGGTGTGCCAGCACTGCTTCTTCGAGTGCACATGGTGCTCTCCTCGACGTGTGGCAAAGGCAACAGTCTCCTCTGCAGCCTTTTCCCCTTTTGTGGACAAGTACAAGGCCCAGAACTGTCCCGGCAACTCAGAGAATATAACCATCCTCAACAACTCCCCTGTGGATGCAGCGGTCCAGTTCTCCTTTGAGAATGATGGGAAAGCAGTGACATTCCTTTTAGACCCTCCCAGCATGACACTAAAACCAGAGGAGAAGCAGGTAGGAGAAGGGCGGGTAGAGCAGGCACTGTACAAGTGCCCAGGAGCTGCTCCTCCTGCTCACACACAGTGCTCTTTCTATTTCTTTCTGTGGGGCCGGGTCCAGGAGCTGACCATTTGGGCATACCCCACTTCCCCTGGCTTCCTGGAAGACAAACTCATCTGCTGCATTGAGAAGAACCCAGACCCAGTGGTCTTCAGCTTGTGCTGCCATGGGGTGCACGTGATGCTGGAGGTCAGCCCCCTGGAGCTGTCTTTTGACAAGCTGCTTCTGCACAGGTCAGTCCTCCCACAAACACTCCAAGACTTGTGACAAAGAGAAAATGTTTGACCTGGTTTCCAGGGCATGGATGGAGCTGCTGCAAGTTGCATTCAGTGGTGAGGCTGGTGTGACCGTCCAGCAGCTGATGCCAAGTGCCTTCCTGTCTCTGCAGGACTGACAGCAGGACCTTGGTCCTGAAAAACAACACCCTACTGCCCATGGCCTGGCAGCTCACTGGGCTGGATGACCTTGTTGAGGCCTTCTCCTTGTCACAAGATAACGGCATCATTGATCCCCGCTCAGAGTTTGAAGTGACCCTGAATTTCAAGGCCGAGCAGATTGGCAGCATTGAGAAGACCCTGCGACTAGAGGTGAGAGGGACTGGGCCCTGCCCTGCAGCTGTGTGCTCTTAGGGGTGGACTCAGGAAGAGCTGCACCTGACAGATTCAAGGGTGCTGTGACCCCAACCTCTGCCTCTACACAGCATTTGCCAGGATATGCAGTGCATCCACAACCCCCCAGATAATCAGACACTGCATCCTGAACCTGTACCACAACCACTTTGTCCCTGTGAGTGGTTGAAGGCTGTTGTTTGGTTGTACAGACTGCAGTGTTACCTCTACATTCTTCCTGGACCTTGTCTGAACCTCTTGCATAGTGCAACAAACTCTGATGTAACTTTCTCTTTTCTCCTCTGCCCCTGTTATTCTTGGGCAGGGGAAAGTTACAAGGTATGTGTTGGGGGTTGCTTCTTTCCCTTTTCCCTCTGTGGAATTTTCCCCATTGTCATGCTAAGATACCTGTTGGCTGGGCCCTGGTGGCAAGGGGGAGGGGAGAGAAGAGGGAAACCCCGCGAGATTCAAACAGCCAGAAGAGGAAGAGGAAGTGGAAGGCTCTGGCTCGCCCCATTTCCCCAGCAGAGTTTGGACGAGAAGGACGATCGCCGCCTCTGACCCATTCCTGCCATCCCAGCCCCGGGAGCCATCCTCACTGGTGTCGGACCCTGCACTGCTGCCTTCTCGCTGTAACCTGCCATCATCCAGCACTCTGCTGAGTCGGGACCGACGCCGTGAGCGGAGGGCTCTCTCTCCATCTCTCTCTCCCACCTGGGACAGCGCTGCCATCACCCCCAGCCCTCCTGCAGCTCTGCGGGACCTGCCCGTCCCCAGAGCCGGGAACTGCAGCTCAGGGAAAAGGTGCCTGCAGCCAGAAAGGGACTGGGACTGAGTTACTGTTCTGTTTGTGGGCAATTTCATAGCTGTTGTTGTTCTTGTTTGTCTTGTTAGATATACTAGTAAAGAACTGTTATTGCTATCCCCATACCTTTGCCTGAGATCTCCCTTAATTTCAAAATCATAATAATCTGTAGGAAGGAAGGATCATATTTTTCAGTTCAAAGGGAAGCTTCTGCTTTCCTTAGCAAACACCTGTCTTTCAAACCAAGACATGTTGTAATGCACATTTATGGTTTTGTGTTGCACTGAGGATGGTTTGTTCTGTTTCCCCCTCTGTTTGTATTGTGGTTGTCCCCTTCCCTTAACCCCTCCCTTTCCCCTGGCCAGCTCTGAGTGGCTGTGACCTGGGGTTCCTCCGCCCCTGAGCTGGGGTTGAAAATACCCTGCGTTTCCCATGCTATCTCTCTTCTCCCTGGAACCCTTCAGGACAATAAACTTGGATCATCCCGGGAAGGAGAGCCTCCTCTAATCTTTTACCTTTGTCCATGTCAGATAAAAAATCCCCCATCTCTCTGACCCCGAGCTAGCCGAGGCAGGTCAGAGAGACCAGGGGGAAGATCTGACAGTTCTGTGTGCAAGCAAAGCAAAATAGGGATTATTCCCTGTTTGGAATGTTGAAGCAGTAGAATGATCTCGAACAGTATTTTTACATGATGCTACATCAAGCAAACGAATAGTAGGGCTTGAGGAATAAGGATATAAATGAAGTTTTGTTGAAAGTACCTTTTTTGGTCACTGTGTGATAACTGTCATCACCATGAGGTAAATATTTAACAATCCATTTAAATTTTCCTAAATTGTATTCTTTTGTGATCAGCTATGATTAATTTAATTTCTGTTGTACCCATCACTGAATTATCTGACCACAACCTCCAAACAAGACAAATGGTAAAGTAGCAAAGGGCTGCAATAACTGAGCAGCCAAGAGGATAAGTCATATTGGCATATATTGGCTCTGCCAAATTCCGTGGCAGTGCTTTCATTTCCTGTCCTCTGGTTTAAAATGCAACACATTTTCATTACTTGACCCTGGACTGGGCCAAACTGGTATATCTCCAAGCATGGAACTTGAAATTACATAACACCAAGCTCAGTGCTCCTGCGCTGCCTGCAAGGTTACAGAGCGGACGCTGATGAAGACAAAGAGCCTTCATCGGAAATAAGACCCCGAGAGGATGAGAGACCCCTAACTTTTAGTAGAGCATGCACAACACAATATAGTGACATAGATTTTAGGAATAGAAACTAGGAGGAGTTTTCCAGAAAGTTTTGTATTAATATGTGTTAGCATATAGTATGGAAGTGGGATTTTTGTCCTGATCATTTCATATGTGAGGAACGGCGGGGTCCTGCCTGCGTTATAAATAAGAACATGTTCGGGGGTAGAGTTAAAGTTTGTTGCAGAATTGTAATACGTTGATTGATTGTGATGTTATTAATAAGTTGTGTAAAGAGTTAATTGTTGAAGTTATGAATTGTTATTCAATTGTTGGGGGTAACTGGGGGGAGGGAGGTCATGACTGACAAGCTGTGGGTGCTGACAAGCTGTGGGTGTTGACAAGCTGTGGTTGTTGACAAGTTCTGGGCGTTGACAAGCTGGGCGCTGACAAGCTGTGGGTGTTGACAAGCTGTGGTTGTTGACAAGCTGTGGGTGTTGACAAGCTGTGGTTGTTGACAAGTTCTGGGCGTGGACAAGCTGTGGGTGCTGACAAGCTGTGGGTGTTGACAAGCTGTGGGCACTGACAAGCTGTGGGTGTTGACAAGCTGTGGATGCTGACAAGCTGTGGGTGTTGACAAGCTGTGGGTGTTGACAAGCTGTGGGCATTGACAAGCTGTGGGTGTTGCCGGGTTGGTGCTTGTTGGACAGAGAAGGAAAGAACTTTCCAGACTAATTATGTCCTAAGGTGATGACACCGGACTCCATCATGATTGGACCATGCGCTGACCAATGGGGACAATGGATTTGGAAATGATTGGCCCAGAATGAAGAGTGGTATGAACCAATCGCGAGGCGAAGAAGGAGCCAATCACCGAGGGGATTGAAAAACACACCAATCAGCACGGATCGGGCTCTATAAGAACCCCCGGCTGTGCTGTCCTGGGCTCCTCTGACGGAACTCGGGCTGCTGGGAAGTTATCTGTGCTGCGGGCACAGTTTCTGTAGTGGTTTAGCCTGTCGGGCTTACCGAGTGGGGTCTAAGCTTTTCTTGGGCTCCTGCCTTTGGTGCTTTCATAAATAAATAGCCAAGCTGTGTCTCCAAAGAGTCTTTTCAGTCGTTTTTAACACCTTTATCCCTGGTCAATTTAGGTTATGCTTTTATACGAACCTAAATCTTACTAAATTACTGCCAAATTTTGTATATTTTTAAACATGTACATTTAGTATTTGATTGTATTCATTTATATGCAATTGCTGCTATTAAAAGAATTGCTGCTAATTTTTTTGTTGTTTGGTAAATTGGACAGATAGAGTAACACTTATAACCATGGAGATGGAATAAGGTGATCTTTCAAGTCCCTTGCGTGTGCTATGATCGTGTGACGAATACAGCGCTTTCACGGTCCTTCTCCCACTGGGAGCTGCCGGGACCGCACGGAACCGATGGAGCCGAGCAGCGCCAGCGCCGCAGTCCGGGACAGTGAGCGAGCGGGCCCGCGGCTCCCTGCACAGCGACACGGCAGGGAGTGGGAAAGGGAATGATCGACCCGACTGGCGGGGTCGTGTCGGTGTCGGGGCGGGGCCGGGCAGGGCGCAGCCGCCGGCGGTGCCGCAGATGGCGGCGGAGCGGGAGCTGGGCCCCGGGGCTGCAGCGGGTGACCGGGGCGCGGCCGGAGGGTGCCCGTGCTCCGCTCTGCTCGCTCCTAGGCAGGGGCTCATGGAGGAAGCCCGGCGCCCCCTGAGGGAGTTCGAGGTCGGGGACAAGTTCTGCCGCTTGCCGCTGCCCAGAGCCGCCGTGCTGCTGCCGCTCGTGGTGCGGCTGGGGCGGCTGCACCTGCTGCTCACCGTCCGGTCCATGCAGGTACCGGGGGGCTCCAGGGGCGCGATCCTTCCCGGGACACCATCGGTGCGCGCCCTCCCGGCACCTGCGCACCCCCGATCCCGCCCTTGTTCCCAAGGGCACGGCCAGGTGTTTCCACCTTGCTGGGATCTGGCGTTTGCCTGCCAGGAACACGCCGGGTCCCCGGAAACCCGGGACAGGAAATGACAATTTCCAGAGTCGGCAATGATTGATTACTTAAATAAGGAAATTGACAACGCAGTGCGGCTTTATTAAATGAGATTCCTTGGTCTGCAGTTAATATTACTCTTTTCTCTCTTTAATGCATAAAAGGCTACAGCCTAAGGCTCCCAGAACTATTTCTCCAGGATTTTGTTTCCTTTCACAACTCTTGTTTTCTGTCCCTGCCTCACATCAGCTGCCTGTACGCAGGAATTACTTCTTTCTGTTGCTGGGTCTTGCTTAAAAAACAAATAATTGCAGTTCCAGAGCTGATTCATTGAGTGTAAATGTGATTTTTACTGATTCTTGATGCACAAACCTACTACTGGAATGTACTTAAAGGTATCGTAGAAATAACTCCCTTTTGATGTACAGTGTAGGAGGGGACACAGTCTCGGAAGCAATAACTAAGTAACTATTCATTTGGAACGAGTCTGCTGAGTCGCGTGTGTGTCTGCGTCCCGAGAGGCAGAAACACACAGGCACACTTCGACAAAATGGCAAACTTTTATAGCCTTTTGTGGCTGGGGGTGGTCCCTGTCCCCTTTCCCACTGAATGGTTACTCAGGAACTTAGGCTCTCTCCTGACCGCCAGCTCTTCTGTCCCTTCCCTTCTCATCCTTCTTCCTGTTTTGGTCACATCTTCAACCCTGCCCCTGTCCCTGTTCTCAACAACACTCAGCAGATTAAACAAAACCCATCCCAACTATAGATAATAACAAATAGGAAACAGAACCAAGCATTTTCATTCTTTTGCTCCGTAATGTGTTTGGGTTAAAGCAAAAGTTATTTCTTCCTCCTACTGGTACATTATTTAATTGTGTCTTTCGGACGTTCTTGCTCTGAGAGTATTTTAATCTTGCTCTACAGGTTATCTGTCTGGATTAATCTGTCATTTATGCAAACAAGATGATGCAAAATGTAAACTTTGACATACAAAAGCAGAAGTTACAGTATGAATTACACAACACTGCACAGGTGCAGTGCATGTTTGATAGCAAGGGTTTATGGATTAACAGGGAGTAGGCTCAGCATTCCATTAGGTAGCTACTCTTGCTACCTTGCATGTTTCCTTTTTGCAGAAACCTTAACCACCATTTCAAGCTTCTTTGACTGGAAAGATAAACATGAAGAGATACTGCAATACCAACATTCCTCTGTGTGGATCCAGTAAGAATATAAGCCTTGTTATATTTAACAGTAGTACATTCTGGTCCTGTGGTCCTTTTCTAGCTGAGAAGATCACCAGGGGAAGTGTGTTTTCCAGGAGGTAAAAGAGAAGCCACTGATGATGATGATATTGACACTGCTCTCCGAGAAGCTAAAGAAGAAGGGTGTCTTGAGCCAGAGAAGGTGGAAGTCATGTGTAGGCTGATGCCTGGAATTGATAAAGTGAGTCAGCATATCATTACAAAATAAGTTTGGGTGGTTTGCTTTTGTGAGGTTGGCAGTGACCTTTTCAAACCTGCAACCTGCTTCTTCAGGTGTGCAGCCCATTTGTCCAGCAGAGCAAGGGAAAAGGGTTCTTGCTGTGTTTGGTATTTGTGAGACCACCTTTGGGGCACCAGTTAGTGATGCTCTGGAGTACCACACAGACAGTGCTGCGCTGGCAGGAGTTTAGCAGAGAGCCACGAGCACAGTCACAGGGCTCCAGCGAGTGGCTGATGAGCAGAGAGGCTGAGAGAGGTGGGCTTGCTCAGCTTGAAAGCCACCACGGGGTTTGGCTGCTTACTTCTTCTGGGTGGTCATAGAGAGGACAATACCAGAACTCTTCTTGAGGCAATGGACACAGCAGCAACATGGACATTTTGATGAGATACAAGAAAAAAATACTCTTCACCATGACGTCAGCCCAAAACTGGAGCAGGTGTTCCTGACAGGCTGTATAATCTCCATCCCTGGAGCTGTTCAGAGCTCACTCACCCAGGCAGGGTCCCAGCAGGCTGCTCTAGCCTCACAGAGGTCTGCTTCAGTGTCTGCTTACTCCAGGGCTCTGCAGATGGAGAGGGACCACCAGAGGGGATGTGCACTGGGATTGTGTAGAGACCTTTAGCAGGGAGACTGCTAGAGGTGTCTTTGGAGTGTAGGTCACCATTTGTAAACTAACAGATTCTTAATTTCAATAGCAGTGTTCAGTATTACATAGGATCGGTTTTCCCATAGAACAGAGGAATTGCTGTTTCTGAGAACTTTTTGTTCACCAGGTTTATTTCTGTGCCTGCTGTTTTCCTATCTGTTAGCAATATCCTCTCCCCATTTAAAAAGGGAAGAACTACTTTGGAAATTGTATTGCAAAAAGCTTTATTTAACTTCGTAAATTATAATTTCTGTACAGGTAACCACATAGTTCAGAGGCAGTGTATAAAAAGATCAAATTTTCCCTGTTTACCAGTGTTGAGGGTTAGTTCTCTCCCTTTTTTCCCTCTGTGGAATTTTCCCCATTGTCATGCTAAGATACCTGTTGACTGGGCCCTGGTGACAAGGGGGAAGGGACAGGAGGGAAGAAGCAAGCCCCGCGAGATTCAAACAGCCAGAAGAGGAAGCGGAAGGCTGGGCCTCGGCCCATTTCCCCCGCGGAGTTCGGACGAGAAGGACGATCGCCGCCTCCTGCCTCTCTGTCCCATCCCAGCGTCGGGAAACCACAATCGGACCCTGCCTGGCTGTCTTCTCGCTGTGAACTACCACCATCCAGCACTCTGCTGAGTATCGGGACCCACACCGTGAGCGGAAGGCTCTCTCCATCTCTCTCTCTCTCCCTGGGACAGCGCTGCCATCACCCCCAGCCCTCCTGCGGCTCTGCGGGACCCACCCGCCCCCAGCACCGGGAACTGCAGCTCAGGGAAAAGGTACCTGCAGCCAAAAAACACTGGGACTGAGTTACTGTTCTGTTTGTGGGTAATTTCATAGCTGTTGTTGCTCTTGTTTGTCATGTTAGGTATACTAGTAAAGAACTGTTATTCCTACCCCCATATATTTGCCTGAGATCTCTCTTAATTCCAAAATTATAATAATCAGAACATTCACTTTTTTTTTTTTTCAGTCCAAAGGGAAGCTTCTGCTTTCCTTAGCAAACACCTGTCTTTCAAACCAGGAGAGATTTTGGCCACCCAACATGGTGCCCGAGGGCATTGAGAGAAAAGGGTGAAAAAGGAATAACAGTTCTTGAGTTACCTCAGTTTTGTGTTAGGTGGCATCATGTTGTCCAGCTTACCGTGGTTTGGGCTCCATGTGGCCACAGCTCTGTCTCTCCCATTTGCAATCCCTTACTTGAGCATGGGTCCTATAACTCAGGCTGCTGTAACTATTATCCAGTTCCTTTTGTGGGCTGATAATGTGAGAAATTCATGGATTTTTAACTTCCTCTGGAAGGTCGGCACATGGATTCAGAGCTATCACACTCTAACTGTATGTTTTTGGGGTTACTTTAATAATGGTACATACTGTGAGGATATGACACCAGGGAAAATTTTGTCCCAACCCCTTACACAGTTTTTTGGGTCTGCTCCACCAGCTTTTGAGGGGTTCAAATCTCTTCTAAGCAGTAATGATATCATACAGTGGCTGACATTGCTAATAGGCCTTGTAAACCTGTTCTATTTAACATTCTGAGATGAGGGGAGATTGACTTGGATGACAACCCTGATACGTCCCCCAAGGAATAGGGATCCTGCCCCAGAGCCTGGCCCTGCCCCAGAGCCTGGCTCTGCCCCAGAGACTAAGGATTCTGCCCCAGAGCCTGACCCTTCCCAGCCCCTGCTCCAGAGACTAAGGATTCTGCCCCAGAGACTAAGGATTCTGTCCCAGAGACTAAGGATTCTGTCCCAGAGCCTGACCCTGCCCCTGCCCCAGAAACTAAGGATTCTGCCCTAGAGACTAAGGATTCTGCCCCAGAGGTTAAGGATGTTGCCCCTGAGCCTGATTCTGCCCCAGAGTTCACCTTAGAAAGGAACCATCCAGAGTGGGTGGGGTTTCTAGTGAAGGAGATGGGCCAAATGCTGAAGGAGTACCTTTCCCCAGCTCTTGAGAAACTCTCCCCCTGCCTTAAAGAGGAAGAACCTGATGGTGCAGCAGTGGAACCCACAGATGTTACATCTCGCCGGGTTTCAGCTGAACTGCAAGGGCACTCACAGCCAGCAGTAGTTGCCCCTGTGGAAACTAGAAAGTCCAAAGTGAAAACAAAGCACCTGGATAATAAGGACCAGAAAGCAGGGCCCTCACAACCAGCAGGGGAGCCAGAGGTTGAGATCGTCACAGAGTCCCTGTCATACGAGAGTCTCCGTAATCTGCGTAAAGATGTTGTGCGAAGAGGCCGTGAGGCTTTTACAACGTGGTTACTGCGGGTCTGGGACCTTATGGGTACAGGTGTGCAACTGGATGGTACTGAGGCAAGGAATTTGGGACCCCTGACCCAGGACTCAGGTGTGGATCACATATTCATAAGGCAACCAGGCCCCCTTTCCCTCTGGGAGCGGCTTTTAATGAGTGTAAGAGAGAGGTTTGTCCATAGAGAGAGAATGCAGGAGCACCACCATAGAATGAGCTGGAAGACCGCTGAGGAGGGGATCCAAGAGCTGAGAGAAGTGGCAGTACTGGAGATACTCTTTGGGAGGGGTGGACAACATGACAATGACCCCGACAAGGTCAGGTGCACAGGGCAGATGTTGTGGAATCTGGCACACCTGGGGCCATCTCAATACACTACATTCATTGCAGCCATTAATGCTGACACCAACCACGAGACAGTGGGTTCTGTTGCCAATAGGCTCAGGAATTTTGAGAGTATAATGAACGGCCCAATGCAGGCTCAGGTCTCTGCTGTGATTAGGGAACTCGAAGAGGAGATGAGAGAGATGAGGGAGGAGATGAAGAAGGTCAGTACAGCACCAGTGCGAGTCACAGATGCCAGAGTTAGAGCCCAACGCCCCCCAGCTAGGGATAGAGGGTACACCCCACGAGCTGACCTGTGGTTTTTTCTGTGTGACCATGGGGAAGACATGAGGAGGTGGGATGGGAAACCCACTTCTGCCCTGGCAGCGCGGGTGCGTCAACTCAGGGAGGGAAACACTAACCAAAGGAGCTCCACTAAAGTGAAGGTAGCCTCAACTTCCCATAACCAAGATGCAGGGTACTACAAAAGGGAGGATGATTTGTCAGATCCCCTTGAGGGAACCTCCAACATGTATGCCCAGGAAGGAAATAATAACCAGTGCTAGAGGGGCCCTGCCTCTAGCCAGGGAGAGGCACGGGAAAACCGGGTCTTTTGGACGGTGTGGATCCGATGGCCTGGCACATCAGAGCCACAAAAACATAGGGCATTAGTTGACACTGGTTCACAGTGCACCCTAATACCATCAGAACATGTGGGGGAAGAGCCTGTTTCTATTGCTGGGGTGACAGGGGGATCACAGGAATTGACTTTGCTGGAGGCTGAGGTGAGCCTGACTGGGAAGGAGTGGCAGAAGCATCCAATTGTGACTGGCCCAGAGGCACCGTGTATTCTAGGCATAGACTTCCTGAGGAATGGCTATTACAAAGACCCAAAGGGACTCAGGTGGGCTTTTGGAATAGCTGCTGTAGAGGCAGAAAACATTAAGCAATTGAACACCTTGCTTGGACTGTCAGAGAACCCATCTGTAGTGGGACTCCTGAAGGTGAAGGAGCAGCAAGTGCCAATTGCCACCTCCACAATGCACCACCGGCAGTACAGGACAAATCGAGATGCCGTGATCCCCATCCACAAGATGATCCGTGAGCTGGAGGGCCAAGGGGTGGTCAGTAAAACCCACTCACCCTTCAACAGCCCCATCTGGCCTGTGCGCAAGTCTGACGGAGAATGGAGATTGACTGTGGACTATCGTGCATTGAATGAAGTGACTCCACCACTGAGAGCTGCCGTGCCGGACATGCTGGAACTCCAGTACGAGCTGGAGTCCAAGGCAGCAAAGTGGTACGCCATCATTGACATTGCCAATGCATTTTTCTCTATTCCTCTGGCAGCAGAGTGCAGGCCTCAGTTTGCTTTCACCTGGAGGGGCGTGCAGTACACCTGGAACCGACTGCCCCAGGGGTGGAAACACAGCCCCACCATCTGCCATGGACTGATCCAGGCTGCACTGGAAAAGGGTGAAGCTCCAGAACATCTGCAATACATTGATGACATCATTGTGTGGGGGAACACAGCAATGGAAGTATTTGAGAAAGGAAAAAAGATCATCCAGATTCTGCTGGGAGCCAGTTTTGCCATCAAGAGGAGCAAAGTCAAAGGTCCTGCCCGAGAGATCCAGTTCCTGGGAGTAAAGTGGCAAGACGGGCGGCGCCAAATCCCCACTGAGGTCATCAATAAGATCACCGCGATGTCTCCACCAACCAACAAGAAGGAAACACAAGCTTTCCTAGGTGCCATAGGCTTTTGGAGAATGCACATTCCTGAGTACAGCCAGATCGTGAGCCCTCTCTACCTGGTCACCCGGAAGAAGGAACGAATTCCACTGGGGCCCTGAGCAGCAGCAAGCCTTTGCCCAGATCAAGCAGGAGATCACTCATGCTGTAGCCCTCGGCCCAGTCAGGACGGGACCAGAGGTGAAGAATGTGCTCTACTCTGCAGCCGGGAACAAGGGCTTGTCCTGGAGCCTTTGGCAGAAGGTACCTGGTGAGACCCGAGGCCGACCACTGGGATTCTGGATCCGAAGTTACAGAGAGTCTGAAGCCAACTACACCCCAACAGAGAAGGAGATCTTGGCTGCTTATGAAGGAGTTCAAGCTGCCTCAGAGGTGATTGGCACAGAAGCACAGCTCCTCCTGGCACCCCGACTACCAGTGCTGGGGTGGATGTTTAAAGGGAAGGTTCCCTCTACCCACCACGCCACCGATGCCACATGGAGCAAGTGGATCGCCCTCATCACACAGCGCGCCCGTATGGGAAACCCAAATCGCCCTGGGATTTTGGAAATAATTACAAACTGGCCAGAAGGTGAAAATTTTGGTCTTGCTGATGAAGAGGAGCAAGAACAAGTGACCCGGGCTGATGAAGCCCCGCCATACAACCAACTGCCAGCAGATGAAACTCACTACGCTCTTATCACTGACGGTTCCTGTCGCATCGTGGGGATGAACCGGAAGTGGAAAGCAGCCGTATGGAGCCCCACACGACAGGTTGCACAAGCTACTGAAGGAGAAGGTGGATCAAGTCAACTTGCTGAACTCAAAGCCGTTCAGCTGGCCCTGGACACTGCTGAAAGAGAGAAGTGGCCAAAGCTTTACCTTTACACTGATTCATGGATGGTAGCCAATGCTGTGTGGGGCTGGCTGGAAAGATGGAAAAAAGCTATCTGGCAACGTAGGGGAAAACCAATCTGGGCTGCTGATGAGTGGAAAGACATTGCCAGTCGGGTAGAGAAGCTACCCGTAAAGGTCCGTCATGTAGATGCCCATGTCCCCAAGAGTCGGGCTAATGAGGAGCACCAACACAATGAGCAAGTAGATCAGGCTGCAAAGATAGAGGTGTCACAGATAGACTTAAACTGGCAACACAAGGGAGAGTTGTTCCTGGCTCGATGGGCCCACGATGCCTCAGGTCACCAAGGCAGAGATGCTACCTATAAGTGGGCACGAGACCGAGGGGTGGATCTCACCATGGACAGCATTTCCCAGGTTATCCATGACTGTGAGACGTGTGCTGTCATCAAGCAAGCCAAGCGAGTGAAGCCCCTCTGGTATAGGGGGCGGTGGTCCAAATATAAGTATGGGGAGGCCTGGCAGATTGACTACATCACACTGCCTCAGACACGCCAAGGCAAGCGCTACGTGCTGACCATGGTGGAAGCCACCACTGGATGGTTGGAGACCTACCCTGTGCCTCATGCCACTGCCCGCAACACCATCCTGGGCCTGGAAAAACAAGTCCTTTGGAGACATGGTACCCCTGAGAGAATTGAGTCAGACAATGGGACTCATTTCAAGAACAGCCTCATAAGCACCTGGGCCAGAGAATACGGCATCGAGTGGGTGTACCACATTCCTTATCACGCACCAGCGGCTGGGAAAGTGGAACGGTGCAATGGGCTGCTTAAAACCACCTTGAAGGCACTGGGTAGGGGGACTTTCAAGAACTGGGAGATTAATCTACCAAAGGCCACATGGTTAGTGAACACCCGAGGTTCCACTAATCGAGCAGGCCCTGCCCAGTCTGAGCCCTTGAGAGCGCCAGATGGGGACAAGGTTCCAGTGGTGCATATGAGAGGCATGCTAGGAAAAACTGTTTGGGTGAACTCTGCCTCCAGCAAAGACAATCCAATTCGTGGGGTGGTCTTTGCTCAAGGGCCAGGTTGTACCTGGTGGATCATGCAAAGGGATGGAAAGACCCGGTGCATACCCCAAGGAGACCTTGTTTTAGGGTGAACTACCTACAATACTGTGCCTGTATCTGTAACTGTATGGATGTGTATAATTTGAAGATTTTAATTTGATTTGGCATGATGGTAGGGGAAAATTTGGGGTGGATAATGTTGAGGGTTAGTTCTCTCCCTTTTTTCCCTCTGTGGAATTTTCCCCATTGTCATGCTAAGATACCTGTTGACTGGGCCCTGGTGACAAGGGGGAGGGGACGGGAGGGAAGAAGCAAGCCCCGCGAGATTCAAACAGCCAGAAGAGGAAGTGGAAGGCTGGGCCTCGGTCCATTTCCCCCGCGGAATTCGGACGAGAAGGACGATCGCTGCCTCCTGCCTCTCTGTCCCATCCCAGCGTCGGGAAACCACTATCGGACCCTGCCCGGCTGTCTTCTCGCTGTGAACTACCACCATCCAGCACTCTGCTGAGTATCGGGACCCACACCGTGAGCGGAAGGCTCTCTCCATCTCTCTCTCTCTCCCTGGGACAGCGCTGCCATCACCCCCAGCCCTCCTGCGGCTCTGCGGGACCCGCCCGCCCCCAGCACCGGGAACTGCAGCTCAGGGAAAAGGTGCCTGCAGCCAGAAAGGGACTGGGACTGAGTTACTGTTCTGTTTGTGGGTAATTTCATAGCTGTTGTTGTTCTTGTTTGTCTTGTTAGATATACTAGTAAAGAACTGTTATTCCTACCCCCATATCTTTGCCTGAGAGCTCTCTTAATTCCAAAATTATAATAATCAGAACATTCACTTTTTTTTTTTTCATTCCAAAGGGAAGCTTCTGCTTTCCTTAGCAAACACCTGTCTTTCAAACCAGGACAACCAGTCCTGCTCTGCTTCCAGCTTTTTAATTTCTTGACCTGATCTGCACAGAAATGGTACATACTGCACAGATTGGTCATGAGATCTCATCTTTTCATTGGTTTTAGTGCATTTGCATACAGAAATCAGCTGTCCAATTAATAGCCTCAAATCATGGAAGTTTCCTCCTCCTTGCTTTCTTGCTTGCTTGCCCACTCTCCTTTCTTCATGTTGTTTATGTTTATAGGGCCTGAAGTTTGAAGAAATTGTCCTTGAGTCCCCAGCTGGAATAGGACTGTTTTGTCTTCACTACCCTGTGAAAAGATCCTAGTAACCCTTAATGTAAAAACTAAAAGCTTAATATAACACCAAAGCAGAACAGAAAAACTTACCAGAGGGACCTGCCGTGCCCAACGCGTGACAAACCTGAGCAGCAGCTGCCTGATTGTGCCCTGGGACTGTGCTGGTACTGCTCATCTCCAAGAAGCACCAGCTGGGTTCCAGTTCCCATTCAAGACGGCTTTTGTCCAAGCTGCCTTGGTGCTGGCTGGGGGCAGGCAAGTCTCTGGAGCTCTGGAAGGTTCTTGGCTTGTCTGCCTGGCCAGATGAGGCAAACTTTGCTAACAGTGTCTGGGCAGGTGAAGATGCTGGAGTTAACTGCTGTGGAGATGAGGTCCTGGCTAAGAGAGCAGGAGGTGTCACCAGCACTGAGCAGCCAGACAGGAGGACCCCACACCCCCTCTCAACAGGAGCAGGGTGGGATCCTTTCTCAGATGCCAACCTTGGGAAAGACCTTTGCTAACCAGGCACTGTCTTCTCTTTCCTCAGTCAAACAGCTGCAGATAGAGATGGTGATGATGCTGATAAAGAAGCCTGCTCTGGAGCTGCAGGAAAAGCTTCCATCCCATCCCCCAAACAACAGGTTCCCTGACAAAAAGCTGTGCCAGAGTCTTGTCAAGTGAGTAGGGACTCCCATCCCCATCTCCAGGTGCCCCGTGGGGAACACCCAGCAATGTTCCCTTGTCCTGAGAGCTCCTTGTGTCTGCAGAGCTGGGAATAGCCTGGACTTCAGACAGGATGTGGTCCTGGTGGCTGTGACACTCTCCATGTGAGCAGCAGAGTGTCCTCTCTAACGCTAGCCATGGATTTATGCACAGAATCACGAACGAGACGGGACTGCTGTGGAACGTGTCTCGAGCTGTTTCTTTTCCAGCATCAGTCTCATTACATGGTTGGGACAATGGGAAGATGCCAGCAGCTCACGTCCTCAGCAGCAGCTGCAGAACTCAGTGTTACAACTCACTTCAAAAGTGTTTGAATGACACAATGCAAAAGCATGTTGACAGTAGTTTTATGCAACTGCTGTAAGTACACGTACCTTCGGTTAAAACAATGGTTGTTTATTTTGAGTACAATACCTGCTTGTAAGCCTTAAAATACAATGCACTGAGCTCCATTATTAAGCTTAGACCTTCCTAATATCTTGCCAGATATACTTCTCTGCAGCTTAGGGAGTTACTCTAGGCAAGCATTGATACACAGACCATTGTTTTATTTGTCCTTGCCTTCTACATCTCATAGAACTTTTCTGATGACAAATCTTACGGGTACTGCTTAGCTCTAATTAGACTTCTGCTGTTTCTGAGGCCTGCTTTTTGCAGCTTTCCCAAAACCCCTTCAATTTTAAGGATTCCCACGATTCCCTCTCTCGGTACAACTGAAAAGAAACTTGTAACCTTGTCATTTATTAACTACCTTGCGTTTCATAGCTTTACTATAGTATATCTTCTAATTACAGCATCTTGTTTTTCCTTGCATTAAGTGTTGCCAGGTTACAACACAGAAATTTTAATGCTGTGAAAATCCAATCTGTTCAAAGGATGTAAGTCATATCTGATAGCAGTTACGATTCATTGTTTGAAAAAAATCTTGCCTCTTCCAAAGTCTTAATTCAAAAACTTACTCCACGTCTATACCTTCATCCACTATCTCTGTAAGGTTTTGAGAACTCTCTGTGAATCCATTTCCTACCTCTCTTTTGTATGATAAAAACGTCTTTGATAGTTTTGTCCATCATTTGTCATGCACAGCAAAATCTGCAGGGCATGGCTATCAATATTACTGCTAAAAAGACCAACACCCAAAAACCTATGTTACAAAGTTTTCTTACCCAAGGTGCAAAGCTCAGTTTGTTGAGCCAGCCATCTAACAATGACCCATCATCTTCTTGAATTTGAGCTGAGGGAGGGGATCTGTAATAGAACAAAACAAAAACCACGCTTTTGCCAAAAGAGCTCAATGAAACCAACAGTTAACACATTTATAAATAACACAAAATCAGAGTTTGTAGGTTCCATTGATGAACAAGAAACGTCAGGTGTGACCTGTGATCCCTCTGTTTGGCTCAAGTCTGTGTACTTGCTTCTACAGCCTCCAACTCATCAGCACATATGGTTTGATGTTTTTTTGCTGGCGTCCATTTAACTCCTGCACTTGTAGAGACTCAAGCATACCCTTTCCCCCCAAGTTATTAATTGGAAAGGACCTTCAATTTGTCCTGTCTCAGGGTTTCTAATTAAAACAGGAGAATTTTCTTTCAATTTTGCATGTGTATTATTTGAAAAATGTCTAAAAATTGGTGGATCAGGTTCTGCAAAAGAGCTGTTCAAGAAATTAAAAACATACAAAGCTTTTGCTCATCTGTGGTGTGACCTCTACTCCCCCCCTTCTGTTGATCAAGAATATGTTTTAATGTTTGATGTGACCACTCAATAATTGCTCGACTTGTGGGAGAATGAGGAAAACCAAAGATGTGACAAACACCCCAATCCTTTAAAAATGTGGCCAATTTTTGAGATATATATGGGGGACCATTGTCTGTGTTTACTTCTTGGGGCACACCCAATGAAGCAAAAGCTTGCAAAAAACGTTGACAGGCATGATTATCTGTTTCACCTGTGTGGACAGAAGCAAAACTGCACCAGAGAACGTGGCCACTGAAAGATGAATATATTTAAATTTACCAAAGGAGTGGTATTTAGTGATATCTGTTTGCCATCATTGCAGGCTTTGCAAACCCTGCGGGTTGACCACTCCTGTAGAAACAGGAGGTTGCACAAGCTGACAATCAGGGCAAGTGCTAATGATAGCTTTAGCTTGACTTTTGGAAATTCGAAACATTCGCACAAGTGTTTGAGCATTTTGATGAAAAAGGCATGACTCACTTTTGCTTGTTCAAGAATGTTTGGCAAAGTGTTTGAAATAACCATTGTCAATTTGCCCTCCCTGGTCCTACTCATCCCACTGTTCCTGATAATGGGCCAGGAGCTGCTGGCCTTCTTGGCCAACTGGGGACACTGCTGGCTCATGTTCAGGTGGCTGTTGACCAGTCCCCCCAGGGTCCTTTCTGTCTGGCTGCTGTCCTGCCACACTGTTCTCAGTCTGTAGTGCTGCAGGGGTGGTGGTGGCCAACATGCAGGACTCAGACTTGTTAAACTTCATGTTGTTGGACTCAGACCCTCTATTCAGCCTGTCCAGGTCCCTCTGAAGAGCCCTCCTACCCTCCAGCAGATTGATACTTGCTCCCAGTTTGGTGTCATCTGCAAATTTATGGTCCCCTCCCATCCCACTTCTTTTTTAGTCACGTCTTCAACCCCATCCCTCTCCCAGCTCACAGCAACACTCAACAAACCAATCTGAACAAATCTAAGCAATCCAAACAACAGCACAGAGAACCAACAACTTTTGTCCTTTAACCCAATAACCTTTTGGCTTCAGCAAAATATCACCTCATCCCTCACAATCCACCCTTTCCTTTTATTCTCCTTTTTTTGCTGAAGTCCTTGATGTAATTATCCTGTCTGGCCAGCATAAAATTACTCCTTTTGCAAAGCAGTTATAAATAAGATTAATCGGTCTTTTATTAGGTAGGTGTTACATTCAGTCTATTTAAAAGTTCCTGATTTGTCAGTTCACGTTGCTGTCCATAGTTCTCCTCCAACTCAAGTAAAGTGAGCTGTAGATATACTTGTATGCAGTGCCTCCCATCAGCAGTTCCATCTGCGCCTGCTCGGATGAAGCAAAGCTCAGATTGTAACTGTGGCCACAAAGATGACCTTCCTCATCCATACCTGCTTCCCAAGTTCTGTGCACTAGAACAGCACGCTGTAGGGATATAGAGGTGAAGCACAGAAGCCATGACACTCCACCCAGCAATTTCCAGAGTCTTGGAACATCATTTCCTATTCCTCTTTTGTCAAGGTCTGTATGATTTCTATTCCCACTGCTCAACACCCGAGCGATTCAGCCCACAGTGGAGCAAAAGTCTCGCTGGTGGCAAATACAGAGGTCAGTCCAGTCTTACCCTTGACTGTTTACTATTAAATCATCTTTTGAAGATTAACTTTCAAGGGTCATTTCCTTGTACCACTGTCCAAGTTTGGGGAGGAGCATCCACTGGTCCTTTGACTTGGGAGGTGTGAGACCACTCCTTTTCTGCAGTTCTGATAACTGTTTCCAGTTGTTAAAAGTACCTGAAAGGGACCTTTCCATGCTGGTGTTAAGGTATCATCTTTCCAAGTTTGTATTAGAACCAAATCTCCTGGTTTTGCCTGGTGTATGTGAAAGTCTAGAGGTGATGTTGGGATAACAACCCTTTTCTTCTAAGATCCATGTAAAAATAAAGTGTAACTGCCTGCAAATAACTTCTGAGATAGAAGTGATTAGTTCCAGCCATTGGCAACCCCTCCTCCCTCCCCAGATAAGGTAACCCAATAACATTTCTTAGGGAGAAACTCCTATGGCCTTTCTTGGAGCAGTTCTCATCTGTAATATTGCTAATCTGGTTTCAGTCATTAATTTGATAATATGGTTCTTAAGGATAGCATTCATTCTCTCCACACGTCCAGAGCATTGAGCGTGTCACAGAGTATGAAATTTCCAATTTACATCTAATGCAGCACATAGAGAATGTAAATTTTTTGAAGTAAAATGTGTTCCCTTATCTGAATCCATTCTTTCAGTTATCCCATATCTGGGAATTATTTCTTCTAATAGCATCTTGGCCATTTTGGAGGTAGTTGCAGCTGAAGTAGGAAACCCTTCTACCCAGTGGGTGAGGTGATCAGCTATTACAAGAAGATACTTCCATCTCTGGAGTTTGGGAAACTCAGTGTAATCTATTTGCCTATTTTGAAAGGGTCTAAGGGCTCTTCCCTCACTAGGGTGTATTCTCATCACTTTCTTCTTTCTCTTTGAACAAATCAAGCACTGTTCAGTCACTATTTAGCTACTCTATAGACTCCCTCACAGCAATAAGTGTTTAAGAATTGATGACACAGCGCTCGACTTCTTCAGCGTATTCCTTGGTGTAGCTTAATTAAAACTTCTCTAGAAATTGCTTTATTCATTATTTGCCTCCCTTCCCTGCCCGGCTGGGACTGGAACTACACCACAGGGAAAGTGCCTGCAGCCGAGAGAAGGTTGTGGTTGGGTATCTGGTTCTGTTTGTTGTTGCTGCCAGTGCTGCTGCTTGTTTGCTTGGTTAGACATCCTAGAAAAGAATTGTTACTCCTTTTCCCGTATCTTTGAAACTAAGGGACTTTCCAGCAAAGTTAGAATAATTTGGAGGGAAGGGGGTCATATTCTCCATTCCAGGGAGGTCCTGCAGACACCTGTCTTTCCAAGCAAGACAAGCTGACAATTAACAATTTATTGCCAATTGTTTAATTAAAAATTAGTTAATTAACTTAGGTAATTAAAGATAGGATAAAGGTGTTCACTGGAGCTTGCAAGGGTAGCTGCAGAGGTCTCTGGTGAAGGGTGGGAGACCATCAGCAGCAGAAGACACGATGTTGCTGGCTCCTGCTGGATGCTGCAGCTAACACAAACGCTGTCACTCAGGTGTTAGTTTCCAGTGCACCTGCTTCTTGGGTCCTTGGCCTTTGTCTGTCTCCGTAACAGAGAGCGTTTTGGTTTATCAAGAATCTTCTGCTCCCGGGCTCTGCCTTTCACAATCACCCGCGCCTTCTTCTGAGTTGGCTTCAGGTTAGAAATCCTAGGAAGAAAGGGACTGGTATTAGTCAGATGAACATTTCCAGCCAGCCACTTCTCTGTCTCCTTGCACTGCACACAGTGTTGCATCCTCTGTCTGTGCAAGCAGTGAGCAGCAAATTAAACAACTGCACTCGCTGCAGGGAGGCTGCAGAGGTGCAAGGGCAGCAACATGACCAGCTAAGTGCCTGGGGACCAACCACAGCACATGGGGTTCCATGTGGAGAAGCAGGCCTTGCTTGTTCCAAAAGGAAGCAGAGCTAGGGACTGGCTGGTCCCCGTATCTCTCGTTACAGATTTTGCAACCCTCCAGGAGCTTAATGTTTCATAGAGTGTCTTTTCACAGTGTCTCCCTAGCAAGGCCAGATGATGATCTTTCTGTGCTCCTCTGGGTGTTTTGCTGCCTCTCTGGGGCTGCCTGTCTCCAAGCCCACCTCCCCATCCCAGTCAGAGGGACTGAAGGGAGGGTCTTAAGGGATGAACCAGGCTGTGCTTGGTGATGGCCAGCAATAGGACAGGAGGCAATGGGCAGAATCTGAACAGGAAATTCCACCTGAACCTGATGAAGAACTTCTTCCCTGTGCAGGTGACAGGTTGCCCAGAGAGGGTATGGAGTGTCCCTCACTGAAATTATACCAGAGCCCTCTGGACACAACCCCGTGCCATGTGGTCTGGGACAACCCTGCTTGAGCAAGGAACAGGGACCAGATGACCTACTATGGTCCCTTCCATCCCATGCCACCCTGTGACTCAGTGATACCCATCCGAAGTGGGAGTTCTGGGCAAGTGCGTAGACGTTTCCCACCTGCACAGCATGGTGGTCTCAAACTTCCCCATGCACTTCGGGGAGAACAGCACGTGAAAGATCTGCTTTTGGTCAGGAGGGATGATGCCATGGTAGGGGTTGATGGAGAACAGTGGCAAGTCATGGATGACATCTGGAAAGATTTCCAGAGAGGAACAGACACGCTGCAAAGAGAGGTGCTTCTGCTTCGAGCGGCGTAGCTTCTCTGCGTGGTCCTTCTGCTTGGGCTGCTGCTCCTCAGACTGCTCCTCCTGCTCCTTGGGCTGCTCCTGTGGCTCAGAGACATGTTGATCCTTGTAGTGGTGCTGCTTCTTGGAATGCTTCTTCTGCTTGGAATCCAGCTGCTCCTCTTCAGAAGACTGCTGCTGCTCAGAAGGCTGCAGTTGCTCAGAATCCTGCTGCTGCTGCAGCTCAGGAGGATGTATCTCAAAAGGATGCTCCTGCTGCCACCAGAAACGAGGTAGCCGCTTTTTGCGATGCCTTAGAGTAGCAGAGGAGAGGAACTGACCTGCAGAGAGGAAGATGACACCTTTCAAAGACAAAATCCTATGTTCCCAGCAATTCTGCCTCCTGCTGCAGGTAGGTGGAAGAGAGCTGGGATGCACTTGGAGCATCTCTAGCTGAGTATTTTCAGCAGGAAATAGAGCATCTGGGAGCAGGGTCTCTGCCTGCAGCACACATTCCTGTGCCGAAGGAGAAGAGTTGGATTTAGACACTGACTTTACATTTGCCCTGGAGTGGGGAACTGCACACAGACAGTGGCTGCAGGGCAGCTCACTCATTACACCGTTGTTTTTCCTGGTCTCAAGACTTCTCAAAGAGATGACCTGATGTCCACCTTCCCAGTCCTGACCCAGTGTGTGGCTCTCCCCAGAGACTGGCTCAGCTCCTTTACAGAGGAGAAGTGGCAAAGTAAGAACAGAAGAGGCTGAAAGGCAGAGGGGGGCAAGGACAAAACTCTCCAGCTGCACTTGGGAAGATGCTGATGAAAGTGAACGTGTGGACAAGGATGCAAAAGCAATTCATGTTTTGTGGTCAAGTGGCAGGGTCTTCTCCCCAAGCCCTCAGCCACCAAGTGAAATGCCCTTACGTGTCAGAGTGGTTGAGTATGGCTTCTTGACTGCTTTACTATCTGCAGCTTCCATCCAGGTGTATTCCAGGGCTACTTTCCCTGTGTTGCGCATCCTGAAACTGAAAAGCAAGAAAGAGGAATTTAAAAAAAAAAAGTCCAAGAAATATAAAGCATATAGTACAGTAACATTGTCTGATAGACTCCTGGTATCACTTTCTCCTCAGGAGCATCTTCGTCCCCAGGCAACCCTGCCATGTTCAGACTGCTCTCCTGGGTGGCCCAAAAAGTATTTCCAAGTCTGGAAGTTTAAGGTGAAAGGGCTAACATGGTGCCCAGGACGTTGAAGCTAAAGAACCCTACTCTGGACTTTAGGTCTTGGCTTGACTGCAAACTTATTCTTGAGCAGATGAAGACAAGTGACATGCAGTAAAAACAAACCCATGGCTGGTCTCAGCAGAAAGATATGGCAGCACTGAACCTCTGCTGACCACCGTCTCCTGCTTGGCTTTGTGTGCACATAAATGGGCCTGTGCTGGTTTTGTCTGGGGTAGAGTTCTGGGAAGCGGGCACTGGCTCAGCCCTGGCAAAGGCAGCTCCCGCTCACAGGGCCCTGCTGGCCTCCAGCACTCACGTGGCTGTCCTTGTCTGGTTGGGCAAGGTGTCCTTGAACTGAACCAACCCTGTGTTCAGTTTGAACTTGGTGTAGGCAACAAAGGCACTGAGGTACACCTCGGCCTCCTGGATGCTCTCATCCACAGTGTAAGCTGGTGCCGGTTCTGGTTCTGGGGCTGTCTGGACCATCTGTAAACAGAGGAGGGAAGAATCACTGAGCAGAGCCCACAAAGTCAGGCTGACAAGGGAATCTCTTGGCCTCCAAGATCAGCCTCACAGAAGGACTAGGAAGGACCATTCACTTTTACTTCCCTGGAAAGATGATAAAACTGGGACTGATCTGCTATAGTAGTTGTTTCTATCTGCTGATCAAAGCAGTCACTACCACAGCTGTTAATATATCCATGGAGACTATAGCTGCATTCCAGTCCCTGTACTTCAACCTTGTAGAGGGACTGCCTTTTTTCCTGGTCTCCTATAAATCAAGCAGGTCTCAAAATTTGGGCTAAGTTCCCCTGCTGCAGCTCTATGGATGGAGAACCCCAAGACTGAAGAGTTCTAGAAAGAGCCTTTTTCTTCTTGTCTTAGGAGCAAGTGCTCTCCAGATGTCATGTGTGGAGCAACAGCCACACTGCTGGGAGCTGGGAGTGGGCACTTTGGGAAGTGAAAGATCTCAGTAGCAAAGTCTCCAACTGCAGATATTCTGTTAGAAAAGAGGATGGTTTAGAGGCCTTAAAATGGTCCAGAAACTCAGAAAGAACCTTCACCCAAGATGAGTATATTTGGCAATAATGACAATAATAGCAGGAGTCTCTGGAGATGATCCTTCTCCAGACTCCTCCATTCTGTCATACAGTGCCTGGGCTACTCCATGATGAGATATCCCACACAATACAGAGACCACAACCAAAATCTCTGGTATCCAGGCAGGTAAAACTTGGGAGTTTACCAGCTTATGCAGTAGAAGTGTATTTCTCTCCACTTCAAAAGAAGAGACAGAGTGCAGCAACAGACTTAACTCCTTGTTGGTGAAAAGGCACCTAATGAGATGAAGAGATTTCTAACACCCTAAAATGGGATAAAGTCATAAAGCCTTGTCTTCCATTCAACATGGGCTGCAACGCTTGTGCTTGTGGCACAGACTGATAGTTTGTGTGTGGCTAAAGGTCTCTTGTCAAAAGGCTCTTGTGTGATTGTATGTGGTCACTGTGCATCTCCCCTAGAATGCACTGCTGCTGAACCCCACGGCTGCCCAATGTCCAGAGGAAGCAGGAGCTGCTCAGCCAGCAGTGATGGTGTTATGGTGGTTCTTTTTGTAAAAGCTGGGTTGGCTATTTTGCCGTTTTGCTCCTTACCTTCTCTTTCTCAGGCCAGCTGGCTTCTGGGTCTTTCCTGGTGGTATCCTTCCATGTGACTATGGACATTCGGTTGTCCCAGTCCTGAGCCTTCCTTCGTGGCAGCTCAAAGTTGATACTGGTCACCTTACATTTCACAAGGTGCCTCCTGAAGGTGGCTGGCACATCTGATTTCAAGGTGACTGTGATGTCCTTGGCACAGCCAGGATGGAGGTGTCCCATCTAGGGAGAATCAGGGAGTCAAGACCAAACTGGAAGCACTGCCAAAGGGAGGACTGACAGCAAAAGGGACTGATGTGGTGAGGAGCTGTGCCAGGAATCTGCACCTCAGTGTGGATTTATGTGAACTCTGATAGACAAAAATGAACAGAAGGTGCCACCTCCCATAACGTGAAGCCTTTTCTGCAAGGCTGGCAGCCTCGGCCCAGCCAAGCCAGGGACTGCATCTCCTACATGGATGGCACTACATTTGGCTATTACTGCTATGTGAGGACTCCCTACCAGCTCCCAGGAACAGCAGGGCAAGATTTGAGCAATGGGGAAAGGGAGAGCAGTCCACGCTCACCTTGGGGGAGAACTGGAATGCGGCGTCTGCCTCCCACTCAAAGCGCATGACCTTCATACTGGTATGGTTGGTGATGGTGAAGGTCCTGCGGCAGGGCCTCCTGACAGGACAGTCCCCAAACTGGATGTGATTCAATCTGACAGCTGTTAAGGAGGAGAGCAAGAGATCTCAGTATGCAGGGAGCTCCACCCGCCCCTTTCATGTGCACAGACAGCTGTATGTTCAATGCTTCCTTGCTCCAAGCCTTCCTCCCCGTGGGAGGGAGTTCCCCAGGCCTCTCCCCATCCCACCACTTTCAGAGAAACACTCTGACACATCCCTAAGCCAGCGACATGCAGCATGGCACACGCTGCTCTGCATGCATGGCTGCCACAGCCACGGGCCACCGAGTCCTGTGGCCTGGATAGAGAAAGGACACACATGATCTGATATTTTCTTCTTCCTTGCTCCACCTAGGCAGCCTCTCCTCTCTTACCATAAATAATGTCTTTCTTCAGACTGCTCTTAGCATTCCTCTCCTCTATGTCTTCCTCTAGTCCATCAAGGGTGAATTCATCCTTGTGGCCTTCACCCACCAGCTCTATTAGGGTCTTCTTAGAGTAGATGTCCTCCACTAACAGATGAATATTCCCTTCCAGACGTTGAGTCAGGGTGGGTTTGAAAATGACATCAAACTCTGTTGATTGCCGACAATGCAGAAGGAAGAAAGGCTTCTCTGGGGGCTTGCTCTCTGCACAGCAATGGAAATCAGAGTTAAGTGATACAGCTCTACAGAGGAAATACTTCCATAGGATATATGAGGAAGAAGAGGTTGAAACCAGCTGCCCTCTAAGCACAGGTTCTACCCCAGTGGTTCCAAACCCTCTTCCTATGTTCACGAGACTGCCACCTCCAGACACATCAGCACTTAGAGCAGCTGAACCTCACGTTGATGCCCAGCTGTCATTCCATCTGCTTCCAGCCAGTTCCAGCCATATGGAAAGCTGAGCCAGAGAGTGCTTTTGGCTTCTACTGGCTGTTTGTGTGCTCAGGGGCTGCATCTGTTCCAGCTGGTACCTTCCCAATGCAGCAAATACCTCAGAGGGTCCACTGAGGTAGTGACAGTCCCCCACAGCTCAACCCACCGTGTCTAGAAGAACTGAACAACTTCTCACAACTTTCTAGGAGGAAACCCTGCAAAAGGTCCCCAAGAAAAGCTGGGGGGACAGAGAGCCCAAGGAAAGAAACTGTGTCTAACATCTGGCTGCTGCTCAGAGAAGCCAAGAGCAGGGCACATGTTTTCCCTCTGTGCATGATCACGCTTCATGGTTAATAAATTTACCATTTCCAACGCAGTCCTCTTCCACATCTTCAGTGTAGAATCTCTCAAGTGTGGAGCCCCTGCCTTTCAAGAAGAACGCTCTGTGCTCATCCTCCAGGTGTAACATAAACTGAGAAAAGGGAACAGAGAGCACAGTGATACTGGTGTGAGTACAGGATGGCACAGGGACTGACACCGCAGTGCTGCTGGTCCCGCAGGGGAACCCAGCACCTCTCCCACTACAAACAGCCCTTAGCACAATAGGTTAAGTCAAACCAGCCAGGAAAAAAGGGTGTTCAGAGGCATTTGGATAGAACTGACACAGAACTGAACAAGACAGGAAGTAATGAGCAGAATGTAATTAAACCACAAGCTTACTTAAAATGTAGCAAACTGGGATCAAATACAATCTAATGGAACTGGGAAATCACACATGTCCATGAGAACAAAAGGTAACCAGAGACAGGGGGGAAAATACTCCACCACCTTTCCTGTGTTCAGCTTAAAGACAGACTGGAAGAAAATTTTCCAAGAACTCCCTTCTTGGATGTCAGTCACTTGCTTAAAAAGAATTTCTCACACCTCTTCTTAGGTGTGCCATGTTTTCTGGGACCCTTCCCCTGTGCCACAGGCATTTGTTCCCAAATCAGACCATTCCTTGAGCAGGTTCTCACCTTGACAGGTACGATGCCATTGTTACGGATGACCAGGGGGAGCATCTCTGAATCCCCCACCCGGAGTCTCTTGAAGCGCAGCACAGCATTTCCCCTCTTGCTGCGAGCACTTGGGCACACGACTGTCACCTGTGGCTCATGCCCCTTCCCACTGATGGTGAAGGTCAGGGTTTGGGGCTTAATTTGCACAGAGCTGCAGGAAAGGCACAGAAACAATTTCAGCTGGCACTAACCCATTTCTCTCTGGGCAAGTGAAGCAGCAAGGGCCACCCACAATGTTTTCCCTGCCTGGTGCCCCTGTACCCCACAACACAGCCCCCCACCAGCCTCTTCCCAATCCATGCAGGGCCATTCACAAGAGGAATCTGCTCCAAAGAGCCAGAGCCTTCCACAATAACAGTTAATAATTTCACTTAATTGAATCATGCAGTACAGCAGGTAAATAATGAGGCACTAGATGAGATATGGCAAATCCCCTGGCTGCAGGGAGATGAGACATCTGCAACAAGCAAAAGCACAGCAGAAAAGCAGTACAAAAACAAGAAGGCAAAAGCAAATCATTGTCACCATGAATACAGATCGTTTCCAAGAACAGTATAAAAGCAATTACTTATTAACAATTAAGACTTCTCTTGTTCCAATTCAGCCACTAAAGGGTTGAGGAAGGACAGGTCAAAGCCCCACTAGAGAGGTCCCAGGGCAGAGGAACTGGGGTCCTCTTTCATACCAGCTCCAATCACTCACATAAAACAGCTTAATGAATGTCAGGGAATTACAGAGGGTCACTTAATTTTACAGGAACTAAGAGGAAATTGTGACTGATGACTTGCTGGCATCAAAAGTGCTTCATCTAAGCCTTTGTCCTTGGAAACCCGCAGCTCAGCTGCAGCACATCTCAGTAACTTCCAGTTGGCTACCTAATATTTCTGTGTCTTCATAGCTCCTCCTCCAGGCTAAACCATCAGCCTCATTTTTCTGCTCTTTCTAACAGCTACTGCCTCCCATGCCAAGTACTCTGCCTAAGGCTACTGAAAGCATTAGAGCTAACAAGAGATCTGTGCCTTCCCAGTGGAGAGGCAGTTATCTGGTGAGTGGTGAGGTCTCCCCCAGTATTTTGCAGGGTCATTTACCTTTTTGGGATGACAAGGGAAGCCTTGAAAGTACAGCTGTAGTTCTGCTTATCCGGTGGGGTGAAGGTCACTGTAGCAACGGCCTTGGATGAGCCGGGAACAGACATCTTGTCTGGACACAATTTGAAAATGTTGTTGATAGGGGTTTTTTCCTTGGGAGAACACAGAGAGGAATGTTAGGAGAAAGCACCTTTCAACATGACACAGTTTTATTCATAAATGCATTACTGAGAACAGCCCCAGACAGTGTGTCTTCCTTCCTGCTTCCCTAGGCAGGCTCCCTCTCTCCCAGGGAATGCTGACCTTGTGCTAGAGCATTGTGTGTTTTGAGTGCTGGCAGCTGCCCCAGCATATATGGAAGGTGGCTACTGCATGCAAAAACCCTGCAAATAACCTAGAATTGGCCTTCAAATAGAAGGAAAGCCAGGGAAGTCCTCCGCTTTGAGGGCTGGCGTGTCAGTTTGTAACAGCCCCTCTCTGAGTGTGCTTCCAAGAGAGGTTCAAGAGGATTCATTTCTCCCACTGAAGACCCAGCGGTGTGAACCAAAACCTTGCCCAAGACACACAAACTTCAAACAACTGTTCCCTGGCTCTGCTGCTCTCCCCTGCAGTTTAACCTGCACTAAGCTAGACTAGTCTGGGCCACAGGAAGCAATCCATCTGGAGAACAAAACAAACTCTCACAAGGCCTTTAGAGGGCAACCATCACCTTGGCCTCTTGATCTTACCTTTCCAGGCAGGGGTTTGATGGAGAGGACCACATCACATGGCAGACCACTTGCATTGTAGATATTGAAATTAGCTTCAGCCTCTTGCTCAACCAGAACCTTGGTGAAGATGAATTTGTTCTCATCTCTGACAAACAGACCTGTGCCTTTCACTGACCGCAGCTTGTGGCTGAGGTTGGTGCTGCTGCAGATCGGGTACTCCTCAAAGGTTAACATGACATCCTCAACAAATCCTGTGGATAGACCAGAGGAATGAGCATGGAAAAGCCTCCCTGATGAATTTATCTGCACCCTGCTGGCCTCTCAGAAGGCTTGGTGAGCCCTTTCTGCCCACGTGACTGCTAAACCCAGGCTTGGATGGGGGAGCTGGCTGTGAGGATGGAGCTCAGTCATCCTCAGTCTTAGAGAGCAGTGCTTTCCTTTTATCCTTCCGTGCATCCCTCTCAGCCTGGGAGGGATGAGTCCACTGGTGGACTTGAAGAGGGCTGGAACCTCTTCAAGGATTTTAAGGTGGGACACCAGGGTTAGTGTGCCTCTCTATCCTAGCAGCAAGTTGAGGTGCTGATCAGCAGCAGGTGTGACCAAGGGAACCTGTGCACAGGACGTACCTGGAAGGCAGGATTCGGCAATCAGGGTAAAGGGAATGCCCAGGGGATTGTCCTTGGGGTTTCTGCCCGTGATGTCAATGTAGAGCTGCTCCTCATATGTCCCCTCCTGCCCTGCGAGGCATTCCACTGTGATCTTCTGCTGGCCCCATGGAGCAACAGAGCCAGAGCAGGGGGACACCCTGAACATGCCAAGACTGAGGTAACCCTGCAGAAAAAGTTCCAAGAGAGGCTGATGGCTAATAGCTGTGCCCTGAGCACCCCAGCAAAGAGTATGTCCTGCCTTGGCCTCCAGCTGGGGCCAAGTACCCAGTCCCAGGGCAGGGAAGGATGAATCCATGGCCCAAAGGCAGCTCCAGGCTGAGACCAACCAGCCAAGAGGAGCTGCAAGCCTGTCACAAGTGACAGAGAGAAAGGAGTTTGTGTGTAAAGAATGAAGGTGGTAGCTGTGATCCTTCAACCTCCAGAGGTAACACAGGACAGTAGAAATGGCTGTGAGAAATGATGGGAGAGAGGTAAGGGACTGGGAAGAAGAAAAAGCAATGTGTTCTGAGCTCTGTGGACTGGGAGTTTAGTGGGGGATGTTTTTGCTTCTGTGGTGTTCACACACCTATGCTGGCTAGCAGCTGTCAAACACAGGACCTGCTCCCCTCTCTTGACCCCACAGCTCCAGGTCTGAGCCAGAGTACAGGACTGTCAGTGGGACTGAGCAGATCCTGGACTCCATCCTGAAGACTACATCCCACCCTGTGGTGATCAGCCCCCAGCCTGGGCACAGCAGCATGTTCTCACATCCCCTGCAGCAGCACTGCTGGGGAGCAGGAGTCACCCACCTGTGTCAAGGAGCTCGATTTCAGCTTTGTAGCCAATGCAGCAAATTCCCCTTGGTTTGAACTGTGGAGAAAGCAGAGGTGTCTGTCATGCTGAGCTCCCTTGCCTTTCTCTGAGGTCAAAGCTGGCTTTCCTCCCCACAGAGGAAAGCCTTCCTGCTGCTGATGGCTCCCAGAGAGCAGCCTGCAGCACCCAGTGCTGCAGAGAGCAGCTCTACCACCAGCTTCATAGTACACATGGGGATGCCAAGGTGATGTTTTGCTCCCTCTCCCCAAGCCAGGGATGCAGATGGATGATAGCCCAGGTCTCCTGGCTGCCTGCCACATACCAGCCATGGGGTGGTGCCTCCTCAGACAGGAAGGGTGGTGCAGGGCTTCTCATACCTTTTGCTTGCCAATGCAGATGCATCCTCAGGTGCTTGTAGGATGTGGAATTTGAAGTTGAGCATGCCTCTGTTCTCCAGCACGACAGTCTGGGTCTTCTTGGTGCCCTTGAGCATGGCCCCAAAGTTGATGGGTGAGGCAGGCTCAATACTGTACTTGCTGTACACAGCTTTTGCCGACACCCTCACTGGGATGGTGGCAACAGTCTGGCTTCCTTCCCCTGAGCTGGCATCTATCACCTGTGTGCACAGGAAGGGGTGGTAAACAAAGCCAAGAGGCCAGCTTGCTCTACCCCAGTCGCCAGCCTCCACCCCAGGCCTCCATCAATTTACCCTCCCTGTTTAAGCATCTCCTCCAGAGTCAGATTCTCAGCTCCACTTAGGAAGCCTCCCAATGGTTTTGAAAGACTTTGTGTATGTAGGAGAGAGGATTCTCCAGTTAAAGCCTTCCTTCCTTTAGATACCTATCCTGTTGATGCTCCCAAAACACCGTGTGATAACAGAGCCTGGCCCAGGGGGCTCACCTGGCAGTACAGGATGGGTTTGTTCTTGACGACCATTTCCCTTGTGGGGTGGAAGAGCATCTCAACATTCACACCAGGCTGGGAGGCAATCAGCATGCCCGACTGAGGCTCAATAGTGAAGTGGGATGCCAAATCTTGCATCCTGGGACCTGCATTCTTCAGCACAAAACTGAAGGGGAGAAAGGGAAGGAATGGAGATCTCTGCAGTTAAAGTATAGTTGCCACCAGCACAGCCAGGACTTCGCATAGGACCACAAAACAAAAAGAAAAAGGAGAGTCCAACTCTGCTCAGGGAATCCTGGATCTTGACAGAGAGTGCAGGCAATCACGAGGTTACTGCAAGAACCCTTGACACCAAAATTTTTCATTCACTTCTTTACAGAGTTTCAGAAAGAGAAAGGAGGTGACCATCAAAGAAAGGCAATGAATCTCAGCATTTCAGTGGCTGAAATTTCTAGGGCTCTCCTCTGGATTCCTGCTGAGTTGTGAAGAACTGCTGGTTTGTGGCTGGATTCTCTGGGAAAATAGTTGAGATTAGAGAGCCCAGGTTTTGTATTTACCAAGAGGTAGCCAGCATGGAAACACGTTCTAGCCATTGACAGAGGCAGAAGGCAGGCCTGGCAACCCCTGGAAATGTTCACTACCAGGCAGCTGGACTTACCGGTACTCAGTGTTGTACATCCCTTTGTTCTTTACACTCAGGACTTTCTTCACATTATCCAGGACATTAATGGTTCCGAATTCCAAGCTTCCATCTGGACCTGCAGAAAACCCGCAGAACAAGGTCAAACACGGTATTTGTGAGCTGCTGCAGAATACACCAGGTCACAAGCTACATGGAGGTCTTGACACAAAACACTTTTCAGCAAGCATCTGAAAGTGTTGAAAGTGTTTTCTTGAAAGTGTTTTCCAGCTACTTCTCTGCTTTCTCACTCAAAATATCTGCAGGTTTAGTACCCAAGGAGCTCGGCTTCCATTTCCTCACTTCCAAGCACAAATCCTATTACTTTGTATGCTGTGCTGAGCCTGTGGAAATTGCCAATTACCTGTTGATGTCACTGTTGTTTCAAAGCTCCTAAATCCATTGAAGCTGCACACTTCGAAGTCCAGAGGGGAGAGACTTAAAGCTGTCAGTGTCCTGACAATGCTTTATTCCATGCAGCTTGCAGGGTATGTGCTTTATGTATCCATCCCATCCCATCCCATCCCATCCCATCCCATCCCATCCCATCCCATCCCATCCCATCCCATCCCATCCCATCCCAGTGCTTTGGTTGCCCACCTCCCAAGTTAATGAAGTGCATCTGGACTGATTTGTCTGGGAGGCATCCACTGACCTTCAGGCATGTCAAGACTCAGAGAAATGTCGTAGACCTCTGCAGAGATTTCAATGTTTTCAGCCTGAACAATCCCCAGGATGTTTTCTGTATCGGAAACCTGAGACAGCAAGAAACAAACATTGTTCAGATGATTCTTTTGGTAGACAGCCTGTAAGTCCTTGTCTCTGCTGGCTGCTTCCTCTGTGGTCTCCCTGGCTTCACAGGTGTTGCTGGACTCACAAACTTTGTTAACCTGTTTATCTCATGGGTTGCCACAGTGGGGATTCTGCTGCAGTAAAACGCCCTATCAGCCCAATTCTTCATTCCTGAAGCAGGGAATGCTGCTGCTAAAGCATCCTTGAGAGGCACAGGGATGTAAGAACAACCACAAGAACTGTGAGGTGTCTCAGAGCAGATGGCATTGACATGCCTCTCCAATCACCTAGCACCCTCTCTGAAATGCAGCCCCTGAATCATGGGGAACAAAAATCCGGGGGAGAGTTTGTTGCACTATGCAAGAGGTTCAGACAAAGTCCAGGAGGAATGTAGAGATAACACTGCAGTCTGTACAACCAAACAACAGCCTTCAACCACTCACAGGGACAAAGTGGTTGTGGTACAGGCTCAGGATGCAGTGTCTGGTTATCTGGGGGGATGTGGATGCACTGCACGTCCTGGCAAACGCAGTGTAGAGGCAGAGGTTGGGGTCACAGCACCCTTGAATCTGTCAGGTGCAGCTCTTCCTGAGTCCACCCCTAAGAGCACACAGCTGCAGGGCAGGGCCCAGTCCCTCTCACCTCTAGTCGCAGGGTCTTCTCAATGCTGCCAATCTGCTCGGCCTTGAAATTCAGGGTCACTTCAAACTCTGAGCAGGGATCAATGATGCCGTTATCTTGTGACAAGGAGAAGGCCTCAACAAGGTCATCCAGCCCAGTGAGCTGCCAGGCCATGGGCAGTAGGGTGTTGTTTTTCAGGACCAAGGTCCTGCTGTCAGTCCTGCAGAGACAGGAAGGCACTTGGCATCAGCTGCTGGACGGTCACACCAGCCTCACCACTGAATGCAACTTGCAGCAGCTCCATCCATGCCCTGGAAACCAGGTCAAACATTTTCTCTTTGTCACAAGTCCTGGAGTGCTTGTGGGAGGACTGACCTGTGCAGAAGCAGCTTGTCAAAAGACAGCTCCAGGGGGCTGACCTCCAGCATCACGTGCACCCCATGGCAGCACAGGCTGAAAACCACTGGGTCTGGGTTCTTCTCAATGCAGCAGATGAGTTTGTCTTCCAGGAAGCCAGGGGAAGTGGGGTATGCCCAAATGGTCAGCTCCTGGACCCGGCCCCACAGAAAGAAATAGAAAGAGCACTGTGTGTGAGCAGGAGGAGCAGCTCCTGGGCACTTGTACAGTGCCTGCTCTACCTGCCCTTCTCCTACCTGCTTCTCCTTTGGTTTTAGTGTCATGATGGGAGGGTCCAAAAGGAATGTCTCTGCTTTCCCATCATTCTCAAAGGAGAACTGGACCTCTACATCCATGGGGGAGTTGTTGAGGATGGTTAAATTCTCCGAGTTGCTGGAACAGTTCTGGGCCTTGTACCTGTCCACAAAAGGGGAAAAGACTGCAGAGGAGACTGTTGCCTTTGCCACACGTCAGGAGAGCACCATGCACACCCGAAGAAGAGGTGCTGGAAGACCCAGTTCTAACAAAAAGTGAGGGAAATGGATGCCAGTCAGGGGTGTAGCTGTGTGCTCATCTTTGCCTTGCCTTGATGCCTTCCCCTGGACTTGGTGCCTCCACCCCAGAAGCCTGATGATGCTCAGGCCACTTCAAGAGTTTTTGATATAAGGGAAATTCAAAGGTGCCTGGAAAAACAACAGTACACCAGGCACATGGGTTCTTTCCCCTTCTTGGGGTGCCTTCCCTGCAGGGTATAAAGAAAGAAAACTCTTTCTTTAAACTCTTCTCTTTTGGAAGAAAGTTTAGCTAATCTATTTCATAAAAGTCATAAAAATCCTTTCTATTTCATGCGTTAGCTCAACATCTGACAAGGAAATTTAAAGCATCAATTCCCAAGAGGAATGCAAATAGATAACAAATGACCCTTCTCTCAGGTGTGGAAATGACTTTGGAGTGAAAGGGTTAAAGAGGCAAAGAGAAATCCCAGATTATCCATCAACCTGGCTAAAGATTGTCTGGTTTTTTAAACTATTTTGATTTCATTTCCTTACATTGGCAAAATAGACCTAGCCCTCCAGATCTCCCATGGAGACAAGAACTTAGTGATAAATAGTATTTAAAAAAAAAAAATTTCTACAGTAAATGTAGAAATACACAATAGCTTCAATGACAGCATGTTTAGGCAGACTTTACCTAGCAGTGAGGATGCAATGTCATCACAGGAAAATGTACATGATGCTGTACATTCCCCCTGACACCCATTGGCAGGTGAACCATAAATCTTATTATTAATTACAGATTAATGAAAGGTTCACAAAACCATCTACAGAAGAATTGCTCAATCAGGCTACCTGCAGAGCTCAAAGCACCTCTAAAACCACCATACAGTTCATTCCCTACAGGGTGAAGCTGAGATGTGGAGGGGGACAGAAGTTGCCCCCCAAGTCTCCTTTGGTCTGGCAGCAGCATGCGGCTCTGGCCACCAAGGCGGCCACCAAGACACCCACCGGGTAGGCAGAGCAGCTCCTCCAAGGCCCATTTGCCTCTTATCTGCTCAAGTTCACACATCTGTGGTCCTTCAAACCCATGTGTCTCCCAGGACTCTGCTGGGGACTGCCCTGGATTGTGCCAGCAGGACAGCATGTCTCTCCAAGCATGTCCAGGAAAGAACAAGGCCCAGCAGGGAGCACATACCACTCTCTTGATTTCCCACACAGCAGAGGTCCAAAGTGGAATTGCTTTGTGCTCTCAACATATTCCTTGAAGATGATTTCATCTGCCTCCATGGTCTCCCTCCACTGTGGAAACACCAGCCTGGGCAGAGAAAGTGGGGAAGAAGGAATTACGAGATGCTCCAAGTAGGAAATGTAGTCAGAAAGCCATAACCCTTCCTGGTGGCTGAGGCACCATCTGCCTTCCCAGCTCCCAGCACAGGAAGAGATGCTGGGTGACCTCAAGCAGCACCACCTGCCCAGGCCAGAAGCACCAAGGGGCAGCCCTGGCTGTGAGTTCAGGGGGCAGCAGTGTGGGAGGCTGCCAAGGGCCAGCCTTACCGCGGGTTCTGGCTGATGCTGGGGTACACGCCCGTGCCACTGCAGGGCAGCTCGTACTGGCGCTTTGTCTCCACGAGCTCAAACCTCAGTGTGTGCTCAAACTTCCCTGGCCTTTTGGTGGAGAAGTGGACCTTCAGTTCCACCTCACCGTGGTCAGGCACTATCCATCGGTACCGTTTCAGCCTGGCAATTAAAGAGGAGGCTTCAGACATTGCTAAGGAGCAAATGAAACAAGGAGGGTGCACTGGCCATCCCGTGGAGGCACTGGCACAGGGTCACTGTGGAGCTGGGGATGACGGACCTTGTTTGGCAAGAGGACCAAAAAGCAGAGGCATCACCTCTTCCCATGTGGCTCACCTGTGGAATTCTGTGGGGGTTGAGGCTCTTTTCAGCACACTTTTGGATCTGGTTGCAGAGGAATCCTGGGGACTTTCTGTTCTGTGTGTGGAGATCTGGTTCTCCTTTGGAGAGTTGTCTCTGCTGGTTGCTTTATGTGTCTTTGGTTGGCCCTCGGCAGAACTGCCCTTGGCATCTGGGGCCTTGGCCTAAGGGGAGAGAGAAAAGGGAGGGACAGGTGAGCCCTAAGACATCCCCATCCTGGAAAGCAAAGCAGGTATTTCTCAACCAATGGAAGAGAGAATAAATAAACAAGTCCACCTGCCCAGGGTCTTGGTCTTCCTTACTGGTGTTTGTTTTACCTAGGACACCCCTTCTCACTTCAGGACCCTGTTCTCAAAGGAAGTTGACAGTTTTAGGTGATTTTTTTCCCTCTTGTGTTACAGAACTGCTCTGTCTCCCGCAGAGCTGTCGCTTTTGTCCCATCCCTGACAGAAAGGAGACCTGCAGACATGGGGCCCCATCACATCTTCACTACCTCTCCACAGTGATCCTTCTCCATCCAACCTGTCCCCCATGCCCCCATCTAGCCTGGTCCCTGCCCTGGCACCTTCAGTGCCAGCACCACTGGAGCACCCACCCGATTGTCTTCCATAGCAGCACCTTCCGGTGCAACAATGGTGAAGGGCTTCACACACTCTGCAGAACCCAACCGCTCCTCTGGGTAGTTGACTACGGAGAAGACAGCAGCAGGGGGCAGGGGAGGCCCTTCGGGATGCAGTCCCAGATGTCTCAGCATCTGAAACAGAACAGAAAGTCCTGTTTATACTTCTCTTACCTTCATCCTCTTTAAAGGCACTGATCTTTTAGCAATGGGGTTTTTCATTTATATGAAGTGCAAGTGCTTTGCTTTGTTATGCCCAGTGGGGTGAGCAGGCTCCAGAGCAGAGGCAAGAGCTACAAGCAGGACTGGGACAGAAACCTCTCCCAAGTGACTCAGCTGAAGAAAACAATGACCATGAGCTGCCCTGTCCTGGGACCATTTCTAATGATTTCCAGGCTGGGAAACTCTGAACAGATGGGATACTTGTACACAGAGCACTCCCACTTTCTGCCCACTGAGGGATGGATGGTGATAACCTCCCCATCCACACAGATGCTACGGAGTCATTGTGGAACATCATCAGGGGCCCGGACAAGGCTCTGTGCCATTGTCACCTGGGGGGACACAATACTCCAGGACCCAAGACCACAGCATGCTCAAAATCTGAGCCTTGCAAGGTTTTACCTCATCTTTTGTTGGCAGCCTCCCATCCCTCAGGATCTCCCTAATCATGGCCTTCGGATTTGTGACCTGGATGTCCAAGCACCGCACCCTGACATGCTCATCTCTGACTGCCCCTTCTGCAACCTCGCTTTGTGTCTCCAGCTGAGATGACTGAAGACTTCTTTGGCCTCCACCTTTTTGTTCAGGCTTCTTCTCAACCTTCTCCTGAGACTTATAGGTCTTCTGACCTTTGTTTTCAGCTGAAGGCAGGAATGTATTTCTGTTTTGGATCACGGGTAACTGCACAGAACCCTGAACCTTGTCACCGTAGGAGAAAAGCTGTGTGAGGTCCTGCTGCGATGACTCATAGATTTGAAACCTCTGGATCAAGTTCTTATCCATCTCAGCTGGGTACTCTGGGATTTCGGCTTCCCCCTTGTCATGGGCTTTGGTTTCCCCCATCCCAGGGGCTTTGGTATCCTGCTTGTTAGGGGCTTTGGGCTCCCCCTTCTCTACGTCCTTGAGTTCCCCCTTCTCTGGGGATTTGGGTTGTTCCTTCCCTTGGGCTTTGGGTTCTTCCTTCTCTGGGGCTTTGGGTTCACCCTTCTCAGGGGCTTTGGGTTCTTCCTTCTCTGGGGCTTTGGGTTCTTCCTTCTCTGGGGCTTTGGGTTCACCCTTCTCAGAGGCTTTGGGTTCTTCCTTCTCTTGGGCTTTGGGTTCATCCTTCTCAGGGGATTTGGGTTCTTCCTTCTCTGGGGCTTTGGGTTCATCCTTCTCAGGGGATTTGGATTCTCTCTTCTCTGGGGCTTTGGGTTCATTCTTCTTTGCGGCTTTGGTATCCCCCTTCTTTGAGTATTTGGGTTCCCACTTCTTTGGAGGTTTGGGTTCCCCCTTCTTTGGGGCTTTGGTTTCCCCCTTCTCAGGGGCCTTGGGTTCCCCCTTCTCAGGGGCTTTGGTATCCCCCTTCTTTGGGGCTTTGGGTTCCCCCTTCTTTGGGGCTTTGGGCTCCCCCTTCTCAGGCGCTTTGGTAGCCGCCTTCTTTGGGGATTTGGGTTCCCCCGTCTTTGAGGCTTTGGGTTCACCCTTCCCAGGGGCTTTGGTATCCCACTTCTTTGGGCCTTTGGGTTCCCCCTTCTTTGGGGCTTTGGTATCCCACTTCTTTGGGGCTCTGGGTTCCCCCTTTGGGGCTTTGGGTTCCCCCTTCTCTGGGGCTTTGGGTTCCTTCTTTTCTGGGGATTCTGTTTCCTCCTTTTCTGTGGATTCCGTTTCCTCCTTTTCTGGGGATTCGGTTTCCTCCTTTTCTGTGATTTCCCAGATCCTTTGGCCTTTGTATATACGCTCCTTTAGGATTTCAGTTTCCTCCTCTAGGATTTTGGTTATCATATCCTCTAGGATTTTGGTTATCTTTTCCTCTAGGTTTTTGGTCTCCTTCTTCTCTGGGGCTTTGGGTTCCCCCTTCTCTGGGCTTTTGGTCTCCTTCCTCCCTGGAGATTTGATTTCCTTCTTCTCTGGGATTTTGGTTTCCTTCTTCTTCAGGGCTTTGGTTTCCTTCTTCTCTGGTTTCGCAGACTGCTTCCCCAAGGAGACACCCTTCTTTTCCTTCTTCTGCTTCTCTTCCTCCTTCTGCCTCTCTTCCTCCTTCCACTTCTCTTTTTCCTCTAAGGCTTTTGCCTCCTCCTCAAGCTTTTGAGCCAGCTGCTTCATCTCCCTTCAGCAAACAAAATAGAAAACATCTCTGAGAGTCACCACCACAAACCTGGGCTCACTAGTCCTGGCTGGCCCTGCAGTTTATTCCTTGACCCTGAGGCCAGGCATAACCATGAGACCATTTCCCTGAATTTTCCTCAACCCAAAGAGGTTGGGAACATCCCAAGTGAACTGTGGAAGGGGACCTCCAGGACCAGCCAAACCTAAGCATTGCCATTGTAAGGTCTCGACTGTGCAACCTCCCTCTTAAGGCACACCCAGACACCTCCAGCCCACTGCCAAAGGCTGATCCACCAGCTCTCTGCACTGATGACTGAAAACACCCTTCGTCTCTTGATTTCCCAGTTTAAACCACTTCACAAATTGCTAACATCTGCTTGTCCCTCCTACAATTCTTACTCGATTCATGCAGCCCCCTTCTCCCTGGACATAGCCTGCTCCTTAATGAGAATAATCCTATCAGTCAGAAAGCAAAGGCTGCAGGAACTCCTCTCCTGCAAGACAGGCTCTTGTCAGCCAGATTTCCTGCTGGAACCCAGCTGTAACCAAGGCAAACTTGTGCTATCTGCCATGGAAACAATTTGAAGCAGCCTCGTCTGTCTCCTCCCCATGAAACCAACTTCAGCCTGAGCTGAAAGAAGTCCTGATACACAGGCTTGCTTTAAGCAGCCTCACCTCCCAGCTCCACACTTTTCCTGTTTGTCCTGAGCTGGGCTGCCTTGCTGGAGCAGAGCTTGCCTACTTCTGCAGTTTCAGGGGAGCCTAAAGGACATGGGCTTTTATGGGTGGTGTCCCACCATAAGGAGAACCTTGGCAGGTCAGCATTGCAAGGATTTCATCTGTAGCAGGACCAGGACCCAAACCAAGGGTTTGTCTGTGCCCCACACCTGCCCATACCACAATCCCACTGTTTTGGTGAAGAAGGGAGATGATGAATAAAGTGCAAATCAACACCATAGACTTAAATACACTTCTACAGGCAAGCCCTGAGCCCAGCTCCCTGCAGGCAGCATCTAAACTGGCAGAGCTCACCACTAAAATAGAGAAGATATTCTATCTCAGTAGAAGAAGGTCTTTCCTCTCTTGGGAGCCAGGGAGCTAAGAGTGGCCATCCCTGTGCTGCTTCTTGCCTTTGCTATCAAACTGAGCTCAGAGGCCTTGGAGCAGGGAAACCTTCCAGGGACACTACTCTAAGCAGTAACCCATGGAGGGCTTACTCACCTCTCCCTCCGTAGATGCTTTCTTCCCTGTATTATTTTATCCACTAGAGCTTGCTTCTCCTCAGGGAGGGCATAATACTCATCCTCATCCATTTTCAAGATACGTTGCATGTTCCTCTGAAAAGCTTTTGTCTGCTGCAATTCTTTAGCACAAACCAGAAGAGAAACCATGAGTGACCAGAAGCAGAGCTGGGTGCTCTGGGTCAGCCGCAAGGATTCACAGCTTTTCCCAACCCAGCCTATCATACCAGGAGATGTTGGGGAGCTCATAACCCTGCTCCAAAATTCAAACAATCACCCAAACTATGGCTGGGCAGTGAGTTCCTGTGCTTTGCCTGGCTTAAGCGCACCAAGGCTGAGGACAGTCATTTGTCACTGAGCTACAGCAGTTTGCACTTGTGCCCAAACTTTAATGTTAGAGATTAGGGTGAATCGTAAAACCTCAGATCTGCAACTCTGAGTTCTGGTTATGCTGAGGCAGAAGGTCGAAAGATTAATAAAAATGTTTCTTACAAGCTCTGCTGCAAACCCAGATACGCAGAGATAAGGTCGAGGGCTTGAGAAAGATTTGAGAGGGAGGGAGATATCTTACCTTCCTTCTCTCTTTTAGCATCCCTCCTTTTTCTTTCATCTTCCTCCTTGGTTATCCAAGAAGCACAATCCTGATGCAGGTTCACTATGTAGATATGATGATGATTGTTAACAGCTTTGAGTACACAGAGCAGAGAAGATTCCAGGCTGCTTGTGAAGAGGCTCTCCAAGCCATCAAAGACCACTCCCTTGGAGCAGTCTTCATGCTGCAAATAAAGGGAAGAACAAGTCAGCCATTGCACGCAGGGGGCTCACAGCTGGACAGTTAAGAGATGTCACAGGGCACCAGCTATCCTTGTTCCAAGGGCATTAGCTAAGAACAGCTTGGATCTGTCATTAGGCTCTGCCAACTAGGGGCATCTGCAGCTTCCCCCAAGGTTCCCTGCACACAGTCCAGGATCCTCCAGCAGCATGTACAGACCTCCTCCTCTCCAAGTCATACATCTCTGCCTGTCTCTCCAGAGCAGGAATGTCTCCTTTTCCCCCACCCCACACACCTTCAGCCTCTCACATAGGATGTCCACCAGCAGGTCCTCGGGCAGCACACAGCTCAAGCAGTTCAGCTTTTCCCCATGACTGCTGACGATGTTCAGCTGTTGTGGTGCAGGAGCAGTGGAAACTGTGAACTGTAATGTGGAGCATTGTTAGGAAAATAAACCATGGTGGAAAGCCCTGAACAATTCCCACTGCTGGGCTTGCAGCTGGGGTTCCTCACTAGTGGAGAGTAGAACAACCCTGCAGTGCAGTATGTGAGGCTCCAGGGGATGGTCCTGGAGGGTCCATGCCTTGGCCAGCAGAGACCCAAGCTTGCAAGCCCCCAGTGCAGCCTTCCAGCACTTTACTCGCTGCCTGCAGCCATACTAGCCAGGACTGCACTTCACCAGCAAACCACTTAGAACCAGTATAGCTGTCTGCCAGAGCACATTCCCAGCTCAAGTCATACCCAGCCTGCCAGCTGGGCTTGGCACTATGGACCCACATAACAGGCCCTGGCTGGCACACAGCCTCCACGGTAAGCAGCCCCTGCCCATCTCAAAAACAATGCAAAGGTCCCAGACATCAACCAGAGCAGACTGTGTTTACCTTTTTGTTGGATTTGCTGGCTGGCTCCTTTTTCTTTTGTGCTGGAATGTTCTTGCCTTTGGCATTTTTCTTGATGATTTTTTCTCCAGAGGCTTGTTTATTCTTGGTCCGAGCAGTAAGCTTTTTACCTGCATAGGGGACAGATGGTTCAGGGGGGCTTTGAAAAACAATTAGGTACCTTTCCCCGCAATGGGCGTAACCTTGGGCCCTTGAAGAAATGTGGCACTTTTTCCCCAGTCTGCCGGGCACTGGCAGCACTGTTTCCCAGAAGCAGCTCCTTCCCTCCTTCTCCTACCAGCATGGTAAAACATGCCATCCCGTATTTGATTTTAAAGCCAGCACTATGTCCCTCCTAACAACTGTGCATGCAGGTGACACTCTTGCACAGCAGCTCCCCTGCAGATCAAGCCAAAGATTTGTCCTTCAGGACCATTTTTCCATACACTGCACCCATCCTGCATTCTCATGTGGGGACCTGAAGCCCTACCCCACTTGCATCACCTGTCTCCACTGAAATGAAATCTTCCTTGTGGGAAAATCCCAGCTGGAACCCAGACTCTTCTTCCTTCCACCAGCTCCCAACCCAGCCAGGTTCAAAACTGAGCAATGCAAAACTTCCCCCTTGCACTGAGCCAGGTCTGCCTCACCCTGCAGAGCTCAGGGTACCAACTTCCCAGTAAGTTTCATTAAAGTCTTCTGTCTTACACGTAGAACAGCCCAGCATGCATGAGCTGTGTGCCCTGACAGTGGGCATAGGTAAATCTCTGGAGAAAAGAGCTCATCTGTAGCATGTCTCTCATTGGAAATTCCTCTGGGAGGTTGTCCTTCCCTTCTTCTCCTTTGCAAGGTTAAACCCATAGTCAGTCCTCTTGTGCTTAATGAGCCACTTCAGAAGGCTTTTTCCTTGTTAAAGTGGGCAGCAGTTCTGCCTGCTGCCCCATGAGGAGCAAGCTTGACTCAGCTTAGAGGAAATATAAAATATTTGGGAAAGGGACAGAAGTGCTTCACCACCCGCAGAAAAATAAACATGTACCAATTATGTGCCAAGAACGGCAGCAAAGGGGCTATAAAAGAACCCCTGACTGAGCTCTTAAAATTTATTTCTTTTTTTTTAGACAAGCCAGAGATGCACTTCACCCATGTTCCCTAGGAGACCCAAGGACTGAAAAGGTGCTGCTCTGAGTAAGCAGAAGTGGACAGTTATGGTAGGTTTCTCAAGCACTGGCTCTGGGTCCAGCATTTCTCCTTACCAGCATCATCTTGGTCTTCGCCTTTCAGCTCCATGGCAGCCTTGGTGCAAAGCTCCCGGGCGCGGCGCCCTGCTTGGCTCTGATCATTGGCGATGGCCTCTTTCACCATGGTGTCAATGGACAAGTGAGCAGTGTCATAATAGTGACACAGGGCCGCCACTATCTCTGTCTTTCCTGAGAGAGAGGAGGACTGCTTGGTGACACTTGCATACGAGGCATTACAGGGACAGGCCTTGGAAGAACCTCAAACAAGATGTCGAAGTAAAAAGGACAGTGGGAAAGCAAGTGTCCCTCTGGGGAGGCCATGAGGGAGGCAGCTGGAGTGTGGGTACAAGCTCTGAATTCTAGAGCCAAGAGGATCATCTCCACCTCCTGTTCAGCTGAGGACTTTGGCTTAAGCACCATGGTCCACCAGGATGTGTTCCTCCTGCCTGCCCCTCTCCCTGCAGCCCAGGGCTGCAGCTCACATACCTGCCCGGGGTGGCCCATGGACAATAACAACAATCCCTCTGTCCTGCTGTGCTTCACAACTCTCTGAAGATGGGTCGATGCCCAGGTGGCGCATGACAGCCTGAGAGATAGGGCTCCCAGTCACTTCCACCATGGGCTCAGGAGAGGGTGTGACAGCCCCATGATATGCTGCAGTGCAAAACCAGGGGGAAAAGTCAGCCTCCCGCCCTCCTTTGATCCTCATCATCCTCCCCATCTCCTCAGATCCCACGAAAGGAGACTTGGTGAAAGCAACATGAGCTTGTTCTTTTGTTGCTCGGAAGGTGCAAATATAAAAGAGCCAGGGATATTAGACCTGGTCCTACTGGCTGAAGAACTCATCCAATCCTAGTCTTTGTGGCTAAGGGACACAAGGGAATATCCTGATTATTTTCCCAGTCTATGGCAGGTAACTATGAGCTTGCTTTGGCTACATTCAGGGTTGGGAGAGGATGCCCCAGCCCTTCACCCAAGAGTTCCTCCACCAATCTGGGGAACAGGCAGCTGCTAAAAGCATGGGCTTTCCCTGGAGAACAAGGTGACAGACAGTTCAGGGTGTATGGGCTGGACTCCCTGCTGTGACCACACTCAAGACAGACATGGCCAAACCCTCACTGTTTTTCTGACCTGGTACTGCCTTGTCCATTGCCTTGGCCTCTTCCCTAGCCTTCAGCTCTGCCTGTTGAGCTTTCAGCCTCTTCTGTGCTTCATAGTACTCCAGCACCTCTGAGGGCAGCGTCCCACCCACGGTGCGTGGAGGAATTAGGAAGTTCTTTTGGTACTCAGACCCCACTGCTATCCGCAGGATCTGTGCATGTAGGGAACAGAAACCATACGCAAAGATTCCTTTTCTTGCCTCTCATCACACACACTCAACAAACCCATTTTTTGTCTCCTACCCTCCTCCCAACAACTCAAACTATTTAAGTCCTCCCACAGCACATCAACAGAGCTGGCTTTGCCCTGGGGATTGCCTCCATCTCCCTGGCAAAAGCCTGGGAATGCTGGAGTGCTGTGAAGCTTGGGCAGCATGTACAATGGGGACCAGACCTGCCTTCTCACCTTCTCCTCCTCAAGGTACTGCTCATCAAAATCCAGTGAGTAAAACTCAACAGGGAAGTTGCATGGGTTCTTCACCACCACTGTGGCATCCACCCCATCACTGTCCACCAGCACCCATCCCATCCTGAGTGCTGGGGGGCTAAACTCCAACCGTGGCTCTAGACCTTGTCCTGAGAGGTGCAGCTTTAAGTGATTGATGCTTCCACAAATGTTAAGCTTCAGCTCATTCTTGTAAGACCTCTGAAAAGAGAAAAGGGAAGAAAACTCATCCATGGAGTCCCAGGTGACAGGACTCCAAATACAACATTTGCCCCAAGGTCAGGGTGTTATCAGCCCCTCCAAAGTGAATGGAAACCAGGTATTTACTTATGCTAGATACTACAGCCTCTGTGTCCTGGGTCTGAGTAACTGGGATGAATCCTGGTGTGCATTCTAACTGGGTGTTTGGGTATCAGATGGAAGTACAATGGACTGTCAGGTGTTTTCACCTAGTCATGCAGCAGTGCAGTGCTCATGAGAAGGGCCCTCGGGGTTACAGTGTCCAGACACAGTCCTGGCACTGCCAAGTCAGGCAAACACCAGCTCCAGGAGAGAAGCAAATGAGCTCTCACTGGCTAGAAATAAGGGTCATCATCTCTGCTTAGTGTCTGGCTCTGGTCATAGCCAGACACAAGATGGTTACATCTCTCGAGCAAATAAAGACCCCTGCGACTGTTAGCGGGCACAGAAGCACTTGTGTCCATACTGGTACACACTGTCAGTTTCCAAGAGCCAGCAGCCACAGGAAAACTGCTCTTGGGAATACTCCATCCTTTAAGTTGAATCCCCAGCTGCATAGGAATGAGCAGGCAGGCTAGAGCCCCAGGGACTGCTGGCAGCACACCAGTACAGGTGACTGTCCTGCTGTGCCCAGGTGTCTGGTGACTGTTTTGTCTGTCAGTTCTGCAGCAGGACGAGCCTAGACTGGCCATTCCAGGACTGTCCTCTGCAAGCGTGCAGCTGCAAATACAGCCAGGCAAGAGGGAGGCACAAGGGGAGTTGGGCACATCCCCCTCCTTGTGCCAGGAGGCAGCCACAGAGCCCTGATGCTCTCTCTCTGTGCAAGCTCCCTGTGGGCATTTCGAAGCACATCTCGCAGGAGTACTCTTGGGGTGAACTGAGCCATGCTGAGAATGGAGCTTGCAGAAAGCTCCCTGTGAAGGCAGAGCTCATACCTCTGCACCAGGCCCTCATTTCCAGATAGCCCTGACAGGCCTCCTGGGCTGACACCTGCCAATCTCACCTCCTGCTTGGGTGTAAACTGGATTTGTAAGTTCTGCCACCTTCCTGGATTGAGGGTTCCTTTGGAGGGCGTCACTTCAAAGGGACAGGGCTCATCCTCCAGCACCTGCTGCTTCTGACGCATGGCTGGTATAATGCATTTGCGTTGATTGTCCTGGGCACAGAAACCAATCGTGTGAGGTCTCCTCAGTGTGTGAGGACAGAACCTCAGTTCCTGCAGTGCTCTACTGATACTGTGCTCAGAGTACCCACAGCCAAACCAAGGTTGACCCCCATAGCCTGGAGCTGCAGCGAAAACCTGTGAACTGGGCAGGCAGATAGGGAACTACTGTCCTGAGAGGAGGAGGAACGGGTGAAGACAGCAGAAAAGTAAAGCATCAGCTAATGGAACAGGTCCAGGCAAAACAGTCTTGATCTAGTCCCTCAGAAGCTTCCTCAGACACACTGTAGATTCAAGTGCTCAGGCAGCCACAGGAGCAGAAAGGGCAAGAGACACAAAGAAAACCCAACCAAGAAGTTACATGTTCGATGTCGCCTGTGCTTTACCTTCCTGACAGGCTTGATGGCAGTAATGAACCACTCGCAGGGTACACGGAACCAGTTGTAGAGCTGGACTGTCTCAATCTGGCACTGCCCAACATGGATATCAGAGAACTGTAGTGTGTTCTTGGAGAGGTTGAGCGACAGTCCCAACACAGTGGCATGGAGGTGGATGTTATACGTGGGGCCTTTTGCCACCTGGAGAAGGACAGAGAAGTCAGCGGAGGGTGCAGGTGACATCTGCTGCTGTGCCAAGCCTGCTGTGTGCCCCAAGAGCTCTGGTACCTCTATGGGCAGCAGCACATCCACGTCACCCCGTAGCCAGCGGGTGCTTTCAAAGCACACTTCAAGCATTCTGGTCTGGTTGTGGGGCAGGCCCTGCATCTGGTCCAGATTCACTCTGAAACCTTGAACAGATGAAAACAAAGCAGCTGAGATACACAAGAAACACAAAACGTGTCATAAGCACTTTAAGGCCTTACAGGTGTCCTGGCTGAGAGGTCTGGGAAAAACCCCATGCCATGGTGTGACCTGGACAAAAAAGAGTGCACCTGAACACCCCTCAGACACAGTGAGCCATTGTGTGATGGAAACCCAGCCCTGCCTCAAGGCCTCTTTTGATCCACCAGAGGATGTCACAGGCTGTTTCCTCAATAAAGGCTGAATACAAGTGCTGTGATAGTGTGAACTCCAACCAAAGCACTTCCAAAACACAGCAGACCCCGCTGGTTCACAAAACAAGCTCACAGAGCAGCCAGAGAGACTTGATGCTCATGGAAGCTGTGGGGAATAAATTCCCAGACGCAAGTTTTTCTCAACAAGGTGTCCACTCAGTTATTGTTGCTTGTGTTGATGTGTCTACCCAGTTGACCATAACTGTTGCTTGTGTTGACTATTTCTTGTTAACGTTTTATGTTAGTGCTCCTAGCTGTTTGTCCCTTTCCCCCATCCCAGTACCTGTGGAGGGAGCAAAGCCCCTCACAAGGCCTCCTTGGAGAACTATCCCCTAGATAAGAACTGCTTAGTCACAGTGACTAGGCTAGAGACCCTTCTCTTTGCTTTGGGCCCTGCTTTATCTCCTTGTAGCACTATTGGTCATACTTCCTTAGCTCCAAACCATCAGTCATTCTGTCAAGCCATACCTTCCCTATAAAGCCCCCTACTTTCACCAAGTTCAGTGGATTGCTATTGTCCCTGGACTCCCCTTTGCAGAAGACAATAAAGAACCCTGCAAAACCTCTACACAGCGCTTCCGCTCTCATTTCTCTGTGCTGGCCAAAGGTACCTTGCAAGCCGAGTTGAAATCACTTGGAGCTGAAATCATTATAAGAGTTGATCGCCTGAACTCCAGGCACTGCTTGCATATTGGTACTTTGTGGCTGAAGCCTGCCTGAGACACCAGGAGAGGCTGTTCCTTCTGGAACTGCCTATTTGGGTCAGTTGGTGGCAGCCAGGGCTTGGATCCCAGGCTGCTACAAGTAACTACTTTTGTATCCACGCCCACCTCCACTACCCCCCTCGAAAATGGCACATGAACAGCAAGTGCTCATGGGATTCCACTCAGTGGTAAAAACCCCTAATAACAACGAGCCAGTATCACATCTAAGACTAAAAAATGGTACTCCCAGGTGGGGGAAAACAGTGGAGAAGATGAAAGCACCAACCAGAGCTTTTTTTTTCACCTTGTTGCCATGACTTCAATAGCACCCGGCTGGCATGGCATCCATAGACCAAGAGCCAGCAAATGTTTTCCTAGGGATTATCACAAGGATGGGCGCCCCCACTCTGTTGCCTGGCAAAGCTGAATTCCCCCTCCTTTGTACTGTCCAGTAGGAACAGGGTTTGTTTTGTGCACAACCCCTTGGGTTCTGCACCCAGTGCCAACCTTTAATAAAGGCTTCCTAGCCATTCATTTCCGGAGCCAAGGGCAGAAGATCCTGAGAGGTGACCAGAGTGATGAGCTCATCTGGCCCCTGCACTTCAGTGCAGGGCAATCACAGGCAGGCCAGGTCCCTGGGCAGGACTGGCCAGGAGAATTTTGCCTCTAAAGCTCCCAGCAGGGGCACTGAGAAAAAAAAAAGCTCAAAAACCTCCCCAGGTTCAGTGTCTTAACATAATCTGTCTGAGACATCTCCTTCAAGCCCACAGGAAGTGTCTCCAGCACTGCTTACCTGTGTTCTGCAGGGCAGATACATCGACCTGGAAGGACACTGGGATCTGCCCAGGGTTGGTGATCACCAGAGTGCGTCTCTCAGTGTAACCCTTACGTACAGTGCCCATGTCCAGGACATATTCGGGCAGCTCAACTCTGCAAGGAGGAATAAGGACATTTGTTAAACCACAGCCTGGCTACATGTCCAAGTAGATGGGGGATACAAACCAAGTGGCTAATTCTTTATTCACTGCTGTAAAAACTCAGCTCAAGCCCATGAAACCTGTGGCCTGACCACCTGGCAATGACTTTGGGAATTCAGGAGGAGTGCAGGCCCCAGGTTTTATCAGCTACTAATGGTACGTGAAAATAAAATTAGTTTAAAAAGGACACTGGCCACAGCTCCTCTCCCATGAAAAGTCAGTGTAGGTGAGTACACTGGGACTCCACTGATCTCACTGAAACTGCTTAGCTTGGTGTACAGCCTGAGTCTGAAATTGCTTTGGGGCCTAGGAATAAGATTTGCCTTCACAGGAAGTCTTCACTGCTCTGCAACCAGATCACATGATCTGTTCTGCAGAGCATCTTCTTCCTGAACTGAAGCCTCCCATGCTTGTGCTGCATCATGATGCTGCAAAGAGACAGACCAAATCACCTAGATAAGCCCTGCAACCCCACCAGCATTCAAGACATCTGATTTTGAGTTTTAAAGGGTTTGCTGACATGTGCAGTTGCCTTCTCCTTTTCTTTAGTGTGCTCTGTTAGTTGGAACCAAGACATCAGATGGGAGTTGTCTCTTTCAGGGTTAGTAAGCAGGGACAGAATTTGTGCTGTCTGGAAGGCCTTGAAGGTCTGCACTGGGTCCCCTCAGCTCAAGGGACAGAACCCCACACCTGTGGGGAGCTGAGCAGTCCAAAGCTCAGCGCGGTGCTGGGGAAAAGAGGACACTCCACTGCTCACATGGAGAGTGTCACAGCCACCAGGACCACATCCTGTCTGAAGTCCAGGCTATTCCCAGCTCTGCAGACACAAGGAGCTCTCAGGACAAGGGAACATTGCTGGGTGTTCCCCACGAGGCACCTGGAGATGGGGATGGGAGTCCCTACTCACTTGACAAGACTCTGGCACAGCTTTTTGTCAGGGAACCTGCTGTTTGGGGGATGGGATGGAAGCTTTTCCTGCAGCTCCAGAGCAGGCTTCTTTATCAGCTTTGTCACCATCTCTATCTGCAGCTGAGCGTTTGACTGAGGAAAGAGAAGACAGTGCCTGGTTAGCAAAGGTCTTTCCCAAGGTTGGCATCTGAGAAAGGATCCCACCCTGCTCCTGTTGAGAGGGGGTGTGGGGTCCTCCTGTCTGGCTGCTCAGTGCTGGTGACACCTCCTGCTCTCTTAGCCAGGACCTCATCTCCACAGCAGTTAACTCCAGCATCTTCACCTGCCCAGCCACTGTTAGCAAAGTTTGCCTCATCTGGCCAGGCAGACAAGCCAGGAACCTTCCAGAGCTCCAGAGACTTGCCTGCCCCCAGCCAGCACCAAGGCAGCTTGGACAAAAACTGTCTTGAATGGGAACTGGGACCAAGCTGGTGCCTCTTGGAGATGAGCAGCACCAGCACAGTCCCAGGGCACAATCAGGCAGCTGCTGCTCAGGTTTGAGCATGCAGCAGGGCATGGGTTGGGACCAACAAACTCCCCAGCAATGACCTGCATCTCCTTCAAAGCACCATCAACTCCATCCCTTGAGCATGGCCTTCAGGATCTCTCCCTGGGGTAGCCAGGAATCTGGTGCAACCCCAGAAGAGAGCATGAGCAGAGTGGAAGCCCTAGGGGCAATGCTGCGGTGACACATGGTTCTAAGTGGGCAGGGAGGTCCCAGGTGCCATCAGAGCACTGGGACGCTGCTGTGGGCTGAAAGAGGCTCAGGTGCCATGGAGAGGGTGGCATGTGCCAAATGGGGCTGCAGCTGCTCTTACTACCATGCCAGAGTCAAGCAGTCCGGGCTTCTGTTTCTGAGTCTTCAAGGTCTGGGTCTTTGGGGTCTGTGTTTTCAAGGTCTTAGTCTTTGGGGTCTGAGAATTCACCGTCTTGGGGCTCTGAGTCATCTTCTTAATAACTGATTGATTCCGCTGACTGTATTGTTGCAGGGGTCTTAGGAGCTTTTCATTTTTTTCATTTCCTGAAGGAAGAAAATATCCACAAAGAGAAGTGTGAGCTAAGTGGCAAGTCACTAGCTCCCAACACTGGCTTCTTCCAGAAAGAAATCACTCTTTTAGAAAGAAGTTATCTATGCAAAGTGGATGCTGCTAGTCCTCTCTGAATCCTCATGTTTGCTCCCACTCATCTTCCTCCCCACAGAGGAGCATCTCATTGCCTGCAATGTCACGCAAATCCAACCCTGTCAGAAGCCCTGCCATCCTCTCTTACAGTTTTCCCAAGCCTTTCAGTCTAGCCATCATCCTTCAGGACCCTGCCAGATGTGCTGGCAAGCTCTGCAGGATGGCTCCTGGGACAAAGCCCATGTGGGATCCCCTGCTCAAGACCTATGAAGCAGTCAGAGGGCTTGAGTTGGTCCGGGAGTCCTGTAACCCTCAGGCTTGGTGGACGTGAGCATGAGCTACCCTATGTGCATATGGTAGGGAACAAAACCAGAGGGACCCTTCCTAGGGGCAGACAAGCAGTGCCCACCTTTGGTGTTCCAGGGCAGGTTCACACTGATCATGGGAAAGGATGCTTCTCCTTTCAGGCAGATATTCTCTGGGTCCAGTTCTGCCACTTTAAGCTGGAAAGTCCTGCTGAAGGCTCCTGGTACTCCTGGCATGTAAGAGAATTTCAGCACTTGCTTCTCACCAGGTGCAACGGAGCCCTGCAGGGATGGGAGAGGAGGGAGGGAATGCATCAGAGTGTTTGATGGGGGGATGGCTCAGGGGACAGACAGGCTGAGAGGACAGGTCCTCATCTAGAAGAAACCATCAGACCACATCACTTTTGTGATAAAAGTATTACAGTCTTGGCTTTGGCAATTGTTAAAGTAAATACTATGTTTCATAATGCTGACTGTTGTAAAAGAAGTTTTGCTAAAGTTTAGAGTTCTTTTAACGTGAATGTTATGTTGCATTGTGACACCAATGTTGGTGAAGAGTTGATGCAACATTAACATTTAACCAGTGGAGGAATGGAAACCTGTTGAATGTGCTGGAGTGACAAATGACCAGGACTAGGACAACTGCACGTGCTCCAAAAAGGTGGGATGGAAGAGGAACTATGTTAAAATATTTCAATATATATATAACCATTTGTAAATATGTATGAGGCTGTTGCAATACCCAGGGTATATAAGGGGTCTTGATGTGTGGTGTGGTGTGCCTCTGGCTGCAGCTAAGCACCCAAGTCAAGCACCCAGTGCTGTGACTTGATTTATTGACTTTGTCCCCTGTTGTCTCTTACTTAATTTTCTTTAAATTTTAACTGAGGCATGGGCTTCGCTTCTCACACCTTCTACATCCCTTGTGCCCATAAGGTCGAGCCTCCAGCCCCAGGGTGCAGTGTGTTTTCCCAAGGGCTCATAAGGCTGCAGCCTCAGCACAGCCTGATATGAGCACAGCTCTGCTGCCAATGGGGTTTGCCCTCTGCCAGCAAGAGCCCACCTCAACAAAAAAAAAAAAAAAAAAAAAAAAAAAAAAAACCAACAACAAAAAAAAAACAACCCCAAAAAAAAAGGCTCTTTTGCTGCTGCTGTGGAAGAGAAATCCCTGCGCTCAGCAGGGCCAGCAGCTCCTCTCATCCCTTGTAGGAGACAGGCATGAAGAAATGGGAACGCCATCGGCTTCCTCCTCCTGCTGCAAGGAGGGACAAAGGCAGGAGTGCTACTTCGGCTGGGAGACATCCAGGCAGGACTGAGAAGCTTGGACAGTGGTGGGATGCTGCCAATTTTTCTCCTTGCTCTTCCAGCCCTGCTGCTCCCTAGCTCCCTCACTGCCCCACAAAGCCGCTGCACAGCAGCAGAGCTGCAGGAGGCAGGGAGCAGCAAGCCTAGGAAGGGATATGGAAGTGCTGCTTAGCGCTGGCAGCAGGGAGGCAGGGCCAAGGGCTATGTCCTGTGTGATCGCACAGCCTGGCTAAGGTGACCCTCAGCAACGCTCCAGTGCCAGCACAGCCTGAGATCTCAGCTGTCAGAGTCCCCAAGTGACTGTGAGGAACCAGTTAAATTTTAATTTATGCCTCAATATATGTTAAGAAGACACTTTCTGATACGGGGTGAAAAATTACTATGGGGGCTGTACCCTAACCCTTAACACCCTCCACGAGGAAAAGAAGTTGCGAGGAGAAAATGCATGCAGGCTCCACCTCTGGGGGGCTGCGAGCAGACTCCAAAGCCCAGGAGAATTTTGCCTGTCTGAACAATAGTCTTCCTAAAAGGGCTGAATTACAGGAGGAATCTTTCCATATGAAAGCAGTCAACGCTGCCAGTTTTTCCCTGCCGTTTTTGGCTTTTTGTTGGGCTGGGAACAGCTGGAGGGTCCGGCTCCCGGCAGAGCCACTCCCCGCTCACCGCGGCACCCTGGTGCTCGGCTGTTTGCCCGCGGGCCAGCCGCGCCTGCTGCCGGCTGCGGGTGGTGGCCAGCACTGCGGCAGGCGTGCCCGCTCGGGGCGGCTGGCCGCACACAGCTCCATCTGCCGAGCGGCACACGGACAGAGCGCCCCAGGGTTACAGCAGCACCGCTCTGTGCCTGCCAACTGTTACTTTGCGTTTCTCACTTTCTCTCTCCGCTGTTTTATCCCCTTCTGGTTGGGACCGCACACTTTCTTCATCAAAAAACAGTTTTCAGATATAATACTTGTTTTGTTTACACTTTGTTTTCATCTGAGAAATCTAGCAAGTACAATTGTTCTCTGTTCCCCTTACAGCAGCACAAGACAATAACTGTGAAGGGCAACCAGCCTGCTACTGGCACTGTACCACTTCAGCTCTGGAGAGGCAGAAGCAGGCAGGGAGAAACGCCCCTCCAGGCTGGGGTGAGAAGTGCCTCCCTCCCAGAGGCCTTTGCAGGCACATGTTAATATCTTGAGTTCTATTGGTTTGTACAGTTGTTCCACCCCTGTTCACCTTGGATGTACCCTTTCTGGAAAGTTCTTCCTTTCCTTGATGCCCCTTGGCTATAGTTTGCCCTATTGCTCCAGCCCTGTTACCCTATTGGTTCCCCTGGTTGGCTGCCCCTCCTCTGCACCGCTTTTCCCTGTCCCTATAGGACCTTGATCCTCAGGACTCGCCTCTTTCGTCCCATATTTAACCCTGTGCCCTCAACCCAGTTTTGTCTTTGTCCCTGGATTCCCTTCCAGACCCAATAAAGCTTCCCTCAGATTTCCATACAAAGACCTGCCCTTCGCCTGTTTTGTCAGCCACTTCTTGTTTTTAGCAAGTGTGCTCGGGGCTCCAAAAGCACAGCTCGTTCTCAGAGGAACCCAGTGAAGCGCATCACTTGAGGTGACCAACAGACTTGTGCCTCCTCCCACTGGTGTGTGCCCTGTGACAGCAGAGCCACCCACCAGCCAAGGCCATGAGGGAGTCTGTCAGGAGAGCACTTGCTTCTCTGCACCCAGCAGAAACAGCAGAAATTACTTACAGCCCTCTAACAGCTGGGTTTGAGATTTTCCTCTCTGATTTTTTTCCCCCTTCCCCCCTTCTTTTTTCCCTTTAACACTCTCCTGGGCCACTTGACACAGGACTGGGGTCGGTCACTTGTGGTACTTACAGTGGGGGGGATGACCAGAAACACGCCAGGCAGATGTTGCTCTGCAGTGCTAGGATTTAGCACCCAGTTGAATTTAATCTTGCCAGTGTTCGCCAGGGTGACTGTGCTGTGACAAATTTCATTAAATATCTGGAGAGAAGGCATAGGAGTGGGAAGTTACAGACCCAGGCCTGCTGCTGGGAATCTCCTTCCTCTCTCCTGGGGCTGAAAGCAGACACATAATGGGAGCAGGGACCACGGAGGAGATACAGGCACGGGGGGACCTAAGGAACCCCCAGGCACAGGGCACCTGCACAGGAGCAGGGAGCTCTGGCAGCACACAGAGGTGTGGTAAACAACCATGTGAGGGCCAGTAATAAAGGAACCAGGGGACCCAGGCCCTCTGCACTGTGAGGGTTCACCAACAGCCAGGAGAAACAGAAACAGCACTGAGGCAATGCAGAAGGCACCTGTATGCAAGTATTGGCAAGCAAAATACATGCAACAAGGGAGTCACACAGGGCAAAACAGACAGGGCCAGCAGCTGGAAATATCTGCCCCTTTCAACTGAAAAACAGTGACTGTGGGGATTATTCTGGGACAGACTCTCCAACTATAATGACAGAAAGCCAAACTTATTCACTTGAATATTGTGTGGATTAAGTAAGAACTTTAGACAAGAGCATGTCTTTGGGAAGATCAGGCTTTAGGAGTGGATCAGCAAATGGATGTCTCAGGGACATGCCCCTCTGAGCATCCCCCCTGGGGCCCTGCCTGCCCCAGGAAGCAGTGTTGGGTACCCTGAAAAAGAGGCATTCCCAGCATTTTGGAGAGGGTTAGAGATGGCCATTTAAAACCAGCTTGGATGCCAGATGTGTCCCTCAAAGGTTGTAATTCCAAGCTCCAGAGCCAACAAAGGGGCTGGGAAGGGGAAGGAGCCCTGGACTGAGGTGGGCAGGAACCCATCAGCTGTGGTTCAAAGGCAAGGAGCTGTGCCAGGGCACACGTGTGGTACCTGAAAGCCGCAGTTGATCTCCTGGTGGCTCAGGGAGTAGCTGATGCGTGAGGCCTCCCCGGTCAGCTCCACCTCGTAGGTGGGGCCTCCCTTCACGTGGCACAGCGCCGTTACACTGGCGATGGTGTTGACGTGGCCAAAGAAGCTGAAGGAGACCTTCTGTTTCTCTCCCGGCTGCAGCTTACCCCACAGTGGCCAGATATCAAAAACCTGGTTGAGGAGAGACTGAGATGTTGAGTGTGGAAATGGATGCAGAAGAACAGCTGTGCCTCAGAGTAAAGTACAGTCAGAGCTGGAGGGGCGCTCCACAGGTGCTGCACAGCATCTTTGGGTAGCCCTATGACATGTCCTGCATGGCCACTCCAACAAACAGTTTCTTCAGCAGTGCTTTGTGATGGGTCTAGAGGGATGTGAGGCCCCTCTGTGGGCAATGTTGCAGGCCACCAATGGGATTGGGAGCTACAGTCCTGCTTGCCACACCGAAAATGTGGAAGTGAGACAGATTCCCTCTTACATTCTCCACTTTGAGGGGAGTATGAGGTACGTCCATGGATAACTTGAATTCCTTCAACTCCTGTGAGCAATAGATTATTTCAGGAGTATATGGCAGCACCTGAAAAACAAGCCATTTTCCATGCTAGGAGGAAGAGACAGCTACTTTGCAAAGTCTCATTTTATAAGACAGCTTCAGGGCCACCACTGCAATACCAGTTCTCAGGTAAAAACAGAGGTCTGGAAACAGGTGGTCTTGGCTGGGTTGGGAAGAGGGTACATGGAGATCAGCACTCATCACAACTTGCTCTAGGAAGGAAGCTGGAGGTCTTATCATCATGATGCAGATAAAAGCTTCATCTTACTTTTGTGAAGAAAACATGGCCAAAAAATCCCACATTCAGCACAGGTCTGTAGGATCTCAGCAGGCTTCTCCTATTTCTCCCTCCCACACACCCCATGTCCAGCCAGTGGCCCTGCTGCCCAGCCCACTCTCGGGGCACAGGACAGCAGGTCAGCAAAAAGGGAGTTCAGCACGACCATGACTTGGTGGTGACAAGCTGGGGAGGCAACACAAGCAGTAAGTGAACAAGAAAATTTACCTCTGCTCCTAAAGATTGGCGAAGATCCTGCTCTTCTTTCAGGGGTGAGGCTGTCTTCTTCATCTTTGTCATCTTGAAGCATCTCCTTTGAGATGCCGAGTAATCCAAGCAGGTTCTCTTCTCCTTTGGTGGTTGGGGTTTGAACTTAGGTGGGTAACACTCATGTCTGGAAAATAACATAACTATGAACAGGGACCAGCCATGGGAGGAAGGGACACCTGCAGGAGTAGCTCCTGGTCAGGATGCAGCTGCTGGGTGGGTGCTGGTGTGTTGAACTGAGAAATGGTTGATCCAGCCTTTCTCAATCCAGGCTGGAGCAGCTCTGTTCTAAAGGAAGCCCAGGGATGATACTGGTAGCAGTGGTGCAGGCAGCTGCAACTGCTTGCATTGAGGAACTACAGAGGGTGGGGATTAAAACCTTGTGGGTATGCAAAAAGCACAGTGGGAGAGGAAGAGACAGAGAAAGCAAGCAAAAATGTGAGATCTGAGGCACCAAGGGGCACATCTGGCCAGTGATGAGCCAGCACAGCCCCCCCAGTGCCCAACGCCAGAAACTCTGCAGCTCTACCAGGTGTTTATCAGGGATGTTTCCCTGACACTCTTGGGGGGGTTGGATGATATTTTCCAACACTCCCAGGTGACTCAGGTCACATTCCCCATTTTAAATTGAAGCAGGTGCTCAGGGTAACTCTGCTTGTCTTTCTTATGCCACGTCAGAGACACAGTTGAGCCATGCCTGCCTGTCACCCTGCCGAGCTGCAAGTGCTCCCCACACAGTCAAACACAACCTGGATGTTCCATTCCCAGACAGGCATTCAGTGCCTATAATGACCTGCTCCCCAAAGAATCCCTGTCTTTAGCTCTGTAGCTTGTTATCTAAGGCTGGGTTTCATTTCTGGATGAGGGGCTCTCTCATCATAACCCCCAAGAGATCTCTAATAATCTGTTCTACTGTCTTTAGTTTTAATGAATGGTTTGAGGCAACTTCTCAGGACCACGGTGCCCAGAAAATTTTATTTTTCACTCTAAAGTAGAAACTCTCTCGGAGGCAGGGATAGGAGATGATGTGATGAACAAGTCCTGCTGTCAAGCAGTACAGAACCCATAAGGGACATGTTGCAGTGGGGAAACGTTAAAAATAGTAATAAGTGTCACCAAAAAAAGGGAGTGGAGAATCCAAGGTGTCCACTGAAAGCGGAGCCCTGTGAAAGAAATCATCCTGACACTAAAGGAGTTGCTTCAGAAAAGAAGGAAAGGGAAGGTAACAAGATGTTCAGCATCAGCTCAGTAGTTCTTTCTCTGGTGTTGGGACTTTCTGGGCATCCTCCAGCACAATGCAAGGGAGGAAGGCAAGGAGCAGAGAGCAGCTCCTGCAGAGAGGACCCATCCCAAACCAGGGGGGGCCAAAAGGGCCTCCAGCTGCACTGTGGACCTGGGACTAGGAGCCCTTCATCAAGGTAGACATTGCCTCAGGCCACAGAGATATGAGAAAGCAGCTTTCACTGCAGTTTCCTTCCCAGGGGAAACCACTATGGGGGCTATGCAGCACCAAACTGGTGGAAAACCCATTCCCTGAAAATCCAGCTTGACTACAGCTGGTCAGTGCTAGTTGCACCAGGGAAAGTCAGAAGAGTCTGTCAGATCCTAGGCAAACAGCCTTGCTTTTGCCAAAGTACAACAGGACACCAGAAACAAGAGCTTCAAGGAGAGAGCAAAGGTGCACATACCTCAGCCTGTTCACCTGGCTGTCTGAATGGAATGACCAGTGGTACTGGACAGGCAGTGGGCTGCAGTTGGTTATCTCCAGAGAACGCACTTCTTCAGTGCCAGCTGGGATGCAGCCAAACTCCAGGGTGCTGCGCTGGATTTGGAGACTGGGGAAGTGGACTTCTCCTTGAAGGGTGATACACTCCACATAAGGATGGCCATTGACCATGTTTATCTTCAGAACCTTCTCTTCCTTCCAGCTATGAAAATCCAGTTTATAAGATGGGTCAAATGCAATGTAGAGATGACAGGTCTGTCCTACATCCAGTGGCACAGGCTGCAAGGAGATGAACAGTAATTAATCATCCATGTGATGACGTCCCAAGGTCTGACAGCTTGAAACAGTAAATGCTTGAAGTCTGATCCCAGCATGGGCTTCTTGGTTCATCGTTCATTCCTTTACAGCAAGGGTGTGAGTGCAGGCACAACAGTCTAGTCCAGGATTCCCTCAGGCCCAAGTTTCTGTGCTCAGCAGCAAGACAAGGGGGTGGCTGCTGGAGAGCTGGGATGCTTTCCAGGAGACACCTTTACTGCATGGCTGGCCCAGACCTAGTTGCCTGCTCCTTCTCCTTGTGCCTTAAAGCCAGGATGGACCTTCTCAATTCAGATAAGATTTTGATTCCTTCAGCAGCTCTGCTGATGCAGCTCAGGCCAATCCACTGCTGACACTACAGAATAAACTTCTTGACTCAAGGCTCTCCCAACAGAAAGGCACCACCACATCCCTCCTCTTCAGACCCCACTGGAGGAGTCCAGGGCTGCTCACCTGGCCATCCGGGAGGGGCTGCTGGTCCGCATCGCAGAGCAGAAACGGCTGCTCCAAGTCCAGCATAAGGTCGAGTGGCAACAAGCAGGTGTTCTTTAAAGCCAAAGGCTTGTACTGCAGAGTCAGGACATCATCACTGGGTTTCTATGGAAACGGGAGAAAAGAAAAAAGAAGCCTCAACTAGCCACGGACCTCCTTCTGCTTCTGCTGTATCTCACATTTTTCAGCCCCAGAAGTGCATACATCTCTACCCTTTCTATTTGTGTCTACCCTTCCAGGAGATTTTTCTTTATAGCAGATGCTTTTCATGTTTAGAAATCACAGCATCCTCTGGGGGACAGGGAATCATTCCCAAGTGCAGATGAGGGAATAGGCCCCTCAGAGGAGGTGGCTGCTTGAACAAGATCCAAAGCAGAAAGTGAATCCAGACCATTTGTGTCCAGTTTTGTCTCTCTGTTGGGCAGATCAGCAGTAGATGATCATCACTCATATACAGACATTTCTTACAACCATACAGGCTCTAGCAGCCTCATCAAAGCAGTTCATCTGCAACATGTGTCCTGCAGCCCCTGCTACAGGGACACAGTGTCTGGTCTCAAAGCTATGAGCAGCCTAGGCTCCTCCTTCCTCTCTATCCATAGTGATGGGCTTCCTGCAGGGTTTACAGAAACCAGAGTTTGGGAAACTAGTTCTGCATGTACTGATATCAGGCAGGTGCTGTGCCATGCCATGCAATGAATCAGTTTGTGTGTGTGGCATCAAGCAGAAGCCAGGCAGAATCAGGGAGAGCTGAAAAGCTTCTAGTTACACCTGAACTGCCTGTTCCAGGGATTCTGTACTTCAGTGGAAGCCTGGGAATCAGACGAGAGGCCTGAAACTACAAAAAACAGATCACAAAACACCTCTTTTTCAGACAACTTGCAGGAGAGGGAAAGATGATGCTGGAGTGGGATCCAAAGACTAAAGGGCACCTGCTCTGCCTCAGTGTTATCATCACTGCAGCTGCAGGATGTCTGGGGGTCCTTTGAAGCAGGTGAGGCTCAGGGAAACGCACAGAGCTATACCATATAGCTATATCATAAAGTATCCATGCCAACAGCAGAGAAGGCAAAGAGACACAGGAGATGATGGGTTTTTCCTTGTCAGCCTGAGGAATTCACAGGAATCTCCATTTTTCCCAGCTTCCCTACAGCATTGGTGTACAGACATCCCTGTGACTTGGAGGATCCTGAAAAATCTCCCTTTGCAGTGAGCAGAGAGACTGGCATTTCTCTGGAAGTGGCCATGATCCTCCTTGGCAGTGCAGCTGTAACTGCAGTTTTACATTGGGGAAGTTAAATACCACTCTCATCCCTAAAAGCATCTTCACTCACTTCACAAAGTGCCTCAGGAAGGGTAAAGAGGGGCTTTAACACAAGCACACACCCCCCCCCCCCTCAGCCATGCTGTTAAATGCCAGGATGCAATCCAGAAACTTACCTTCTCCACCCGGAAAGAGAATTGTCTCGCTGATACTTCTATAGAGGGATCAATAAACTTGCAGGTAATGGTTGTTTCTATTATCTTCTCTGTCCTGCCGGCTACCTCTATGACAGTTTTACACATCACGTAATCCTGCACCTCCTGCATGCAAGGGTCTCTTGTCACTGCTGGGTGGTGGCAGGGCATCCAGCAAATGCCCTGTGTTGGCTCAGCACCCACCACCCACCACAGGCCCTATTGTTGCCTTAAGACTTATGGCAAATGTCCCCTTTTCCTCCTGTGATGCAGCTTCTTTATTCTGCACTAAATCTTCTGTAACACTGCACCCCAATATCAAGGGACTGTGGAACAAGCCCAGGGGAGGGCATCTGATGGCTCCCCAGGCTCAGCTCTTGGTGGGGACCTCACCTGCTCGATGGGGGAGAAGCCTCGCAGCACCATGTCCACAGACTCGCCCGGCTGCAGCTCCATCGACAGTGGCTCCAGCCCAAACACGGGGCTGGTGCCTTTGGGGCTCTGAGAATGATCTTCAGTCTCGGGGCTACGGAGGGCTGAGATGCTCTTGCCCTTCTTCTTAGGTGGGCTGTGACATTCCACACTCCAAAAGAGCCGATGGAAATGGCGGCCCTGGTTTGTTAATTTGAACCGACGAGTACAGGGAAGTAAGCTAGAATAGAAGCCAGGATGGAAAACAGTATGTAAGTAGCTATTTCCTTGGTCATCAGATTGCTCCTAATGACCAATCTGAGGGGTTAATAGCTTGGAGACTGTCTTCATTTCCAACTCTTAGTGTGGATTAGAAATAGTGTCTGATAAGCTGCCCTTCTGAAGTCATTATTGCAAAGAGAAATATGTTTATAATGGTAATGTAGCATTTTCCAGGCGAGGCTAACAGGACCTGGTGTTTTCCTTCAAAATGTTTGTTCTGGGGTCATTCATACTGTGACTGCATTTTGTATTAATCTACACCCAAAACTGTTACTGAATCTTTGAGATCCTGCACTTGGGAACCTTCTGTGTGGGGGTACGATTGCAGGCATTTTTAAAAGCCAGCTCAGAGACACTTTCTGGATGATCCCAGCAAGCTGGTAAAAATCATCTGCCTGCTCCAGGACAGGAAACCAGGGGAGCAGGACCTCTCCTGTTCGCAGCAGCTTTGGTTTTGCTCTGATAGTCATTTGTAGGAATTTTTGCACTGGCATCCATTTCGCAATTAGAAGCTGTTTTAAAGTGAACTTTGCAAACTCTGCTGGCAGCGAAAAACCAAGTGAGGTCCTGGGCAGAGCAGGGCAGCAGCAGAGCCCACAAACAGCACGAGGAAGCAGCAGCAGCGGTGCTGTGGACCCCACACAAACCAGCAAGTTTCCATCTGCCTCTGGAACTGCTCTGAGAGCTCCTGCCCTCCTGCTGGGGGTTCTCACCCTCTTTCTTGTCTCTTTGTTCCCAGGGCCCCTGCTTGCCTGAGAGGCACCATTTTGGAAGGGAAGGCTGTGATGCCATCTTCCCTTGGTCCCTCAGCCACATGGAGGGACTGCCTCATCCGGGCACCATTTCAGAACCTTTTGTTCTGGGGAGCCTGTGAGAGCATTACTTGTTCAAGTCAGGACAATGTATGAGAACTAAAGACAATTCACTGGTCATTTAGCAACTGGTTTCCCTTTCAGTGGCTTTTGAGGGCATCTAACAACTTTCAACTGGCCATCCCATGTTTCTAAAGGAATCTCTGCCTTCAGGGAAGGAGTCAGGGCTTTGAACACTGAAGAGGATCTTTCCTGAAGGACTACAGCAAAACTACTCCCTGTTGAGACAGGAGGTAAGGTGGGAGTGGAGAGATCTCCTACCTGAATTGGTATCCCAGGTTGAGCTCTGGGACAAATGGTTTGTCTATGACAATTGTGCTGCCAATGCCCATAGCGTGGACCAGAACGCTGAATGACAAGGTGTTGTGAATGAACACACGGATAGTGTTATCAAAAAACCCAGTGTCATCCAGGGTTGCTGTGACAGTCACAGGAAACTCGCCCCTAGCAGGGATCACTCCTTCTTTGGGTTCAAAACTGAAGTACCGGGATTTGAAACCCTGTAAGACAAGCATAATACGCATTTAGGATGGAAACCATACACCCTGGTTATTTGTGGGACATAAGAAAAGGAAAGACTAAAGGGGGAGAGGATAAAAATCATAAAGCCCTACTTTCTCTATATTTAAGCTACAGTATCAGGCAACAGCAGAGTTTTTCAATCCATATTTCCCCCTCCTTTAACAGACTCACCTAGTTAACCCAGTTTTGGCCAACCCAAGGGATGCTTATCCTCAAGAGTGTGTTCTTTCCCTAGTCTTTCTCTGGAGTGTGTGCCAAGGAAAGCTGCTTTCTCTCTCCTGGCTTCTCACAAAGGCTCAAGGCCAGAGGAAGCCAGGACTGCTCAAATCCTCCTCCAGAAACCACACAGCTGGAGGACACTGCTGAGAGCCTGAAGAATAGCTGTGCAAAGCCAGCTGAGCAAAACCCCCAAGTCTCCATTCTCCAGGGTCCATCAGTGCTTCTCAACAGCCCCTGAAGGACTGGGACCCCTGCTTCCCACCCATCATCAGCTGCACAGAGGTGCCCCAGTGCCCTCTGCCTTGGAAAAGTCACCTCTAAGTGGCACCTCTAAATAGCAGAGCAGGAAAGCAGGAAGCAGAAAAAAATCCTGCAGGACCTGCCCTCTGGGCATGGCTTGGTCTTCCCAAGCATCTCATCCTCTGGTTTCTCATGGACCTCCCTCTACAGATGGGGCATGAGAGCTGCAAGTGCCCCAGGCAGGGAGGAAAGGCCTTGCAGCAGCACAGCTGCACAGACACAGCTCTGCAGGTCCGGCCCTGGTACGAGCTTGTGAAACCCATCCTTGACACGCCAGGCCCACCCAGCCAAGGTGCATTGCTCCCTGCACAGGCTGAAAGCAGAATTTCATTGTGGAGTCAGGGAAAGCTGTCCTGGAAAAATCCCTCACTTTAAGGTTGTATTATCCCCAAACAGCTGGAAAAGCAGCAAGAGGAAAGTTCACAGCCCTCCTCCTTGGCGCAGGAGGCTGAGCCTGGACTCTCCCACACAGCCTGATGCTTTATCCACAGACTCAAACAAGTCCATAGTACCAGGTTTTAACCAGCTCCACAAGTTCAACACACCCAACGTGAAGAAGAACAAATCTCAACCCCCTCACAGATCACCCCCTCCATCAGTCATCCCCCCAGTCCCAGCCCCAGCCTACAAGCCCTCCACTGGCTGCACCAGCCCTGCTCCCCCTGCCTGGGGAGTAGCCCCAGCTCCTTCTGCCCTATGCAACCTCCACATATTGAGGAGCTGCCTTTCTCTGCAGCTGGTCCCCAAAGAGGCTCTTCAACGGCACAGAGATCAGAGGCTGTGGGGGTACACAACCCCCACACATCTTTGTGTGGACAAGCAGTCTGAGAACAGACCTTGCACCCTGCTCTCCACTATTAACAGCAGCTTGGCACAAAGCAAGTCTAGATGGAACAGGGAAACCACAGGGAAATCCATGCTCTCTGGAGAGCAAAGGACCACAGGTTTCCCTTGATCTCAGACTCCAGAAATGTGACACACCCAGCTAAAGACCTTCAATAAAATTAAGGGAGAACTTGTCAACGCAACCCAGACTAATTTGTGCTCCAGCATCTCTGCCCCTGATTTCACTGAGGGGTGCCCCAGCTAAAACCTCCAGAGCCAGGTTTCTCTTGCCTCGCTCAGATGGAATATTGGAGTATCTTGCCTCCTCTCACACAGGGCGATATGAAAAACGGGCATATAAAAACCAAGCAATGGCTGCTACTGACCAGTGGATTTCCCTGGAAAACAGCCCCACAGATACTTACCATCTGTATCCTGAAGTCTACAGGGATAAGACCATTGTTGAAGAGGGTAAGAATTTGTGAACTAGGCTGTAGCAGTGGGATCACACCAAACTCTATCAGCCCTGGACTCAGCTTGATGTCTGTCAGCTCTCCAATGCTCTGTAATACTATATGCTGTTTCAGGAAGCAGGCAAGAAAGATTTTTTTAAAAAAAGAAAAACAAAACAAACCGCAACAGGGCAACCTAAAAAAGCTTAAACAGCTCAACTCTGCTCAAGTTATTTCTTTAGGGACAGCTACCACTCTCCAGCTGAAATACTGGGCATTTGGGGAAAAAACAACAAAAACAAAACAAAAACAAAACAAACAAAAAAAAACAAAAAAAACCCACACAAAACATGTTCACCTCCAAATTAAAATGGATTAAGGTAAGAGAAACTTTCAAATTACAAAATTATTGACCCAAAGGTAAAAGCTTTGCAAGAAATTTCTAGTTAAGACCAGGCAGAAAGTTAAACAACTGGTTATTCTGGTGGGGAGAAACCCTCCTCTTTAAGGTAAGCAGCCTGAGAGTTGAAACAACTGTTTTGTCAAACTTAGGTTCCCGGGCACAGCCTGAACTGTCTGTCTTTCCTGACTGACTGATTTACATGCAGTGTCACAATGGCCCAGGTTCAGATGTTTGGTGCCATCCAGGGAATTTGGCATCATCATTTCCATATGTTTTAATATAAATTTAAATCCTTGCAACTACTCTTGAAATGCCAGCTTTCCTTTCTTTTAGAGAAAGCTCAAGGTTCCCAGAAGTCTTCTGACGTCCTCTTTTGTGATCAGAGAGTTGACATTTTAAAATAGATGTTTTCAAAGCTAATAGCATTTTAAAGATTAATTAAATGATTTTATCCTAGGTTCCAGCTTAGATGAGCTACTTTCTGTGTCAGACACTGAGATTACCACCTATAAGGCATGAGCTGTTTATGCCACCAATCCCTCCTGTCCTCCAAAGCAGCCTGTGCCTGGTTTCCCCAGAACAATCCCCATACCCTTTGCAGCCTGCCAGGACGAGTTGCACAAAGGCACACATCTCCCCTTGCACTCACCCGTGGGTTTCTCTCATCCCCAAACACGCTGATAAGAACACTGGTGCGATGCTCGCCCAATGTTTGGACTTCGATTATAACTGGAATCTCTTCAATGCTGTGAGGCTGGACAATCCCACAGGGTTTGGGGCTGGAGTAGAACACAGGAGTGTCCTCCTTGCGTTTCTAGAAGGGACAGAATCAAATGCAACTTCAGAGGGATGTCTGAATAAACTTTAAACTCCTTAACATCCACCACAATGGCAACTTACACACATTTTTAAAAATCCCCAGGGCAAATATAAAAGGCAGAAACAAGATGCAAGAATTGTAGGCTTAGCATCCTCAGGGGATTCTGTAAGGAGGCTGCCAACACAGGCATGGGTGTCTGTGGGTACAGCAGCTTTTCACAACCCTCTAAGATGTCCCACAAGAAAAGACCCTGAAGACTAAAACATAAACTGTTTCCTCAGGAGATTACACTGCATCCTAAAGTTTACATTCAGGTAGGATCCTGCTCTCAGCAGATCTTTAAGACTGAATAGAAACCAGCAAGGACTTATCCAAACCCTTTTCCCCTGGAATAATCTCCTCAGTAATATTTGCAAGGAGGTGCATGTGATGCCAAACCTGGGGAATAAGCCCGTAGCAGCCAGGAAGGTTGGTGTTATTCACAACGAGGAACTTCCTCTCGTAGGGCACCTTGAGGCGGCACTCATTGTACAGCAGGACGTGAGGGTACACTCGCAGCTCAGGAACGAGACATCTGGGCAATGAGATGACCCCAGGGGAATCAGAGATACTGAGATACTGAGAGGATGGAGAATGTTTACCCTCGAAGACTGGAGCATAACATGTTTGTCATTGTCAAATAGATATTTAACAGCCCTACAGTGATAAATTGCCTTCAAAGTCTTCCCACTCAAACATGTCCTGTCAAGGAGGGCAAATCCTGAGAGGCAGCACCCAGAGACTGCCAAGTGCCCCAAGCAGAGCACAGCTGTCCCACAGCTGCCTCAGCCCCTCCTTTACTCAAGAAGGTTTGCAAGGACTCCTGTAACAGTTCCATTGATCCGTGAGCTCTGGGGGAGCCTTCCCAAAAAGGATCAGTGCTCACCAAGGCTCAAGGAACACACAACTCTAGTGTCTCAATAAAAATGACTCCCTTCTCTCCCTTGGCACTGTTGCCCTGCCTGAGAACTCAACAATTTGCCCTAACCTTGGAGGGCATGAGACACCACCTGTCCTGCAGAGTGGGTGATCACCCCTTCCCAGTTCCTACATCTCCCTCAGTTCTTCACCCCACGCCTCTACACTGACTGTCCCCTGTTGCACTTGCTTAAAAAAACTGCAGCCCAGGCACTGACTGGATGGCTCTGCCTGGGAGAGGGAACAGCACCAGGGAACTGCATCTCTCTTGTCATTAAACTGACACCTGCGGCAGCATAGCAGAATGGAATGCAGCTGCAGCAAGAACAACTTTTGGTTTTAGTCTGAGAACATTAACGCTCAAAATGGGAAGCAGAGGGAAGGAGAAAAACTAGAGCTGACCGGCCACATCAAGGGCTTTTTTCCCCTCATAAGATCCTGCTCTCATCACTCTTGCTCTGAGCCACTTCCCCACGGTCACGTGCCCTCATTAACAGAACCAGGCCCTGACTCTCAGCAAGCTGCTTGGTGTGTCCCAAACCAGTGCAGGTTGGTTACAACCCAGCACGACTCCACCTCTTGCAGAAAGGAGGAAAGGAGGCCCTTGGGAAATTTGTTCCACCTCAAGCACCAAAAACCAGGCCAACAAATCACATCATTCCTGGTCCCTTTAGAAAAAGGCCCAGGACCATGCTGGGCTGTGAGCAGGGGTGCTTTTCAGCACAGGCTGCTTTCCAAGCACTGCTGTTCTCTCATCCGGCTGGGCAGAACATGAGGTCATTAAACAACACGTCTCCTTGGCAGCTCCAGCCAGAAAATCCAGGTCAAGGCAGCGTGCTGGGGGAGGCCAGGGAAGTGCTGGTACCTGGCCATGATGGTCACTGATGCCACTCCATTGCCAATACCCTCCAGGTCCACCAGCATTCTCCGGTAGAATTCCATCACGGTGTTGGAACACAGGGTCACCTGGTGGAAGAGAAGAACAGTAAATTCTTCCTTACAAAAGCTCATTACCCACATGTTATATCCTCCAGTTTTTGTTTCATGGTAAGGGAGGATTTTGCCTTAATTCTTCTGCTGGTCCATGTGTAGAACACAGTCTTCTGGAGTAACAAAAGCCTTCGGGCAATACCAGATTTGTTAAACATACCTTGCTATCAGGGCATAGGTCAGCTAAATCAAAACATTAGACAAAGTTCTACACACCACTGTCTTCAAATTAAGAGGCCAATCTGACTACAATGACATAAATGCAGAGGAAATCTGCTGACTTGAACAGACTGAGTTCAGCTTTACAGCAGGAAGCTGAGGGAAAAGTGTGGCCCAGCAGGTGCTGGGCAGTTCATGGCTGCAGAGTTTTTTGTCTCCACTGGAGATCCCTGCGGTGAACACAAATCATTCTGCTCCTCAGGAGAAGAGAAATGAAACCAAGAACAAAAGCAAACTGCTTTATACAATGACATTTCTCTAACAGCCACCTTGTGTCCTCATCCTTCCTCTGCCCACCTGCAATCAAAGAAATTGCTCTCAAAAACACAAGAACAGCATCACTACTTGACCATCGGGTATTTGATTTCAGCTTGTGATTTTGGAAGCGAAACAGGTCTCCTCGAGGAATATGCCGAGTCAGCCAGCTAACAGAGGCCTCATGCCAGTGCACATCTCTCCCTCACACGATGCTCAAAGCTGGCAGCAGAGCTAGAGCCCTCCCACACTGCAGTGAACCTTCAGCCCCACCGGCTGCACTCTTCCCATACCTCGATATCCTGGTGTCCCTGGGGAAGGATGGTCCCTTGGCTGGGATTCATTGTAAACTCTCTTGGCTCCACATAAAAATGAATTCCATGCTTCCAGGATGGGTCATTATGCTTGTGTATTTGATCAAAGCTGCTAACAGCAGGCTGAGTGCCATCGTCAGACATGCGGAGCTTGAACCTCTGGGACACTGGGGAGGGGTTAGTGAGGCGACAGGTCATGGTGTAGGGAAAGCCTAGGAAAAGGACACAAATATCCATTTAGGCAGCAATTACGTCACGACTCTTGGTGGGAATATCCTGGTAGAAGTGTGATTGGAGTTTAGCTCTTTATTATCTGAACTACAGCTCACTGAGAAGCTGCATGAGAAATGAATCATCACTTAGTTCCCTTTGACACTGATTCCAGAGTGCAGCCTTGAAAATGCCCACTCTTAGTCCCGCTGAACACTTCTGCAAGCTTCTCTCTTTCTGATGGGGAGGAGCTCCCTCACCTGCCCCAAACCAGCACCAGTTATTTCCCACTGGTGAGTGTGTACCCACACTGAGCATTTACTCTGAAAATTCAAGCTGTAAAATTCCCTGTTACGTCTGCCAACACTCCCACTGCTTTCAAGATACATAAACACTGAATTGTCATTGAGAAGAAGCTACAGTAAAAGAAAGTGAGGATGGAATCAGGAACTACAACATGATGCAAAGCACTCTAATGCAGGTTTTCTCTGCAGGATCCTTAAGGCATCTCTTGGTTTGGGCCAAACAGACTGAGCACATGACAGCTCAGAGCCCACTAAACTGCAGGCAAACCCAAGCCTTGCTTTGAGATTAGCAATTAGTAACCATTTCCCATCTCACCCAAAAAACCCGGACATCACACCCGTGTTGCTCACTGTGATTGCTGCCTGCAAGGGTTTACCCCACTTTAGCTGTGAGATTTCCTTTCCATGCTGGAAAGCCAGAGATACAGCCATGCATGGTGAGGATGTCCTGCAGAACCCAGGCACCGGCCACAACCTGCTCTGCAGTGGATATATGGTTTGGCTGGCCAGCTCTGTGTGGAGGAGACTTCTTCCTGGGCCTGCTCACCAAGAGTCATTTGAAAACAGATGGGGAGGAAAAGCCAACTGCAGGCACAGCCCAGGGCTTCTCCACGCTCATCGACAGTGATCAGTGCCAGCTCCAGCAGTGACTCCAGCAGGGAGGCAAGAGAGGCACAAAAAGGACAAACACAGATGTCAAAACCTCAAATGAGACTGAGGTCACCACATGCAGACAACAATCAGCAGTTAAAAAAACTCAAAGATACAACAGCTGCCTTCAGCTGAAGAAAATTTAGGAATGAAATGGGATTAAGCAGGACCAATCTCCTGTTACAGAACAGTATTTCTACCTGATGCCTTTCTTACTTCATTTATTCAAAAGGCAACTTAACAAGTGCCTCAGTGGTGATGCAGGGTGGGGAAGAAGCAGCTTGGGAAAGGCAATTGGTTTTCTCAGAAAGTTCATGAACTTCATTGTTGTGGGTTTAGGCTTTGTAGTGAATTTCCCTCTCGGTCTTGGAAGGGGGATAGGGGTTTGGGGGATTTTGGCTGTGGGGGGTTGGGTTTTTCTGTTCAGGGTTTTTTGGGAGTTATGGCATGATGCCATGGATGGTTTTGAAGTGGCACCTGAGGTTTTGCAGGGAGTGGACCTTTCCTTCCTTCCGCTCAGGGATGGGGAAGCTCGGCCGTGTTGTGCCGTGGGAGGTTGAGTGCTTGTCCCCAGCACTTCACTAGGCTGCAGCTCAGCACCATCATCAAACTCGCCTGCCTTCCCTGCTTCTGCCTGCTGCTGTTTGGCACTGCTGAGATCCCCTGCTGCCCGTGAGTTTGCAGAAGGAGTGATTTCCCTCCCTCCCTTCCTCCCTTCCCTGCCCTCCCTGCCGGTGCCAGCTGGGAGGGGATCACTGCCCTGCCAGAGCCCACAGCTCCTCCGGCCTGTGATCATAACTATGTAATAAAAACAACATAAGAATTGTTCATTAAAATAAAAGGACTACCAGGAGTTCAATAAAATAACAGAAAATAGAACCGGATCTGAGAGGGCACAAGTCATGCACCCGTAGTCCACAAGAATGTCTTGATTAGTTTGAGCTGAGTTAATTAACCATACTTAAGTATCCATTGTTCAACGTGTAAAAAGGATCTACTGATAAGGCAGAGGTTCATAGGTCAAGATACGTCTGCCGGGAAGAGGAGTCTTCTTCATTCCAACGACCACCGGAGGGCAAAGTACGACCCCTATCAACAGGCAGTGCCAGCGCAGACAAGATTGCAAAAAGGACACGTACACCAGAAACAAGGGGTATAAAACCCAAAGGACTGAGAGAGGAAAGTGCGCGCCGTTGGTGGAGTGCTAACTCCCGGCCGCCCAGCGCTGCTTTTGCTTGTTACCGCTTGCTTAATAAATTCCCCTTGTTGATGTTCAATTGGCTCTGAGTCAGTGTGTGTGACAAACACTTATAACAACTACACCAAAGGGCAAAAACAGTACTTTTTCCGGGTTGGAAACTTCAGTTATTGTCTTGTTCTATGTGTTGTCCTTATATATTCTAGTAAAGAACTGTCCTTCCTTTTCCCATATTTTTGCCTGGAAGCCCTGGAATTTCAAAGGTATAATAATTTGGAGGGAGGGGGTCATCTTCCCATTCAGCAAGATCCCCACCTTCCTTGGCAGACATCTGTCTTTTAAACCAGGACAGAGATACCAAAAAATACTGCCTTTCTATTCCTTGGTACTATTTGATCTCACAATGGCAAAATGCTACCAGAGGCAGCAGCAGCCCTCGAGTTCACACCCTGAAGAGGCTGCTGCAGTGGCAGAACGTGAGTGAAGGATGCCTTCACATTCAAGCGTTCCACTTTGGAATGCACAGATCCCTCATGCTGTGTCTAAGCCCAGGGAACACTCACCAAAGGAAATGTCACCGAAGTCGAGCTCATCGACGTTGAAGTGTACAGTCGGTTCACAGACATGTCCCCTGCGATGAGGAGGAAATGGCTTGGTTAAAGGCAATTGCAAAGTGTCTGGCTGTAGTGGCTTGGGGGCAGAAAACCTAGTCGGGGGCACTGTGGGTTTCAGATCAACACACCACCATGTGCTCAGCACAGTGTCATGTGGACAGGAGGCAGCTAAAGCCCAAGTGGCTAGCAGCCACAGCCACGGATGGGGCTTTGGGCACAGGGCAGGCAGGAAAAGCCCCCAAGTTGCTGGTGGTCCCATGAAGGACCCTGAACACACACCCAGACATGGCTCTGTGCCTCAGTTTCCCCATCTGTAAGATGACAGACATAAAGGTGTCCCCACAAACTTCTGTAACCAGCCTTTCCAGCCACAGGTTCCCTGCTTTGCTGCTTCTTAACTGTAACTGGTGTTCCCATGGAGGAACTTTCTCAGCAGATTTTAACCCACACAATCATTACAGAGATTTGAGACCTGAAGCCAGGGGAGCCCCAAACCTCCTCTGAGAAGAGCAGCAACAGTGGACAGATGGATCCTAGAGGAAAGGACCAGCTTGTCACCAGTGCACCAGCTAGCACAGTCAAGAGCAATAGCTTAAACAGCCGAACATGGATGTTCTGAATCTACCACACCATCTCACCTATCCATGAACTCAGCAGACAGGCTCCAAAAGTCACCAACACCCACTGAAGTCAGCACTTGAAGCTGCACAGCACTCAGGAGTTTATTTCATGGCCAATCAATGCCCACTCAGCCTTTTGGTTAAAAATCAAGGACCAGTGAACTGTGCCTCCTATTGTGTTCACTGGACTGCCACTGGCTCTGCTCTACACATCTCAACAGGACACACTTGCCCTTGCTCAAGGAGAAAGCTGCTTATGCCATAACATCCCACGACCAGTTTGGGGGAGGGACAGAGGAAAATCAATTATTTGACGGTGGAAGGTTCCATCTTGATTTCCAATATAAAAAAGCAGCACTTTTCCTACAAAAACAAAGTCAGCATAATTGCTTCCCTACCATGGGAAGACTTACTCACCACTTTTCTCTTGCTAAGTAATAACTTTCTTGTTCTTTTTTATCTGTCTCCCTTATCTTATTGGTATAATCGACTGCAGATTGCTTTCATTCTTTACTGCCTTGATCCAGGGTCTCCCAACAGCAACAGCCTAGCTCAAAAGCTCCAGAGCACCAGCTTTCCTGCTTACACTACATCATCCTACCAGCACATGGCTCAGGCTAGCAGGGACAAGCCTTCATGCTGCTGTGGTCCTGGGGACTCAGCTCTGCCTCCCCTGTTATCACCCCTTCTCCCTTTTGCTGGGCCAGGATTATCTCACAATGGCACCAGCCCACGGGATGATGCCCACATCCCTGGGACAGTTCCTGCTGCACGGTTCCCTGCCTCCCACATCAGCCTTTTCCTGGCTGTGGAAAGAAGGTACCAGAGCACTCTGCACAGGAGCTGGGAGCACAGATTGTCCCCCACACCATGCCCATGAGAGGTGAGGTGAGGTGAGGTGAGGTGAGGTGAGGTGAGGTGAGGTGAGGTGAGGTGAGGTGAGGTGAGGTGAGGTGAGGTGAGGTGAGGTGAGGTTGCTGCTGCCCATTTGGGATGGATTATTAAGGGGAGTTTTTAAAACCATTGCTGCTGGTGCCAAATCACCCAGGCTGGCCCATCTCCAAAGCCCTGGGGCCTTGCTGGGTGTTCAGTTGGGACATCCCAGAGCAGCTACTGCCCAAAGCTGATCCATCCCACTGCCTGCCACAGCCTAAGCATGAGACATCCCTACAGGGAGTAGTCACTCCAGCTCACGGGTAGCCACACAGGGCAGTAGATACCTCCACATTAAAGGGATGCCAGAACCAGAGCTAAGATTAAGACCTCAGGCAATGCCTTTTTTCTCTGCTCCACTAAAAAATGAGGTAGGTGGGGGATGTCCCAGAGTCAGCTACAGATGGGCCCAGTAAGCTCCCAGAGTCCTTACTTGATTGTCAGAATTGCAGGTGTAGGAGATCCAGCCACAATGAACTGGAATTCTTCCTCAAACCTCCCCAGTACGGTGGCACTGAAGGAAATTTGGATGGTCTGGATCCCACCTGGTGCAATGATGCCCTCCTCAGGTGCAAACTTGAAGCAGTAGCCCACGGTTGTGGTTGAAGGTATATAGGTGAAGGGAGCATCAATAGGTGCTTGGTTAATCAGTTTCACCTGCAGCAGCAGAAAAGCAAAATGGAAATACATGTGCAATCTTCCCTTCGTGTGAATTATTGTCTAATGACACGATTACACACAGAAAAAGCAGCAGAAGATGCTTTGTGATGCTGGATGGCAGAAGTCACAAAAATACAACAGGACAAGTTCTGCCTTTGGGTTTGCATGCAAAGCAGTGGTAACTCCACATAACCAGAGTCACTCTGGGGCTATCCCATGGACACAGAGCAGTCCACCTCTGGTCAGCATCAGCAAGCTCATTCAGACCTGGCCCTGAGAGCAGCATGGGGTGATTGCAGCTGCACAGTGAATCACCACAGAGCTGCTGCTGCTGCCCCAGTTAACACAGCTCCAGCAGTACCATCTACTCATTCACCTTGTCCCATATCATGAAAACAATACATTGAAAATGAGGCATCCAAATGTATAGACAGCACCATCTTTTGGTAAGAAAACTCAGCATGTCTTTCCCTTCCACAGCCAAGCTCTTGAAAGTGTCTGGCATGATGTAGTGCCTCATTTTTTACCTCTTTCAGTTGCTCTCTGTTTTCTTTTGCAAACTTGACACTACTGTGGTGGGGAGGGGGAAGGCAAATAGGTAGAAAAATCCTTTGCTTTATTCCTAGGAACACTCTTCTCTTTCTAGAGTCAGAGATGCACCAAGGCTGAAGTGTGGTGCGGGACTGGTCAGCAAGGGAAGAACTGCCAAGCCCTTTGAAAGGGCCAGCACTGAGCCAGAGGGCTGGATGGCTTTCCTGTGACTTCCAGGAATAAGCAGGAGACACCTGACTGAAAATCGTTTGCAATGGACCGAAGCTCAAACGTAGCCAGTTTGTTCCAGCTGTTTCTGAACAGCTCAGTACAAAGGTGCCTTGTGTCTGGAGCTGCCACAAAAGCCTCTGAACATGCAGCTTTTTGAACCCAGTGCTGGTTTCATATGCCAGGGGGCTGTTTTGCAGGAAGCCTCTCAGCTGATCCCCAAGGAAGGCTGCCCAACAGCAGGAAATGAGGTTTTGTTAGCAACAGACACACCTTCCTGACCCCCCCAGATTTGACCAGTATGTCAAACATTCCCTGCTCACAACTGCCCAGGTTGCCAGGTATTCCACAGGTCCACCAGGTTTGCTGCTGCCTCAGGAGCCATCAGGATCCATCCCAAGCCATGCTGCTCACCTCATAGACGTGGGGGGTGTCGACTAAAATCTTCCCAACGTTCAGTGTATGAGAGCTGAATTCAACCAAAAGTTCTTGGCCTTCCCCTATGAGGTGCAGGGGCAGCCTGCTCTCTCGGCCTGGGGAGAAATGTCCATTTCAGTACAATAATTCCCTCTGTTATTCTGTGTTTTCCAGGCTGCCTTACTGCTAGTCCCAGACTCTGAGCTGCATGGGACCAGCTCCTGATGTTCCCGAAGAAGATACGGACCCTTCCCTCAGGATATCTCTGACTTCCAATTTCTAAGCCATTCCTTGGGCTGATTTCCAATTTTAGCCACCAGTTTGAGTTTAAAACATCTCTGATGTCTTGTGACAGGCCAAGTAGTAATGGGTATAAATTGAAAGAAAGGAAATTTAGGTTAGATGTTAGGAAGAAATTTTGTACTGTGAGGGTGCTGAGACAGTGGAGCAGGTTCCCCAAGAGAGCTGTGGAGGTTCCAGCCCAAAGTGTTCAAAGCCAGGCTGGATGGGGCTTGGAGCTACCTGGTCTAGTGGGAGGTGTCCCTGCCCATGGTAAGGGCCTTGACACTAGAGAATATTTAAGGTCCATTCCATCCTTAATATGCTATGATTCTATGGTTTAATTCCCATTCAATTAGAGGAGCTTTGAAATCCATTCAGTGAAGGCATAAAGCTCATAAAGAGTTTGGCAATTGCCAAACTACCTGGCCCAGTAGCACATAACTTTGTTGCCAAAGTCCTCAACTTCTGACACTCAGTACTGTGTTCAACTTCCATAGAGCTGCAAGGTGACAATTCCCACACAGGGAGAGAAGAAGCTGCTGGCCAAGGGTGGTCCTTCTACAAACACCCTGGGCTCAGCAGGACTCGGCCACCTCTGGTCTGCTGGTGTCTGGGCAGTGGGATGTGATCCAGGGGCAGGGAGCACATTTCTAACTCAGCTCCTACTGCCTGATGATGGATCCATGTCAAATGGACCCATCCTGGAGGTCAGTGGTCTAGAGGGGCCTAGTGCTGGTTCACTAAAGCTGTTCTGCTCTGTAGCTCTTTGCCCTTTGTGGAAATGCTGGCAAAGTCATGGCATGAAAACGTCTCCCTGCACTGCCTGGCTTGTTCTGGGATCAGTAATCCAGACACAGGTGTTCTGAGCCCTGGCCTTGCACGAGAGACTCCCTGGAAGCTGCAGGGACAGTGGGAATGTGCCAGCTCTGCCTTGCTGAGCAGGGACTCTTCCCAGCAGTTACAGGGGAGCCCAGCGGGCTCAGGCTTGCACCATGGCTTCACTGTGGGTGAGACAAGCAGGGGAAAGGAGCTGTACCTGAGATGTTGCAGTAAGCCACACTTCGATACTCCAGTGCTTCTACAGGTTTAAAGGTCACCTTGATTTTGGCGCAACAGTTCGGCCCAATTTCTCCCTCCTAAGGCACAAAGAGACAGCAAAACGTTAATCTTCCAACTTCACATTTCTTGTTTTCAACCTCAGTCCTCTAAGCCTTTATTTAGAGCATCAATGATGAATGAACAACACAAGGAGCCCAAGGAAACACTCCAAACCCAGCTCAACACAGTGCTGGAAGTGTGTGTTAATGCTCAGCTGATCAGCTCCCACTCTCCACAACAATCCTACTGCTCTGACACAAGCTCTTGGTCACATCATGCTGCTGTCAGCTACAGCAATGTGGAACTGCCATTGTGCAGTGGTGGCTCTTCTCAAGAAGAGAACATAATCCCCTTCCTTGGAAAAAAAAATAGTAGTTTAATGTGTTTTGAAAGAAAGCAGAGGTTGGGATTATTCTAGGGTTTACTCCAGGATGAGAAAGGATTTTGCACTGTGCAGGCACCAGGCATTCATCATCTCTCACAATACCAATACTCAGAATCAGGGCTCTGGTTGATGGCAGGACATGGGGGTTTGCTTGCACAAACAGGAAAGGCTTTCTGTCCCTGTGTGCAAGAGAACTCAAAAGGCCCATTTAGACCTTCCAGCCTTGAGTCCAGGCTCACAGATGACACAGGAAGGGAGACTCAGAAATAGTGCAAGTCATGGATGCAGGAAGGGATTGGCATTTCTAGGATTAACCTTGGGCTGAATTTGGCCTCCTTTTTACAGCAAACCATTGCATGCTTCAGGTCAAGATGGGAACTGGCAGAGCTCCAACACCCTCTGCCATACAGGGGAGCCCCTACCTACACAAACTGGTCCCTGTGGACAGTGCAAGGACACTCACTGAGTGCCCTGGAGCTGGAGCTCTGACAGCAGAGCTCAGCTTTGTAAGGCTCCCAGCCCTGCCTTGAGCCTGCAGGGCAGAACTGCTTTTAGCAGCGAGCTCTGCAGCAGCACCAGAGACTTGATGTTTTCCCTCCCAGCACATGGAGCCAGCTGAGGATCTGCTGAGTGAGTGCATCGGCATCCGGGAGGATGGGGAGGGTGGGTGGGAGGAGGAAGAGGAGGAGAAGGAGGAGAAAGAGGAGAAAAATTAGGTTCTCAGCTATCACTTACCATTGGCTCAATGGAAAAAATGTCATCGGAGAACAGCATGGGGTCTTCTTGCACCTTTGCCATCTCCTCCTGGACCATATGGCTCATGAGGGCAGTGTTATCTTCACAATAGCCCTTCTCCTGCTCTATTTTTTTATCCTTCATGAATCTTTCCAGCCACAGCTCGTTCCATGGTTGCAGAAAATAGCACTTCCTGCAGCCACAGGGAGAGACAAAACCAGCAGATCATTTAATAAACCACATATTTGTAGACAGAAGTGTGAGTGCAGAAGGGCAAAGCACTTGGGGAGGAGCAGCAGCAGCTCCCCAGCAAGCGCTGACCCCAAGCCACGGGGGTCCCAAATCAATGAGAGGATAACTTGTTCACTGGCACAGCAGGTAGTTTTACTCCACATTTGCAAGCTCAGGAGAGTTTTGGAAAGCCAGCATCCCTCAGAAGAACCTCCTGGCTCAAAGCCTCTGCCAAAACTGAGGGAGAATCCACCAGGCACCTCAACTGTCTTTTCCTACCCCTGAGCTGCTCGGGGAAGGCAGATAAAGATCACGGAGTGCCCACTGCAGGACTTCCCTGGGAAGGGGAGACAATTCTGGTTTGCAGCTACGTGTTACCAGCATCACTCTTTGTTTCTTCCATTTTGGACCTGGCCTGTTCCCTACTCTGTCTTTCACAAGAGCATCCCAGAGCACTTCCAAAGGAAATCAATTAATTGAGACACCGCACCCCTTTAGTGACATTCAAGGTTTTATATGGATGAAAACAGACGCTCTGAGAGGGGGAAGGGCTTTGCTGTGCAAGAGGGAGACAGCAAACTCCTGGAGAGATCTTTTCATTATCTCGGAGCTTTTTGAGTTCCCATGCCAGTGCATGGTGGTAGAATGTCCTAAGAGGGAAAGGATCCTGCACTATCTCCTCTCATGAAAACAACCTCTCTGCTCTGAGATCTCAAAAGCTTCTCTGACAGCAGTACAGTGGCCTTGGAGATAAAACCATCCCTAAGACTGGAAGTAAGGAAGAATAAAATGTCCTGGTGACATTCTAGAACACAAACTGGCATGAAAACAGATGCAATTGGAAAAAAAAAACCCACAAAACCAACACCAGGTCGAAGTTCACTTTGGGGAAACCTAGTTGCTTCAGAGGGAAATGTGGATCACCTGGGGTCCAGGCTGAGGCAAGCAAGTGGGAAAAAATGGAAATAAACAGCCCAGGGAAGTAGCCAGAGAAGGTAATGGGATTTTCTTTTAACACAGAGAGCTTGTATGGAAGTCAGACACTGTGTAAGTTGATAGAGAAGAGTGGAAAACCAAGAAGCCCAGGGCACTAAAGGACCCTCTTGCCAGCCATTCAGGTGGGGAAGGGTCCATCTCCTGGTCCTTTGCAAGTGATTTAAAATGGCTCTGGGGAGTGCAAGCGACCTGGCTCGAAGAAAGCTGGGGCTTGCCATGGCAATTTGGGCATGGCAGGTTTAGGCATGGCAGTTTTTTGACATGGCAGTTCAGGCATGATGGTTTTTATATGGCAATTCTGGCATGGCAGTTTGCACAGTGCTGTTTCAGTTTCTGCACTGCAGTTCACGCAAGCAAGCTGAGCAGAAAGAGTGCAGCCATCAACCCTTCTTGTGTAGTGGGTTGTGGCGTTTGGCTGGCTGCGAGGTGATTGCCTTAATTTTATTTCTTCTTTCTGGTTTTCTTTTTTTCCTCCCCCTCAGCACTGGTTTACAAATGATCAAAAGCCATTGCTGCTGCTGCCAGCAAGAGTGTACTAACTCAAACAGAACCCCCCAGGAAGGACTCAGCTGTCCAGCCCCTGGCTGCAGGGAGGGTCTGAGCCTGGTGTTAATATCAGAGGATAGTGCAAAAGACACCTGCGTGCAGTGTCAGCAGGTGAATGATCTGCTCTGTCTGGAGGCAAAGCTTTAGGAGGAAGTGCAAAGGCTGAGGAGCATCAGGGAGAGCAAAACAGAAATTAACTGGTGGAGTTACACCCTTCCAACCCTGAGAGAAGCTCAGCAGGAGTCAGAGGAGCCTTGCCCTTGTTGCAATCAGGCAGAAGGAGGAGACCTAGGAGACACTGGGGAATGGAAATGGCTCTCTATTGGAGAGGTAATAAAATTCCATCCTGACCCCTATCACCTACCCAGTGCCCTGACAGAATAGGTATGAGGCCCTGCATCCAGAGGGTCAGGCAAATGACATTAAAGAAAAAATTCTGTCTGGAGAATGTGCCAGTTGCACTTTGTCTGTCAGACAGATCACAGCCTCAAGTATTAAGCAGAAAAGAAGGGTAGTGGTAGTGGGTGACTCCCCTGTAAGGGGAACTGAGGGCCCTGTGTATTGACCAGATCCATTCCACAGGGAAGTCTGCTGCCTCCCTGGGACCCAGGTACTGGATATCAGCAGGAGATTCCCTAAGAACCAATGAACTTCATCTGTTCACCACTGTCTGGTGTACAGTGGCTGTCAAATAATAGAGTTCTCAATATTCAGTGAAACAAGGAGAGGCATCAACAAAACTTCCACTCTGGACTTCTGGAGGGCAGACTTCAGCCTGTTCAAGAGACGGGTTTGGAGAGCACCTTGGGAAACAGCCCTTAAAAGCAACGGGGTCCAGGAAGGATAGACATACTTCAAGAAAGAAGTCTTGGAGGCACAGGAACAGACTGCCCCTGTGTGCTGAAAGATGAGCTGACAGGGAACACAACCAGCCTGGATGGGCAAGGAACTTTTGAAGGAACTAAGGGGAAAAAAAAAAAAAATTTGAAATTTTGCCCCCCTTTGGAAAGAGGGGCTGGCAACTCAGGAAATGTTTAAGGATGTTGCCAAATCATGTGGGAAGAAGATTAGAGTCAAAATCCCAATCAGAACTTCAGGAAATCCAGTCACTGCAATCAACCTTTCCTTCCCAAAATGCTATCCTTATCTGGAGTATAAATGGAACTGCAATGATGAGTGCTGAGGTCTGAAGCCCAAAACACACATCCTAATGCCAGGGATGGTTTACTTGGCCTAAACCATTCTTGGCCTAAACCATTTACTTGGCCTAAACCATTCAAAAGCACAAACACCTCCCTGAGGCCATATGTTAGATTTAGTCTTGGCCCAAGTATCTCACTGAAATGTGTCTTTCAAACCAACCTCCTCTTCAGTTTATTCTCATCTTCCTCAGTAGGAAAAGTCTTCCACTGGAAGTGGGCTGTGATGTTACTCCTGTTTTCGATGAGCACGGTTGTGTAGTTTGATGTGGTGATGAAAGTGTTCTCAACCTTCACGGAATTGGCGCTCAACCCAACGTTGACATCTACAGCTTCTCCGTGAAGGTTTGTGCAGATACCTTTTTCACCTGGAACAAAGCAAAGAGGAGTCTTTGCTCAGCTCAGTTGCTGATGGAAGCACAAGGAGCAGAACAAACCACAGGTTGCACAAGGAAGTGTCACAGTTTTTAGCTGAATGACCATTCTATGGATCAGTACATTTATCACATCCTGACAGCTCTGTGTGTACAGCGTGAGGATGTCCTGGGCACCTCCTCAAACACCTTATTTCTCACTGTGTTGGTAGAGGTTTGGCCCCAAGGTGACAGTATGTACAGTGAGATTGGGCAGATGTGCTCAGGTGACCCACTCAGATCACCAGGATTTCTGCATCAAAGCCCTCCAGGTGATGCTGAGGAGCCCTGTTCAGTCTGGCCTTGCCCAGGGTCTCCCCTGGGCATCCCACGAGACTCCTGTCTCTCCTGATCCCTTGGACCCCTTGTTGCTGACAAGCAAATATGCCTGGGGGCATGTGGGCAGAAAAAGGAAGCCCAGAGGAACCAGTGAAGTGACAGCCCACAGCAGGAGGGGACACAGGTGAGGAAACACAACCAGCCTGGCTCTGCAAGATGACAAACCTCTACAAAGTGAACACCATGGAAATCATCATTATCATCATCTCCCTGTCCAAACCCACAGCCACATCAGTCTTGAAATATTTTATGTTGTTCTGATCTCAAAAACCAAGCTGGAGCATTTCAAATTAAATAAAAAGGAGACAAAAAAAAAAGATTAGGAAGTACAGAGCAGCTTCTATATGAAGACTGAATAGGATTTATTAGTCTGCAAATCAAATGGGAGATAAATATGAGAGGTTTGCAACAGCATGAATTGCCTGGGAAAAGGGGATGAGGAAAAAATTTGTCTTGATTTATCACCAAACAGGAACTCGAGGGCCTGGAAACGTTATTAGACAGAAACTAAATATATGTGTAGAGGGCAACATAGAAAAAGAGTCTGTAACAAGCCAATGGAGAAGCAGCATACGGGACAGAGGTGTGCAAGAAATACATTGCATTGGAGAGACTGTGCTGGAGACCTCACGCCTCACATACAGCACTGCCCAACAATAAAATAATTTAACTGCACCCAGGCATAGCCACACAATAGTGGAGAATCAGGGTTCCTCCTTCCTCCACTCAGCAACTCCCAGCAAAACAGGATTCCAAAAATCCCAGCCCTGTTAGAGGGGATCCACTTTATCAACCCCCTAAACACCAATGAGTTCTCAAGATTTCTTTGGGGTAAAGCTGTAACAGGGGTGGTGGTACACCTAGAGGGAATCGAGGGGGATGGGACAACAGGGAGTGATGGTGGAGAACTGTCCTGTGCCCCATGCAGTGCCCAGCACTCACCTGTGTTGCAGCACACTACCAGGGACCCGGAATGGTCACCAACCGTCAGCGGGTGAAATCCCACTGTCACCTGCATGGTGTCACCAGCGGCCAGAGTTCCCCTGTCTGGAACCACGCAGAAAGGACTGCAACACAAAGACAGGGATCAGGACTCAGGGCCACATCTGGGGATGATACTCCTTCTGCAGTGCAGGTCACTTCAGCTCACTTGGGCAAGCAGGGAGCAAACAGATCACAGTCAACAGAAGACAGACAGAACAGACAGGATCAGGAACAGCTACTGACCCACTTCTGAGGAGATCCAGCCCTCAGAAGATCCTGTGGGATAAAATGACCTCATGTCCCCCGTACTCTGAATCCAGCCCCCTGCAAGGAGACTCAAGGGTCTGACTGCCAGCAATCCCATCAGAGAATGGTTTGTGAAAAGCACAGAGAAGTTTAAGAGCTATTTGCATGCACAACTTGACACCGACTGCCTCAGGAATTTCCCTTTTCCTGCTGCCTATAAACCTCATCTCAAGAGATGCAAATGTTAGGGCATTACCTGTCCTGTGAGATTACAGCCTAGGAATCAGACAGGGAGAAGAAACTTTTCCTTGAAGAGCAAGGAATAGTTTCTGTTGAATTTGCAGTGTGATTCTTTGGTTTATTTTACCTTGAAACATCCAAATTTAGCCTAAAAAGAGCACATTTTATCATCATTTCAATGAATGTTGCTCTAAGAAAAGGAGCAATCAAAACTCTGAAAAAGTGCAAATGCAGATTAGAGCAATACAGTGACATGGAAACAAGACCCAAAAGGAGGATGCCATTTACAGTGTGAAAGATACAATCGGAGCTAAATGCAGCAGTGTTACAGGAGCATATCAGGAAGCAGAACAGGAGGTTTCTGTGTATTTACCAGCAATGCAGTCTGGGACTCTGGGTTGTCATCCAGGCTGGTAACTGTTTGCTTGGCCCACCAGACAAACTCTGTGCAATGTGTTGGAAATAATTATGCAGATGTGTTGGTGCAATTTGGATTTAACAGGAGCAATCAGGATTGGTCACCAGGTCAACAGCTCTTGCCTGACAAACACAAGGCTCCGTACTTTGATGCTCAGGGACAGCTCAGGTGAAATGTGCTTCTGCCCAGCCGCTATTGGGCTTTGTGCTCTTCTGCAGTCCCACCGAGGAAACAAAAGTTCCTGGCCTCGGTGATTTGTTGGTGGTCAATCTGTCATTTAATTCTGGGGAGTTTGGTGATGCATGCATCACATGCAAAAATAAGGAGAACATCTGGCAAGCTGAACTTTATTCATGTGAGCAGTGACAGCTGATGAACTTGCTTGAGGTTGTGCTCATTAAGGACCTCTTGCTGCAGTTATGGGCCTGAGCTGTTCCCATTACCACCAGTGAGAACATCACTACTGGCTGAGGGAGAAGCCTTGGGCCAGCACTGTTCATGTGCTGGACGAGAGACTTTGGAAAGAGGGGAGGGAAGACAAGACCCCACCAGCCCCAGAGCTGGATTACTGTACGTGCTCCTGCATCTGCCCCAGGAGTGATGCCAGGACTGCTGCAGGTCTCTGCTGGGGCTTGGTGTGGGCAAGGCACAGGATATATTCTTTTGCCAGAAATTTTGCCAGAACAGAGAAGCTGCCAGTTAAGGGAATCCCTGGCCACTCTTCAGCCCTCCATTCCATTCCATTCCATTCCATTCCATTCCATTCCATTCCATTCCATTCCAACCCAGTCCTGCCCCATGTTACATGCCTTCAGATGGCAGGATGGGAATAACAATCCTGGGGGTGACTTCAAGGGTTGCCTGAGAAGGAGGGGATCTTCTTATTTTCAAATTATCAGGAGAAGAGGATCCAGCCAAGTTCAGGACTCAGTTGTCAGGAGTAAAAAACTGAGTGCAAATCAGCCCCTGCATCTCCTACATCCCACCCCAGGCTGTACCCAGCAGACTCCCCTGTTAGTGCTGTAGCAGTCATCTCTCACATAGACCTGGCTCCCCAAGACCCAAGGACACAAGCTCTGCAGTTAAACTTAAATCATCTGAATTTCAGCCAACATCACTAAGCTGAGCCTGTTCCCTGAGCCCACAGATAGAAGAGTTGTGAAGACGACATCCTGACACTCTACCAACCAGAAGAAAACCACTAGCAATAGATGGGGCTGACAGGCTAAATTTTTCGCTTTTATCTGCTAACTGTGAGCTGTTCCTTAATATAGTCTTATCCTGTTAGATCTACCCTTTCGATGAATCACTACTGCACCCAACAGGCAGAGAAGATAAGGTATGGAGGGAGTTTCAATAGGTCGTTTTCTTCTGCTTTTTAACTAGGTCCATTTGTATGCTTGTTTTCTTGTATGGCATCCAAAGACAGGTTCAGATCTCCCAATGGAACCTTGCAATCCCCAGACACCCGTCTTGCTTTGAACAGTGTTTCTGCTCAGATTTCCAGAGGTCCCCTCCAGCAAAAGTCATTCTCTAATTTTATGTTCTGAATCAGTCCAATTGCTTTTCACATATTCACTAAATATCTCCTATTTCCTATACACCTGTGCATGTTCCTATGGGCATGTGGTATACTGATAGGCATGAGAGGAGCTCACCCTTTATTAAAGTTCCCAATAAAGAATTCAGGATCTTTGGGCAAACATTTAACACAAACCAAAATGAAAAAGCAGCAGAAACACAGAAACTTCAGAGTGTTTAAAAAGAAATCTCAATGAAAGGGGGCATGACCTAATTCAGAGATTGAAATCATCTGTTTGAAATTTTAAACTGGCTTGCAAAGGTTTGTCATAGAACAAAAGAGTTGACTGATGCCCTCAGCAGACACGGGAAATCAGATCAGCTTTTAGTGACAGGACCTGCACTGGCTGCCTGCAACACAGCTCATGTTGGGCATTTGATACAGGGACCACAGGAAAGCCACGTGCCTGTAGTCTCCCATAGAATGGGTCTGTTTGGCTGACAGTGCTGAGTAACCATTTCAGAAGCTGCTTGTGCCCAGGAGGGTGCAAGCCAGCTACTAACATGTACCAGCAGCCTCCAGGAAATTTGGGACACACAAAGCTCAAAAGCTGCATCCTGCATAAAACATGAGAAGCACCAGCAAACCCCACATGTCCAACCAGGGCTGCAGGGCAGCAGCTCCCATGCTCTGGTTCTTTTGTTGCTCTTTACCAGCTCTGTTATTACCCACAGGTGTTTTGCACAAGGACACGTGAGCTGCCTCACCTCTGGGTGCTCAGCTGGTAATGAGCTTCCACGTTACCAACATTGCGAACCAGCAGAGTCTTCTGGCTGCTGTACTTGACTGGGCACTCTGAGAAGTCCAGCTGGTCAGGGAAGTCCAGGATAGCTTGGGCAGCAATGGCCTGAATAGGCACAACTATCCTGTCCCTTGCAGTGAGACAGATGAGTTCGTGGGAATAATCCTGCAGGAAAAGAAACTGTCTCAGCACAGGGCATTTAGTGCCATCCCCATGGCAGAAGAAAAGCCATTTCCTATAATCCTTCAAGGACATCAATTTAACTATTCCACTACAAAATGAACACTAAGTTGTACTAAACTGTCACATTTTAAAGGCACCAGTGCACTTTGCAAAACCTGTCTCAGTGGCATTAAACTCTTGGGTCACTTGGGTCATACAGAGAACTGCCCTAGGCTACCATAATTTTTATGCTAAATTTTAATGATGTTAAATAATTCCTAAGTTCCTTCTAAGGAACACGGAGCTAGGGAACACAGGACATTCCTCTTTAGGTTTCTATTCCCGCTATTTGAGAGTAGGATAAAGTGTTAAAATGACTCTAAGCAGCAAAAGGAAGATGAGAAAACAGCTGTATCCAAAGAACTCCTGCACCTCTGGCCTGGTGTAGAAACATCACTTGGCTCAGAACTGCACTCTAACTTTGCCTCTCCAACCAAGTCAGGAGAAGAACAGTGCTAAGAGGCAGCAGGATGCTGTTGGAAAGAGCCTCTCTTTGTTTCCCTCCTCCCTTCCATGTCTTGTCCTAAACCCTTCTGCATGAACAAGCCTCCAGATCACAGCGCTGAGATCAGACTTGCCAGGGCCTCAGCACTGGTATTCAAACCTCCACACAAAAGCATGCTTGGCATGGAATGGGTTCCAGTTAACAGAGCAACCACAGTGACAGGCATGAAGACACAGCCACAGCAGTGTCACCGCCACAGGCTCTGGGGTCACAGGTCTGCCTGCAGGTTGTACCTGTGCTACACGAGCTCTTTCAGGCAGGTGTCCAAGTCCCCTGCAGCTCAGCAACCTGCTGCTGACTAAGGGCCCCTAGAGCTCAGTGTGCCTCTGCCAGGCTGGGCTCACAGGCATAGCACATGCTCTGGCCTGGCCTTGCAGCTGTGTCATGGTCATTTGTGCTCTGGGACAGCACAGCTGCAAGGCTGGAGAACAGAGGGTGTGAAAAAGCACCATCTTTGCTCCAGCCCAGGGTGAGGCAGGGAAGCTGTTGCCAGCCAGGAAGGAGGAAAGCTCTCTGACCTCTTTGTTTCTACTATTTTCCATTTAATTAAACCCTTTCCAGTGCACCTAGAGATGGTTGCACATCTATCAACACCCCTCTGTGTTTTTCATACTGTTGCCCATGCATCTTCCCTCGGGAATGCTCAGCAATGTGCAAGGAGGGCAGGCAGAGCCCGTCAGGCCTGGCTGCAGTGCCTGACAGCACATGCCAAGGTGTGACTGGCTGCAGGCTGCCTGTTCCCAGCCTGGAGCCAAGCTCACAGCATGGAGTGGGCTGTACCCAGAGTGCAGGGAAAACAATGGCATTGGAGATAATTCTGTGTTTTGGCTCCTCCAGTCTCACCTTGGTCTCGTCGGGGGTGAAGCGGATGCGCACATGGGAAGATGTGCCTGGTGGGATGATGTGGTATGCATCATTGGGGCACAACAGCTCGAAATAAGGTGATCTCTCCATGTAGACCTGCACCAGCCGTGGAAACTGCAGGAAAGACATAAAATGATGTTTTTGCCACTTGTGGAAACAGGACAAGAGGAGACCTGTCCATGCCCTGGTGACATCCTTCCCTGACCCCTTTTCCAAAGCACTTGCAGCTGTGGAGGTACAGGTGCATAATTCACAAGGATGAACTTGAACCCCTTCTGTCTGGGTGCAGCATTTTGGCCAGGGGCAGTAGGGCAATGTCTGGTGGGAAGGAAGGGCTGAGCAGGTCAGCACCAGCAGGATGGGGACAGAGCCCCTGAACCAAGTGATCTGCATCTTCAACAAGGCCAAAACACCTGCTGGCTTCTGCCTGCACACAGCCATGCTGTTGTGTTCCAGAGGGGGGATGTGCTACTGGAAAGCAAAAAAGCACATTGTCCTGAGGGAAGGAAGAAATTCCCTTCTAGCAGATCAGGTTTGGGTAAGGCAGTTCTGGGGATACGGCCATGCAGGCAGACCAGCAAGAGAGGAGACCAAACACTGTGGCCTTATTGGGAATGGAAGCAAACTGAAAAGCAAAAGAAGGAACACAGCAAGACAATCCCTAAAACAAGGAGCTGGCAAAGAGCATTTAAATGGGCAGTTAAGCACCAAGGAAGAATCATAAAATGATGAGAGCAGTCAGCTTCCTAAATGTGACAGAAACACAGCCAGGCTGTGCCCATCAACTATGGGCTTCAAAGGCATTTTCTGCCTGAAGGAGCACTGACTCACAGTGTGGTTCCAGTATTAAAAGCCAATCTTGGCTCTCTGGGGGTTCTTGCTGCCTGTGCAGGCAGGCTGGGCTGCTGGGCATTCCTGCCTGCAGCCAGGAGGACAGGTTCTACCCTTTGGGATACACAGACACAGCAAACATGCATTTTCCAGCACACAGATATCAACCTCTGAGCACCAACATGCTCTCAAAAAGTCTAACCCAGATGATTTTGACTCTCTTCTGTCTTCCCACTGGACCACTCTTGGCACAAGCCTCATTTAAGAAAATGTTTCCACTACTGAAATTCAAATGGTCTCGGTTTTTCAGTTGTCCTCTTTACAGTGGAACACAACTGCTGACATTTTCCAGCTTTGTCCCTCTCAACTATCTTGGGAAACTGCAAAACAATCACAATTTCTTCAGGTGAAGATGAAAACCTCCAGGAGCACATGGCTTTGGATGTGCTGTGGTTCTCCAAAGGAAAAGCAGAGTACCATGTTGTTTTTGGAAAACCTGAGCAGAGCTGGATGAAGCTTAGCAGGAGCCTGAAGTGGCACCTAAAGGCCTCCTGCTGCCTCTGCTACATCAGTCTGATTCCAGGGCTGTTTCAGAACACATTTCCTGCAGTGCCAATGCCATTAACGGTAAGTGATTCCATCAGAAAGTGAAGACTCAGCCTCTTAGCTTTGACTGTGAGCTGCACAAAGGAAGCCAAACAGGCTGACAGAGGCAGAGAGTCCTCCTAGGAACCCAGATTAGCCAAGGAGACACAGGATGTGGCATACACTCAAGGTGAAGCATGAGAGCAGGTAAAAATTGTACAGTTCTCAATATCCCTATCAGTCCAGAGCTTTCAAGAGGACACTCCTTAGGGATAGATATCATCAACTGTGGAGGCCCCGGAGCCTGCCCAAGAGTCAGCAATTTCCATGTTCTGGAAAGAAAGGACCTAAGTTGTGAGAGGGACATTAGAGCATGAAGAACAACTTCTCCCCACAGTCCTTTGCAGTTTTATGTTAATGCATCCCAGTTGTATTTCCCTGGCTGGCCCACTGGCCTTCTCCACCTCTTTTCCCCTCCCCTCATATGCTCCCTGGAATGTTCTCCCTTCCCTGCTTACCCATTGGCCCCATTTTGCTGCAATGTCCCACCCCCTTTTACCCTATTGACTATCACCCTTTGCCCCACCTTTGTACCACCCCTGAGCCCTCAGCCCACTGGCCCTGATGTTCTGCTCTGCCCCCTCATTCCCCATATTTAAACCTGGACATTTCACTGCCTTAGTCCCTGGGCCCTTCACCTGTGCTGGAATAAATCTGCCTTGTGGAACCCTGCACAAAGACGCTTCCTGTCTCTCCTTTGTCTGTTGCATGAGTTATCCAGCAGGTGTGATTCTTCCCCCATGAATAAGCCTGTGCCACTGAAGTGACTCTATTCCACTACTGGAGATGCTTTCAGAAAGTTGCAGCACTTCGCCATCGCCCACTGCAACAATCAACCATCAAAGTATGCCAAAATTCCCCAGGAAGATTTCCACCATCCTGCAGAACAAAGGTGCTGAGACATTTTCTTCTGGATGTGCTGCAGCAGACAACTCACTCTGCTGTACACTATGGGAATTACACCACTCTCCTCATTCAGCATAGTGTTAAAGCTCCACGTCCCAGCACTTACCTTGTCCTTGTTTATGAGAGACAGTACCATTTCCGAGACCTCATGAGCGACGGAGTTCTGAAATACCATCTCTGGTGGGGAAACCTGAATAAAGGTCTCTTTCGGGGCAACTGGCAACAACTGGAGAGGCAAGAGAGAGCAGGGAGAGGTTCAGCTGCTGGGAGGAAGGTTCATGAAGAATTTTACACTGATCCCCACTGAAGTACACACTCTGGGTGTGCCCAGGACACATTGGGGAAACAGTAGCTCACCCACCTCCACTCTGAACTGATCAAGAGCTGCTGGGCCACACAGAGCAGGTTCAAGCCAAGCTGCTCTTTTGGCATGTATTTCTCCAGGTTTCCTCTCCAGAATGCCAGGCAGCACTTACCTTACGCACAGCTCTGTGCCCATGTGATCACACAGGTCTGGGGCACTGACTGAGCACTCATGGAGTCAGTAAAACCCAGGAATTTAGATCAGGCTCCATGGGAAACAATTTTGGGATGTCCTTTACTCTAAGACAGGGAAACCAAGGCCCACACAACTGCAACTATGTTTTCTGATGTAGAACTCAGACATCATTAAGAACAGAACAGTACCAGAGGAGATGTGAGAGATGAGGTGAAATTTTGCTGAAGCAAAAAGGTTATTGAGTTCAAGAATGAAAAATTTTGGTTTTCTGTGTTGTTTTGATTGTTTGTTCAGGTTGGTTTGTTGGGTGTTGCGGTGAGCTGGGAGAGGGACGGGCTTGAAGACCTGACCAAAAGGAAGTAGGATGAGAGGGGAGGGGACAGAAAAGCTGGCAGTCGGGAGAGAATGTGAATTCCCCAGTATCCATCCATTGGCAAAGGAGACAGGGACTGCCTCAGCTGGGTATAAAGGGTATAGAAAGATTGCCATTTTCCTTGAAGGTGTGTTTGTCTCAGGGGAGAGGGAGACACACCTGGCTCAGCTGAATCATTACTAATAAACAGTTTTCTTTTGCTTCTATGCTTTTGTTCCCTTTTAATTGAATTTAAGAGTTAGTACATTTCTAACAGAGGTAAAGGCAAAAATAAAGTAACACAGAAGCTGGGAAAAAGATAAATTAGGTGAATGCTGAATGAGAAATAAGGTTCAGTTCTTTTCTAAGCAACTTGGGTAAGAGTAGAAGTGGTTTCTTGTAATCTATTATTGCTATCTTATTTAATACCATTGTGGCACATCTGGAATGCCACAACAGCAGCAAATGCTTCTGGAGCAGACATAGCTTTGAGAAAACTCTCCCCTGCTTTGTCTGCCTTCTCCAGCCACACTGCTGTCAGTGCAGAGACACAAGCAGGTCTCCTGTGTGCCTTCACAGCAGACACAATCTGCTGAAGGGAATGGCTGCAGCACACTTGTCCCTTAGTTGTGCCCCTCTCTGAGGTGTTCCTAAGGCCCTTCTCCAGGGCAATCCTTAACCCATGTATTACATGTCTCTTGCTGCCAATTTCCTGCTCAACAGCCCACCTCGGTCACCTACCTGTTTGCACAGTGCTTTATACTGAGCCAGTCCTGCAAGAAAGGCAGCTTTAAACACACCTCTCTGTGTAGGCACTGATCCAGATAAAGCACATCCATTGCCTCTGCCCAGGGGGAGTCCCCTGTACATCTGGCAGCCTGCAAAATCAAACACCCCATCCGGGTCCCAACACATTGTTCCAACCCAAAACATTAATGCATTAAGTTTTGTTAAATCTGAAGGAATTACTGCAGGTCCTCGGCCTTCAAAGGCCAACACTGCCACTCTGGAGGGAATCCTATGACCCCAAGCATTTGATGGTGACCACACCAAAGCAAGAGGTGGCTATTTCAGCAGGAGAATGGCAAATGGCAATTTTGTGTCTTTGTGTCCCCAGCCTTTCCCCCCTTGTTTTAGCAATGGCAGCTACACTCCAGCAAATCCCAGCAGCTTCAGCAGAGGTTATTTGTGTTGGCTTAGTGCAGATCAGGACTCCAAGTCCCCCACTTCCAGCAGTTTGCAATGACAACAGGACCTGGACACTGGGGTATTCTGCTGGAGACAAGCCTGTCACAAGCACACACCCTCTTCAAACTTTGCATCGAAAAGAAAAGAAAAGAAAAGAAAAGAAAAGAAAAGAAAAGAAAAGAAAAGAAAAGAAAAGAAAAGGTTACCTTTTGACCAGTCTTACCCACATCCACCAATGGGTGAATTTTGGGCAGAAAACTCCCTCCATTTCTGGCATGCTCCTTCCTCTTGAAAAACTTCTCCTTTAGGAAGGTAGAGGGGGTCAGCTGAAAGGCAAAAAAAAAACCACCAGCTAGAGCCTGTGAAATGCCCTTGTTCCTAGAGGCTTTTCTTGGTCACTTGCTACTAATGAATAATTTGTGATCTCATCACCTAGGACAGTTCTGCAAGCCCTGGAAGTTACCTGCTGAAATACTTAGCATCAGTAAATTCAGCATCCAGAGTGCAATGCTCCAACATACTCCAACCACATGGCTCTGTGCCATTAGCTTCTCTGTGATTAGATGTGACATGTTTGGGGATTTCTGCTCTTTAGGCACCTGTTTCCTCTTTTGTGTCATTGGACTGAGGCAGTGACCTTTTCAGAGAGTTGGGAGGAGCTCTCAGAACTCCCCTAACTCCATCCCTGCACAACAGTCAAAACTCACAGCAAGGAGAGAACACCATTGGGTGAGTCCAAGAGACACAAGAAAGCCAAGTTGTACCAAGAGGGAGGTGCACAGGAATGTGTCCAAGTTTTAGTTCTCTCTGTTAATCAGCACTTGTGTTCTCCTGCTTGGCTCACAGACCCCTCCACAGAAGAAACCAAAAGGATCTCCTTGACACAGCCTCAGCAGTGGGGCATCTTCAGTCAAGTGAGCTCCAGCCAGCCAGGGGACCTCTGTGGCCCTGACTCCTCCTCTGCTGTCTGCAGGGCTGGATCTGTGTCCCACACAGGAGATGAGACAGAGCAGCTGGTGTGGAAGCTCCCCTAGCTGGGACCAGCTGTGCCTCTCAAGGCTTTGGGCAGAGTTGGAGCTTCCCCCCCCCCCCCCCCCACATGCCCAGGAGCAGGTTGGTCAGAGCAGCACAGGTGAGTGTCCAGCTTGGCAGAAGGAATTACTGTGACAAAGGGAAAGGGAAAAAGCACACGCTCAGGGCTTCACCTTTACACTGGCTGAACCCGGATTTACTTGACCACAGTGGCACAGCCAGGCAAGATGCTGGACTGTCCCTGAAGAAACACATGGTGTTCCCTACTGCACCAGGACAGCCCCCAGCCACAGGAACATGGCACAGAGAGGTGGGGAGGGGTTCTGCAGCTTCACAGTGCTGCTGCACAACAGGCAGGGCAGGGAGAGGAGGGACACGAGGGGGGTTTCCAGCCTCAACACAGCCCCAGTGGGTACTTACAGTAATAGACTTCAGTCTTTCCCTGGACAAAAGACGAGGTGTCGATGTCTTTTTCGGGGATGCAGAAGCCATTGTGGAGGCAGGATGTCGCAGATGAACGACAATGCCTCAACAAAAGTGGAAGGAGCAACAATGAAACTCAGAAAACCCAGAACACAATTCATGGCAGACTCAAGGGATATACTGGTGCTAAAATTTTATATTATTTGAAAGTAGCTAAGTGCTTGTTTGGCATTAGTAACTAGTATTGTTAGGCCTCTAGTTGGACTTTATTTTAACTATATGACTATATTGTGCAATTCAAAGATGGATCATACTGAAACCTGGAGCTAAAAATCTGAACGTTAATGCCAGAACAGACAAAACTGTAGCTTGAATATTACTTTAAAATAGCAAGAGTGGACCTCCTCTTCTTTAGGTTAAACACTTCAGGTTAAACAACACCTGCTCTCTCAGCTGCTCCTCACAGGACTTGTGAGAGACTGGAATGTTATGGCTAATGGCTTAAATATTGTTATAAAATACTTTTTGCTTTAGGTGACAAAACTGTATAAAGCAGCTGTGACCACCAAAGCCCACCCCTCACTGAAAATGCCTCCTGACTGGAACTTTGGACTGTGAGTTAAGCTGCCTAAGGGAACTTAAGCCAAGATAAAGGTGACACTATTGTCCTATTATTTCAGATCTGGGGAGATGTAAACAAGGCTGAGGGAGAAAAATATATCTACAACAAAGCCAAACGCAGCAGCTGTCCTGAAAATCAGCTCTGTCTGGGTTCAGGGGGGGGAAGTCATAGCCACAGGCTCCTCTGCTGAGGCCAGGTTTGCACACAAACCTCCCATCAAGAGAGGGAGAAGGAGGAAATTTTGGGTGTGGTGTAACCTCTGGCAATAGGCGGTGGACACCCATCCTCCCTCACACAAACTGGCTTAGCTCTAAAACTCCCCACTCCCACGAGACCACATCCAGAGGACGTTCCCACGGGGGCAGCTGAGGGGGTGTCATAGCCCACCAAAGTGCCCCCAGACCCATGCCTGAGGCCTTGCACCAGATGACTGCATGAGATGCAAAGTAACACAACAGATCTGAAAATCCAGAGCCCAGCTCATGGCAGACTTGAGATATACCGGTGCTAAAGATTTTATATTATTTGAGAGTAGCAGAAGACACTTGCCCTGCCCCAGGTAAATACCTGGGCAGTCCAATATTGCCAAGTCTGTATTAATCCATTCGAGTCTTGTGTTTTGTGAGACTTCACCATGGAAAAGACCAGAACATTTAATGGTATGCCAGTGGGATCCACGGAAGGGTGATGTTTTCTACTTAACCTGTCTCTATCACTCTCTTGCTCCTTCCCTTCCCAATCCCCACCTCCATCCCCAACCCCCTCTTTTTCCATTTCTTTCTCTCTCTCTTCCTCACATTTGCTGTTACATAAAATCCAGACTATTTACTTTGGCATATGGTCTCATTTGCACCTTAATTCAGAGGCAACTCCTTAATAACTTTGATAACCAGATCATAACAACCCAGTGAAACCTGAACAGAACTCATCCACCTTTAAGCAGTTTAAGTAATCACTACATGGAAAACAATGTAGAGATTAGTATACTTAGGAAAGGTTGGATTTCTTCAGTGAAAAAAAGCCCAATCAGTAGACCATATGTTGTTCATCCACTCAGCCCCTGTTCAGTACATGCCACTGAACTGCTGCACCCGAAGACTGGCATTATCACATCCTGTATTTCCCTTCGGCATTCTCTTTCAGAGCACAGATGTGACAAAACCAAAAAGTGCAACTTTAGTCAACCTTTACCTTCAAACCTAATTCAGCATCGGCTCGCAGGGCCCGAGCAAAGCTCTGCGAGTTCAGTTCTCGCCCTCAGAGACCAAAGCTCTGAGAACAATTCACTTGGCCACTGGCGCAGTGTGGCCGCCCGCACACGCTCAGGCTGCGACCAGCGGGCCAGGAGCGCGTTCAGCGGGTGCTGAGGCCACAAAGCCGCCGCAGACGCAGGGGCCGCGTTCGCGGTTACCGGGCAACCGCGGCACCCGACAGGCGGGGCGGGGCCGGCCCGGGGGCGGCGGAGCCGGCCGGGCCTCGCTCCCTCCTTCGGTCCCGTCTCGTTCCCCCCCTCGATCCCCGCTCGGTCCCCGCCTGTTCCAGCCTTGGTGCCCCTCGGTCCCCGGGCCGAGCGGGAGCGATCCGCTCCGGGGCCCGGAACGTGACGGGCACGGCGGCAGCGCTCGGTACCGCCAGAGCCTCGCACCCAGCTCCGCGCCGCCCGTCAGAACGGGAAAACCCAGGGTCTCAACAGTTTGTGTTCGGCGCATCGTGCAAGTGCCAGTCAGCGAGCTGCAGGTCCTGGGCACTAGCGTGCACCTTCCCGTTCTTCTTAGGGACACACAAGCAGCAGAAGTAATTTCCTGGTGTCATGGTTCAGCACCTAATCAGCAGCCAGGAATTGGTGCTCCAGAAGACTGGCATTACCACATCCTGTATTTATTTCTCTTTGTCATTCTATTTCAGAATAAAGATGTGCTAAAAGAAAAACCAAAAAAGTACAATATTTATCAACCTCTATCTTCGAATGAAATGCAAGACTGATTTTCAGTTGTATTACCAGCATTGCAGTTAAAACGCGCTGGAACCATAATGGTTCCAAGTTTCCTACTTGCAGTAAACTTGGGGTTTTAATATTCTTTCCAAGTTTATCTGTAATACATAGGTTTATACATTTTAAAGAACTTAGGTTTGTTAAATAACTGCATACTCCCTCATGCTGTTGAGCAATAGCACAGATCGTTTGTGTCTTCAGAAGTGGTTTGTCTTAGTAAAAAGACCTTGAAGTGAAACACTTTCCAAGTTCCCCAGAATTTTAGAAGTACTTTTGAAAACAAAGGAGGGGGAAGAAAACCCATCAAGCCTATTAATTTAGGATGTTTCCGGGTCTACTACTCTGTGCAGCCTAAGGAAGCTGTAATGGAACAAGGGAAGAAGGATCTTACAGCCGTGTTATCCCTCAGTGTACAGAAAACCTTCACACGGAGCTCCTGCGTGGCTGCTTTAAAGACTGGTGACAGAAGAGCAACATGGGATTGAACTAAGACAGACAAACATCCAGTTAAAGTCACATTACAAGTTATTTTATTTTCAGATGGGGCTGCAGACTGTATGCTGCTCAACAGCCTGGGCGCTCCGAATGTCCTGCAGCATAGCTGAGCCATGAGACTTGTGCAGTAGAATTAGAAAAAGGTGAAGCACAAACATTTCTTATGCACCTACATTGCATTACCAACTCGTCACTTTAAAAGTGGTTTTGCTCTTTCAGTGGAAGTTTCTAGCTGGGATTGAAGGGTTTTTAATTGTTGAAAAGCTCTGAGTAGAAGCAAATATTCTCCCTGGGTATCTGTGGTAGGTAGGTACCTGGCACCTGGCAGTGGAGGAATGTGCATGTACTTCCATTTAGATCTCTGAAGTATTCATTATAGTCAAGAGCATACCCAACCACAAATTTATCTGGAATTTCAAAGCCTGTATCTGTAAGAAAATACAGTTCTTTTTATACTTCAGTGGTGTAAGTAGCTTTTAAGTGCACAGTTTCTATTCAACACATACTCGAGCTAAGAGTAATAGGCATCATCTCTTTCAGGATGCTTCCTTAAGGATCTGAGCTGTGAACTGATGGCAGAGGTTAGAATTTGAACTATTCCCTTTACTCAGTGAGATAATTAAGGTGCTAAATGAATGATTTTTATTAACAAAGTAGTTGTTTAAAACCTAGTTATGAGTTAGAACTAGGAGAGGAGACAAGGAGCGAGATTTTACTTGAGTGACGGTAGATGAACTGTGATTGAGTAGGACTTTTCAGTTTGGGAATAAGGCAGGTTTAATAATGCAGAATCAAAACATATGCCCTCGAGGGTCAAAGCAAAGCAAAAGAGATAAGATTTGATTCTGTTTCTGCTATCTAAATAGTTAAATTTGTATATCAAATAGCTACAGCTGCACTCAGGCCAAGCAGAGGAAAAAAAGAAGGTGGTCATGAGGTGTCTCAGGATGGCATAGCTGGTCATTAGTTCACAGGTTTTTATGTCCTTTCTCCCCATTTCTCTTGGCCTTCATTAAACTTATGTGCCAGTTGTCAGATGTGCTGCCTGAAATGAAATTGTAAGACTGTGTTTGGGAAAATACAGAAAAAAGATACTAGGAAAACACAATACTTACAGTCTTGTGTGTAACCTGGACCCTGACATATCCTTTAAACAAGCTGGCTGTAAGGCAGAGCAGAGAAGGTTGGTTATTAAAATACCTCTTGCTCTAAGCTGTAGACTTCCCTTCTGCCACGCCTCCCCATAGGCTTCTAGAATCATGCTTTTAAGTCAAAACAGGGAGATTATTGCAGAGAAGGAAGTAGTGCTCAGCCTTGGAGTGGAGGGAGAAGCAAAGGCTCTGATCTAAGTCCATTCTCTATATCCAAGTGGCTCTACGTTGTTCCCTCCAGTTCCCTCCAGTCCTGTGTCTCAGATCACTTCCATGCAGCAATGCCCCAGGACACTAGAATAGCACAGAGGGGGAAGCATGTCCAAATGGCTGGTAATGATTTCAGTGGGTAGGGAGGAAGGGAGGGAGAAAAGGACAATTTCTTCTGCAAAATAATTTCTATTCTTGGTTTGCCTGTGCACTTCAGAAGAAACTGAGAACCTCCTGGACAGTCACTAGAAGTACTGTCTGAATAACTGCTGCATAAAGCAATGTTTTTTTCTAAAGCATTGTAGTTACTTGACAGACTCAGGGATATTCCACAAAATTTTGTTTTAGTGATCTACTAAAAGTAGATCTAGAATGCTACTTGACGTCAACTTCCAAGTGCTGACAGACACTTAAATTCTGGAAACTTCTACAGTTAAGGATATTAAAAAATATCCGGGGTCTTGTCATTAGAAAATCTATGGAAAGGATGAATTTCCTTGAAACATGAAGTAAGAAACAGGGAATCCATCAGACATCATGGACTACACAGAAGAGCCATAAAACCTTTTTTTATTAATTTGAGCAGTGGAGATGGTGGTGCATGGGTGAATTTCCCAGTTTAAGCAACTTAATTTTTAAGCAGCTGCATAAGGATCACATCCTGCATTTGCTTCCTCCCCCCCAAACTTGAAGTTAAACAAGCACCTGTCAGCATACACTGAGTATTCACCCAGATGATTTGAATATGTTAGTGAGTGGCTATATCCTTGCACCTTACAACTTCTACCATCCTTGGTTCCTTGTGTTTTATTTTTGAAAGCAATGCTTTCATTGTTCCACTGTTGTAGCCTGGCTAGCTGTTAATATGGTGGAAGGTAAAGAGGTGGCAAGGGCCTTTGAATGGGTTCCACAGAGATGTTTATTTCAGCCACACACGTGGATACTCCAGGGTCAAAGGCAAGGCAAAAGCCTCATGGTGAGGGTCTAGGTTCAAGCATATGGGTGGTCGGGGCAGGGAGAGCATCAGAGATCAATTATCAGGGGACATAGGGGTGGCACAAAGGTGGAGTTTGGGTATGGGAGCCGATGGGGAAATAGTGTGGGAGTGACTGAAAGACTGAGGGACAGGGAGGGGGCACAGGGCTGACTGAGGGAACAAAACAGGGCTACATTGGCATAACAGAGCAGCGTCTAGAGAAGCCTCTTGGGTCTCCCTAACTAGGGAATGCCTCTCAGGGTGTCCACATTCTACCAGTCTCAATAATGTCCTGAAAGGTTAAAAAAATTAAGTTATCCTTCACATTTGAAAAGAAAACCAGATTGTCAGTGGATTAAATTAGAGGACACGAAGCCGGCAGCCCAGTAACACAATTAATTATTGTTATATGTAAGACGTATTAATTTGAAACGAAGGGAGAAAAATATCTGTGGCATTTCACCCCTCCTTCAGTCATTACTTTCCTCTACTACTAACACATGCTGGAATAGGGAAGGGTAGGGTAGGGTAGGGTAGGGAAGGGAAGGGAAGGGAAGGGAAGGGAAGGGAAGGGAAGGGAAGGGAAGGGAAGGGAAGGGAAGGGAAGGGAAGGGAAGGGAAGGGAAGGGAAGGGAAGGGAAGGGAAGGGAAGGGAAGGGAAGGGAAGGGAAGGGAAGGGAAGGGAAGGGAAGGGAAGGGAAGGGAAGGGAAGGGAAGGGAAGGGAAGGGAAGGGAAGGGAAGGGAAGGGAAGGGAAGGGAAGGGGTGTGGAGGCCCAGGGGCCTGCCACTAGGGCCATAATGTTGCAGTCCTACAGAAGCAGAAGCAGGCAAGGAGAAGCACCCCTCTAAGGTTATGGTGACAGGTGCCTCCCTCCCATAGGCCTTTGCAGGCACAGCTACCAAAACCCAGTGCTGATCCCAAAGTAGGGGTGGATGGAAATGTTGCTCTTTTGAGGCAAACCGTGTTTCATGCTTAGACAGCAAAGAAGGGCAGAGAGATAATTTAGACTAGAAGCCCAAAAAGAAAGTGAATTTAAAAAGTGCCAAACGGTTTATCTGGGGTAAGAACAGAATAAAACATAAGCTGTGTGAAGGGAGGGAGTTTCTCACAGGTGCCTTTTGTGGTTTTTGGGTGCACTGTTGGGACAACCGAGTGGAGAATAAAGAAGCTGCCTCACAGGAAGAAAAAGGCACAGTGGCCATAACTCTAAGGCAACAATAGGGCCTGTGGTGGGTGGTGGGTGCTGAGCCAGGGCAGGGCATTGTCTGGATGCTCTGCCACCACCCAGCAGTGACAAGAGACCCTTGCATGCAGGAGGTGCAGGATTATGTGATGTGTGAAGCTGTCACTGGGACAGCCAGCAGGACAGAGAAGATAATAGAAACAACCATTACCTGCAAGTTTATTGATCCCTCCATAGAAATATCAGCCAGACAATTCTCTTTCTGGGTGGAGAAGGTAAGTTTCTGGATTGCATCCTGACATTTAACAGCATGGCTGAGGGGGGGTGTGCTTGTGTTAAAGCCACTCTTTATCCTTCCTGAGGCACTTTGTGAAGTGAGTGAAGATGCTTTTAGGGATGAGAGTGGTATTTAACTTCCCCAACGTAAAATTGCAGTTACAGCTTCACTGCCATTGGGGATTGTGGCCACTTCCAGAGAAATGCCAGTCTCTCTGCTCAGTGTAAAGGGAGGTTTTTCAGGAACCTCCAAGGCACAGGGATGTCTGTACCCCGATGCTGTAGGGAGGCTGGGAAAAATGGAGATTCCTGTGAATTCCTCAGGCTGACAAGGAAAAACCCATCATCTCCTGTGTCTCTTTGCCTTCTCTGCTGTTGGCATGGATGCTTTATGATATAGCTATATGGTATAGCTCTGTGCATTTCCCTGAGCCTCACCTGCTTCAAAGGACCCCCAGACATCCTGCAGCTGCAGCGATGATAACACTGAGGCAGAGCAGGTGTCCTTTAGTCTCTGGATCCCAACTCCAGCATCATCTTTTCCTCTCCTGCCAGTTGTCTGAAAAAGAGAGGATGTTTCCTTATTTGGTGTCTGTAGTTTCAGGCCTCTCTTCCAATTCCTAGGTTTCCACTGAAGTACAGAATCCCTGGAACAGGCAGTTCAGGTGTAACTAGAAGCTTTTCAGCTCTCCCTGATTCTGCCTGGCTTCTGCTTGATGCCACACACACAAACTGATTCATTGCATGCCATGGCACAGCACCTGCCTGATATCAGTACATGCAGAACTAGTTTCCCAAACTCTCTGGTTTCTGTAAACCGTGCAGGAAGCCCATCACTATGGATAGAGAGGAAGGAGGAGCCTAGGCTGCTCATAGCTTTGAGACCAGACACTGTGTCCCTGTAGCAGGGGCTGCAGGACACATGTTGCAGATGAACTGCTTTCATGAGGCTGCTAGAGCCATTAAGGTTGCAAGAAATGTCTGTATGTGAGTGGTGACCATCTACTGCTGTTCTGCCCAACAGAGAGACAAAACTGGAGACAAATGGTCTGGATTGACTTTTTTGATTTAGATCTTGTTTAAGCAGTTGCCTCCTCTCAGGGGGCTATTCCCTCATCCATGTGTGGGAGTGTTTCCCTGTCCCCCAGGGAATGCTGTGGTTCTAAACATGAAAAGCGTCTGCTTTAAAGACAAATCTCCTGGAAGGGTAGACACAAATAGAAAGGGTAGAGATGTATGCACTTCTGGGGCTGAAAAATGTGAGATGCAGCAGAAGCAGAAGGAGGTCTGTGGCTAGCTGAGGCTTCTTTTTCCTTGTCTCCCGTTTCCATAGAAACCCAGTGATGATGTCCTGACTCTGCAGTACAAGCCTTTGGCATTAAAGAACACCTGCTTGTTGCCACTCGACCTTATGCTGGACTTGGAGCAGCCGTTTCTGCTCTGCGATGCGGACCAGCAGCCCCTCCCGGATGGCCAGGTGAGCAGCCCTGGACTCCTCCAGTGGGGTCTGAAGAGGAGGGATGTGGTGGTGCCTTTCTGTTGGGAGAGCCTTGAGTCAAGAAGTTTATTCTGTAGTGTCAGCAGTGGATTGGCCTGAGCTGCATCAGCAGAGCTGCTGAAGGAATCAAAATCTTATCTGAATTGAGAAGGTCCATCCTGGCTTTAAGGCACAAGGAGAAGGAGCAAGCAACTAGGTCTGGGCCAGCCATGCAGTAAAGGTGTCTCCTGGAAAGCATCCCAGCTCTCCAGCAGCCACCCCCTTGTCTTGCTGCTGAGCACAGAAACATGGGCTTGAGGGAATCCTGGACTAGACTGCTGTGGCTGCAGTCACAGTGTTGCTGTAATGAAATGCATGATGAACCAAGAAGCCCATGCTGGGAATCACACTTCAAGCATTTACTGTTTCAGCTGTGAGACCTTGGGACATCATCACACAGGTGATTAATTGCTGTTCATCTCCTTGCAGCCTGTGACAGCGGATGTAGGACAGACCTGTCATCTCTACATTGCATTTGACCCATCTTATAAACTGGATTTTCATAGCTGGAAGGAAGAGAAGGTTCTGAAGATAAACATGGTCAACGGCCATCCTTATGTGGAGTGTATCACCCTTCAAGTAGAAGTCCACTTCCCCAATCTCCAAATCCAGCCCAGCATCCTGGAGTTTGGCTGCATCCTGGCTGGCACTGAAGAAGTGCGTTCTCTGGAGATAACCAACTGCAGCCCACGGCCTGTCCAGTACCACTGGTCATTCCATTCAGACGGCCAGGTGAGCAGGCTGAGGTATGTGCACCTTTGCCCTCTCCTTGAAGCTCTTGTTCCTGGCGTCCCGTTTGTACTTTGCAAAGAACAAAGCTGTTTGTGCACTGTACTGTAACAGTGGATAACAACTGGACATAGCCAGTAGGACAGCTGGATATACTTTTCAAACTTATTCTTAGTATTCAATGAAGTCTCATCCTTCTGTACACTTCAGCTCTGCTGTAAATTTCAGAGACTTTTTTTTTCACAAACTTCTAACAACTTACTCTCGATCTATAATCACTGAGACCAAATTGAGCCAAAATGCCAAGTGGGATTACTCTTTCTCAAAGCCTGCAGTCACACAGAATGAAGCAGTAGATAAATCATCGTGTGCATCCCCATACACATAATAGTCCAGTTACTGACAATACTACTTACAAAGGGAGATTCAACATGTGCAGTAACTTTTTTACTTTTGCTACAAATTGCCTGAAAGAATAAGCTGCAAATAATAACTTGAACCTGTTTAAATTCAGGGATGGCATTGCAATACCCTAAAAAATTCTAAGGTTACCTGGTGCTGGTGCAGTACTACAAGAGATCTGTAAGTGTGTATTACTAGTTGTTATTCGTCTTAGGTAAAAATGGCTCAACTCAGCTTTACAAAGCAGGAAACAAGTCATGGAGAGTTGAAATGAAGGAGTTGGGACAGTGTCACCTGTCTGTTTTCTGTGAGAGATGCTCTTAAGCAGTAGCGGTAGTAATGTACTCATCTCCTATAAGTTTGATCCTTGTCAACTACTATCCACCTCTGCAATTTTTTCTGACCTTTTTGTTTTCTCATTTCTGCAGTTGAGTGCCGAAAGGAAACAGAGAACTTAAATGTTACTTCCAAAATATTATGAATTGTTTTCAAAGTAAAAAATACTCAGAGCTTTTAGAAAACGCAACGGAAGGGTTGGAATGCATAAACAGTAGAAGATCTTGAACAGTATTTTTACATTATACTACGTCAGCCAAACAAATGGACAGTAGGGCTTGAGCAACAAGGATATAAATGAAGTTTTGTTAAAAGGGCTTGTTTTGGTCTCTATGTGATAACTGTCATCCCCATGATGGAAATACTTCACAATCCATTTAAATTTTCCTAAGCTGTATTATTTAGCGATCAGCCGTGATTTTTTTAATTTCTGTTGTACCCATCACTGAATCATCTGAGCACAATGTCCGAACAAGACAAACGGCAAAGTAGAAAAGGGCTGCAATAACTGAGCAGCCAACAGGATAAGTCATATTGGCATATATTGGCTTTGCAAAATCCTGTGTGAGTGCTTTCGTTTCTTCTCCTCTTTGGTTTAAAATGCAACACATTCTCATTACTTCTGATGACTCACCTCTGAAAGAAAAGGGCCGTAGATGCTTTTGGCAGGGTAAGTTGCATTTACAAATTGGTTCACCTTGTTGGCAGCAGGACTGCATTTTTTCTTATAAAAGCTGCTCATCAGCTTGAGTGGGGAGAAGGTGCAAAAGGGTGAGAGGGGCTGATGGATCTCTGATGGTCTGAGGATCCAATGGAGCCAAGAGCTGGAAGGTGAAATACCATTTATTGAGTTCAGGGGTCTTTAGGGGAAAGGAATATGTGCCTGAAAGCTCTGTTCTGTCAGCCACATTCACCTAGTCAAAGGGTTTTTTCCTGCACCCGTGTGTGTGGCCAGTGCCACGGGATGGCAGCTCTTTCTGCTGTGGGGGCACTGCAGCCTCCAGCTGCAGAGTATGCAAACTGAGCTGCATTGAAATGTGTTCCCCAGGGCTCAGTGTTGGGGCTGGTCCTGGTTAACACTTTAATCGACGATCTGGATGTGGGGATTGAGAGCAGCCTCAGTAGATCTGCAGGCTCCCGGTTGGGTGGCAGTGTGGATCTGCTGGAGGCCAGGAAGGCTCTGCAGTGAGACTGGGACAGACTCGATCCATGGGCCAAGCACAGAGGCGTGAGGTTCCACGAGGCCAAGTGCCACATCCTGCAGGTCAGCAGTCGCCTCAGCGTGAGCCAAAGCGTGCGCAAGGGGGCAAGAGGCCAATGGCCCCTGGCCTGTATCAGCACCGGTGTGGGCAGCAGGAGCAGGGCAGCGCCTGCCCCTCTGTGCTGGGCACTGGTGAGGCCACACGTCAAGTGCTGTGTCCAACTCTGGGCCCCTCACTTGGAAAAGGACATGGAGGGGCTGGAGTGTGTCCAGAGAAGGGCAGCAAGGCTCATGAAGGGTTGAGAAAATGTGCTGCGAGGAACAGCTGAGGGAGTTGGGTTTGTTCAGTCTGGAGCAGAGGCTCAGGAGGGGCTCCAGGGCTCTCTCCAACTCCCTGACAGGAGCGTGCAGTGAGGCGGGGCCGGTCTCTTCTGCTGGGCCTGCAGTGAGATCCAGAGGAACTGGCCTCACGCTGAGAGAGGAAATTCAGGTTAGATTTTAGGGAAAACATAAATTCAGTGTTCAGGTGTTCAGGCCTAGGAACAGGTTGGCCAGGCAGGTGGTGGAGTTGCTGTCCCTGGAGGTGTTCAAGAGGCCTCTGGATGTGACACTGGGAAATGGTTCATTGGTTTCGGGTTTGCAGTGGCAGTGCTGGGCTGACCTTGAACTGACGCTCTTCAAGATCTCTTCCACCCCTGACGCTTCTCCCATTCCAAGTGCTTCCCGCCGGGCTGAGGGGAAGGCTCAGTGCGGTCCCGAGTCCGAGGGTGGCCGCGCCCTGAGGCGCTCGGGCGGCGCAGCGGCTGCGGCGGATCCTGAGGGGCCGGGCCGGGCGCCGCCCTCAGATCCCCTCCGCGGGGCTGCCGCTGCCCCTCAGTCCGGGGATCCTTTCCCTCAGCCAGGGGATCCTGTCCCTCATCCTGGTGATCATGTCCCTTATCCCGGCGGGCAGCACTCGGCAGCGCAGACCCGCCTCTCCTCGGGGTCTGCCCGGAGCCCCCCGCGCCGCCGGATCACAGGTACCTGAGCCGTGCCCCATTTTCTCCCTCGGGAGTCCCCAGCCCTCCCACAGAAGAATGCAGCTGCCGTTTCATCTTTATAGACTGATGCCTTCCTGTTCCCCCCCACCACCCCCCCATTTAATCTTAAAATTTTGATATGTTCTTTTCCTTTTTTATATTCGGGCTGGAGTGCTTGCTAAGGCTTCAAAGTGGAGCTCTGATAATGAGCTGTAAATCACACACGGCTCCTCTGAGGGAGGACGATGGGAGGGAGCTGAAATAGGCCAGGACACCCCCAAGTCCTGCTCACAGCGCAGCGTCCTCACGGCCTCAGCTGCTGCTGTGGGCTTTGGTTTCCATAGGGAGCCAACAATCCACACTTCTCCCCTCCGGGCTTTGGTCCCTGGATTCCAAAGGATGAGTCCCACCGAGGCTGCCTGGTCTAGTGACCGTGCCAGCCATGTGCTCTAGTGCTGCTGAACACACACATTGACAGATCTGCACTTCTGCGGGAATGGCTTTGGAAGTTTGAAGGGATGTTACTGGGTTATTTTCTGTAACTGATGGAGAAGAGGTAATCTGTTGTATATGCAACATTTGCCAGGTGTTTGTTGAAGCAAATCTAGTTGCTTGTCTTCCCACCTTGCCTTGTGATGGGACAACAGAGGTGTGCTATTTGCATCTAATGAATGGAGGCTGCCTTATAAATACTCTTTTGTGTACCTTCTGTAGGTTGGAAAAGTAAAAGATCCAGGAAAGGTCAAGATGTACCCTTGTATACCTACAGTTTTAAACCCCTTGTGCTTCCTATATTGTATAATTGCATATATGTGTATTAAATTAAACTCTTCTGAAATGCAATTAGCTCCAGAGTGAAGTCTTTTTTACAGCCTTCCTTTTGTTTGGGTGATTTTTGTTGTATTTTAGGCTGGAGGGGTGGTAGCAGTAGGACAAAGAGGTGAGGAAGGCTCGCAAGCTCTTACCTGTTGTGGCAGGGTTGGATTTGCAGGAAAACGAAATGCAAGTCTGTTATCACTTCTGAAAGGCTAAAGGGAGATGAACTCTCTGAATTCTCCCTCTCTAATGGAAGCAGGAAAGGAATAGGGGCTATCAGTAACTCTAAACAGAAAGCAGGGCTGGCTATTTTCATTAAGATGACCATGATACTGCTTTGAGCCTTTGCTCCACTTTGAGAAGGTAAACAAATCCATTATTAAGCTGGATTTGCCACTGATAGGAAGTTTCTACCTGGAGCTAAGTCATTTTTTGAGTAAATGGCATAGGCTACTGTGATGCAGGACTCAGCACTTGGACTTGTTAAACTTCATGTTCTTGGATTCAGCCCCTCTATCCAGCCTGTCCAGGTCCTCCACAGAGCCCTCCTACCCTCCAACAGATGCTCCCAGATTGGTGTCATCTGTCAAATTACAGTCCACTCCCCTCTCATCCCACTTCTTTTTTAGTCCCTTCTTCAACCCCACTCCTCTCCCAGTTCACAGCAACACTGATCAAACCAAACAGAACAAGTCCAAACAATCCAAACAACAACACATAGAATCAACTACTTTCATTCTTTAACCTAATAACCTTTTGGCTTCAGCAAAATAGCGCTTCATCCCTCACAATCCACCCTTTCCTTTTATTCTCCTTTTCTGCTGAAGCCCTTGATTTAATTATCCCGTCTGGCCAGCTGTTGGGGATTGGTTCTTTCCCTTTTCCCTCTGTGGAATTTTCCCCATTGTCATGCTAAGATACCTGTTGGCTGGGCCCTGATGGCAAGGGGGAGGGGAGAGAAGAGGGAAACCCTGCGAGATTCAAACAGCCAGAAGAGGAAGCGGAAGGCTCTGGCTCGCCCCATTTCCCCAGCAGAGTTTGGACGAGAAGGACGATCGCCGCCTCTGACCCATTCCCGCCTTCCCAGCGGCGGGAGCCATCCTCACTGCTGTCGGACCCTGCACTGCTGCCTTCTCGCTGTAACCTGCCACCATCCAGCACTCTGCTGAGTCGGGACCGACGCCGTGAGCGGAGGGCTCTCTCTCCATCTCTCTCTCCCACCTGGGACAGCGCTGCCATCACCCCCAGCCCTCCTGCAGCTCTGCGGGACCTGCCCGTCCCCAGAGCCGGGAACTGCAGCTCAGGGAAAAGGTGCCTGCAGCCAGAAAGGGACTGGGACTGAGTTACTGTTCTGTTTGTGGGCAATTTCACAGCTGTTGTTGTTCTTGTTTGTCTTGTTAGATATACTAGTAAAGAACTGTTATTCCTACCCCCATATCTTTGTCTGAGAGCTCCCTTAATTTCAAAATCATCATAATCTGCAGGAAGGAAGGAAGGATCATATTTTTCAGTTCAAAGGGAGGCTTCTGCTTTCCTTGGCAAACACCTGTCTTTCAAACCAGGACACCAGCATAAACGGACTGCTTTTGCGATGCAATTACAAATAAGATCGATCGGTCTTTTATTAGGTAGGTGTTACATTCAGTCTATTTAAAAGTTCCTGATTTGTCAGTTCACGTTGCTGTCCGTAGTTCTCCTCCAACTCAAGTAAAGTGAGCTGTAGATATACTTGTATGCAGTGCCTCCCATCAGCAGTTCCATCCGCGCTTGCTCGGATGAAGCAAAGCTCAGATTGTAACTGTGGCCACAAAGATAACCTTCCTCATCCATACCTGCTTCCTAAGTTCTGTGCACTAGAACAGCACGCTGTAGGGATATAGAGGTGAAGCACAGAAGCCGTGACACTCCACCCAGCAATTTCCAGAGTCTTGGAACATCATTTTCTATTCCTCTTTTGTCAAGGTCTGGTATGATTTCTATTCCCACTGCTCAACACCCGAGCGATTCAGCCCACAGTGGAGCAAAAGTCTCGCTGGTGGCAAATGCAGAGGTCAGTCCAGTCTTACCCTTGACTGTTTACTATTAAATTATCTTTTGAAGATTAACTTTCAAGGGTCACTTCCTTGTACCACTGTCCAGGTTTGGGGAGGAGGTTCCACTGGTCCTTTGACTTGAGAGGTGTGAGACCACTCCTTTTCTGCAGTCCTGATAATTGCTTTGAGTTGTTAAAAGTGCCTTAAAAGGATCTTCCCATGCAGGTGTTGAGGTATCATCTTTCCAAGATTTTATTAGAACCAAATCTCCAGGTTCTACCTGGTGTACGTGAAAGTCTGGAGGTGATGCCTGGGGTAACAACCCTTTTCTTTTGAAGTCCGTGAGAGAAAGTGTGATTGCCTGCAAATAATTTCTGAGATACAAGTCATTAGTTTCAGCCCCTCCTCCCTTCCCAGATAAGGTAACCCAAGTAACATTTCTTAGGGAGAATCTCCTTTGTCCTTTCTTGGAGCAGTTCTGAGCTGTAATAATGCTAATCTGGTTTCAGTCATTAATTTGATAATATGGTTCTTAAGGAGAGCATTCATTCTCTCCACACATCCAGAGCATTGAGGGTGCCATGGGGTATGAAATTTCCAATTTACATCTAATGCAGCACAAGTAAAATGTGTTCCCTTATCTTAGTCCATTCTTTCAATGATCCCATGTCTGGGAATTATTTCTTCTAATAGCATCTTAGCCACTTTGGAGGTAGTTGCAGCTGAAGTAGGAAACCCTTCTACCCAGTAGGTGAGGTGATCAGCTATTACAAGAAGATACTTCCATCTCTGGAGTTTGGGAAACTCAGTGTAATCTATTTGCCTATTTTGAAAGGGTCTAAGGGCTCTTCCCTCACTAGGGTGTATTCTCATCACTTTCTTCTTTCTCTTTGAACAAATCAAGCACTGTTCAGTCACTATTTAGCTACTCTATAGACTCCCTCACAGCAGTAAGTGTTTAAGAATTGATGACACAGCGCTCGACTTCTTCAGCGTATTCCTTGGTGTAGCTTAATTAAAACTTCTCTAGAAATTGCTTTATTCATTATTTGCCTCCCTTCCCTGCCCGGCTGGGACTGGAACTACACCACAGGGAAAGTGCCTGCAGCCAAGCGAAGGCTGTGGGTGGGTATCTGGTTCTGTTTGTTGTTGCTGCCAGTGCTGCTGCTTGTTTGTCTGGTTAGACATCCTAGAAAAGAATTGTTACTCCTTTTCCCGTATCTTTGCTGGAAAGCCTTTTAATTTCAAAGTTAGAATAATGTGGAGGGAAGGGGGTCACATTCTCCATTCCAGAGAGGTCCCGCAGAAACCTGTCTTTCCAAGCAAGACAAGCTGACAATTAACAATTTATTGCCAATTGTTTAATTAAAAATTAGTTAATTAACTTAGGTAATTAAAGATAGGATAAAGGTGTTCACTGGAGCTTGCAAGGGTAGCTGCAGAGGTCTCTGGTGAAGGGTGGAAGAAGCCAGCAGAAGACACGATGTTGCTGGCTCCTGCTGGATGCTGCAGCTAACACAAACGCTGTCACTCAGGTGTTAGTTTCCAGTGCACCTGCTTCTTGGGTCCTTGGCCTTTGTCTGTCTGCCGTAACGCAGAGCGTTTTGGTTTATCAAGACTCTCCTGCTCCTGGGCTCTGCCTTTCACAATCACCTCTACCTTCTTCAGAGCCGGCTTCAGCTTATGAGTCCTAGGAAGAAAGGGACTGGTATTAGTCAGATGAACATTTCCAGCCAGCCACTTTTCTGTCTCCTTGCACTGCACACAGTGTTGCATCCTCTGTCTGTGCAAGCAGTGAGCAGCAAATTAAACAACTGCACTCGCTGCAGGGAGGCTGCAGAGGTGCAAGGGCAGCAACATGACCAGCTAAGTGCCTGGGGACCAGCCACAGCACATGGGGTTCCATGTGGAGAAGCAGGCCTTGCTTGTTCCAAAAGGAAGCAGAGCTAGGGACTGGCTGGTCCCCGTATCTCTCGTTACAGATTTTGCAACCCTCCAGGAGCTTAATGTTTCATAGAGTGTCTTTTTGCAGTGTCTCCCTAGCAAGGCCAGATGATGATCTTTCTGTGCTCCTCTGGGTGTTTTGCTGCCTCTCTGGGGCTGCCTGTCTCCAAGCCCACCTCCCCATCCCAGTCAGAGGGACTGAAGGGAGGGTCTTAAGGGATGAACCAGGCTGTGCTTGGTGATGGCCAGCAATAGGACAGGAGGCAATGGGCAGAATCTGAACAGGAAATTCCACTTGAACCTGAGGAAGAACTCCTCTCCTGTGCAGGTGACAGGTTGCCCAGAGAGGCAACAGTGAGGGAGTGTCCCTCACTGGAATTATTCCAGAGCCCTCTGGACCCAACCCTGTGTCATGTGCTCTGGGATGGCCCTGCTTGAGCAGGGAAGTGGGACCAGATGACCTACTGTGGTCCTTTCCATCCCATGCCACCCTGTGACTCAGTGATACCCATCCGAAGCGGGAGTTCTGGGCAAGTGTGTAGACGTTGCCCACCTGAAGAGTATGGTGGTCCTAAACTTCCCCGCGTGCTTTGGGGAGAACAGCATGTGAAAGATCTGCTTTTGGCCAGGAGGGATGATGCCGTGGCAGGGGTTGATGTAGAACAGTGGCAGGTCTTTGATGTCATCTGGGCAGATTTCCAGGGAGGAACTAACACACTGCAAATAGAGGTGTTTTTGTTTGAAGCGCTGTAGCTTCTTGGAGTGGTCCTTCTGCTTGGGCTGCTGCTGAGAATAATGCTGCTGCTGCTGCTGCTGCTCAGAATCCTGCTGCTGCTGATGCTGCTGCTGCTCAGAATCCTGCTGTTGCTTGGCAAGCTGCCGCAGTCCAGAAGGATGCATCTCAAAAGGATGGTCCTGCTGCCACCAGAAAGGATGCAGCAGCTTTCTGTGATGGCTCAGAGGATTGGAGGAGAGGAACTGACCTGCAGAGAAGAAGAGAACACCTTTCAAAGACCAATCCTATGTTCCCAGCAAATCTGCCTTCTGCTGCAGGTAAGTGGAAGAGATCTGGAATGCACTTGGAACATCTCTAGCGGAGTACTTTCAGCAGGAAATAGAGCATCTGGGAGCAAGGTCTCTGCCTGCAGCACACATTCCTGTGCCAAATGAGAAGAGTTGGTTTTAGACAGTGACTTTACATTTGCCCTGGAGTGGGGAACTGCACACAGACAGTGGCTGCAGGGAGCTCACTCATTACACCATTGTTTTTCCCAGTCTCAGACTTCTCAAAGAGATGACCTGATGTCCCCTTTCCCAGTCCTGACCCAGCGTGTGGCTCTTCCCAGAGCCTGGCTCAGCTCCTTTGCAGAGCAGAAGGGGCAGAGCAAGAACAGAAGGGGCTGAAAGGCAGAGGGGGACAAGGAGAAAAATCTCCAGCTGCACTTGGGAAGATGCTGATGAAAGTGAATGTGTGGACAAGGATGCAAAAGCAATTCAGGGTCAAGTGGCAGGGTCTGCTCCCCAGGCCCTCAGCCACCAAGTGAAATGCCCTTACGCATCAGAGTGGTTGAGTATGGTTTCTTCACTGCTTTACTATCCGCAGCTTCCATCCAGCTGTATTCCAGGGCTATATTTCCTGTGTTGTGTATCCTGAAACTGAAAAGCAAGAAGGAGGAATAAAAAAACCAAGTCCAATAAATATAAAGCAAATAGTGCAATAACATTGTCTGATGGACTCCTGGTACCACTTTCTGCTGAGGACCATCTTCTTCTCCAGGCAACTCTACTGTGCTCAGACTGCTGTCCTGGGTGGCCCAAAAAGTATTTCCAAGTCTGGAAGTTTAAGAGGAAAGGGCCAACGCGGTGCCCAGGACATTGAAGCTAAGAGGCTTACTCTGCACTTTAGGTCTTGGCTTGACTGCAAACTTATTCTTGAGCAGATGAGGACAAGTGACATGCAGTAAAAACAAACCCATGGCTGGTCTCAGCAGAAAGATATGGCAGCACTGAACCTCTGCTGACCACCGTCTCCTGCTTGGCTTTGTATGCACATAAATGGGCCTGTGCTGGTTTTGGCTGGGGTAGAGTTCTGGGAAGCGGGCACTGGCTCAGCCCTGGCAAAGGCAGCTCCCGCTCACAGGGCCCTGCTGGCCTCCAGCACTCACATGTCTTTCCTTGTCTGGTTGGGCAAGGTATCCTTGAGCTGAACCACTATCAGGTTCCGTTTGAACTCGGTGTAGCCAACAACAGCACTGAGGTACACCTTGGCCTCCTGGATGCTCTCATCCACAGTGTAAGCCGGTGCCGGTTCTGGTTCTGGGGCTGTCTGGACCATCTGCAAACAGAGGAGGGAAGAATCACTGAGCAGAGCCCACAAAGTCAGGCTGACAAGGGAATCTCTTGGCCCCCAAGATCAGCCTCACAGAGGGACTAGGAAGGACCATTCACTTCTACTTTCCTGGAAAGATGATAAAACTGGAACTGATCCGCTACAGTAGTTGTTCCTACCTGTTGATCAAAGCAGTCACTACCACAGCTGTTAATATATCCATGGAGACTATAGCTGCATTCCAGTCCCTGTACTTCAACCTTGTAAGAGGGACTGGCTTTTTTCCTGGTCCCCTACAAATCCAGCAGGTCTCACAATTAGGATTAAGTTTGCCTGCTGGAGCTCTGTGGATGGAGAACCCCAGGACTGAAGACCTCTAGAAAGCACCTTTTTCTTCTTGTCTTAAGAGCAAGTGCTCTCCAGATGTCATGTGTGGAGCAACAGCCACACTGCTGGGAGCTGGGAGTGGGCACTTTGGGAAGTGAAAGATCTCAGTAGCAAAGTCTCCAACTGCAGATGTTCTGATAGAAAAGAGGATGGTTTAGAGACCTTAAAATGGTCCAGAAACTCAGACAGGACTTTCACCCAAGATGAGTATGTTTGGTAATAATGACAATAAAAGCAGGAGTCTCTGGAGATGATCCTTCTCCAGACTCCTCCATTCTGTCATACAGTGCCTGGGCTACTCCATGATGAGATATCCCACACAATACAGAGACCACAACCATACTCTGGTATCCATGCAGACAAAACTCGGAGTTCACCAGTATGTGCAGCAGAAGTGTATTTCTCTCCACTTCAAAAGAAGAGACATGGTGCAAGAGACTTAACTGCTCGTTGGTGAAAAGGCACCTAATGAGATGAAGAGATTTCTAACACCATAAAATGGGATAAAATCATATAACGTTGTCTCCCATTCAACATGGGCTGCAACACTTGTGCTTGTGGCACAGACTGATAGTTTGTGTGTGGCTAAAGGTCTCTTGTCAAAAGGCTCTTGTGTGATTGTATGTGGTCACTGTGCATCTCCCCTAGAATGCACTGCTGCTGAACCCCACGGCTGCCCAATGTCCAGAGGAAGCAGGAGCTGCTCAGCCAGCAGTGATAGTGTTATGGTGGTCTTTTTGTAAAAGCTAGGTTGGCTTTTTGCTGTTTTGCTCCTTACCTTCTCTTTCTCAGGCCAGCTGGCTGACATGTCCTTCCTGGTGGCATCCTCCATTGTGACAATGGACATTCGGTCCTCCCAATCCTGAACCATCCTTTGTGGTAGCTCAGAGTTGGTCTTGATCACCTTACATTTCACAGGGTGCCTCCTGAAGGTGGCTGGGACATCTGATTTCAAGGTGACTGTGATGTCCTTGGCATAGCCAGGATGGAGGTGTCCCATCTAGGGAGAATCAGGCAGTCAAGACCAAACTGGAAGGAAGCACTGCCAAGGGCAGGACTGACAGCAAAAGGGACTGATGTGGTGAGGTGCTGTGCCAGGAATCTGCACCTCGGTGTGGATTTATGTGAACTCTGATAGACAAAAGTGTGAACAGAAGGTGCCACCTCCCATAACGTGAAGCCTTTTCTGCAAGGCTGGCAGCCTTGGCCCAGCCAAGCCAGGGACTGCATCTCCTACATGGATGGCACTGGAAGTGGCTATCACTGCTATGTCAGGACTCCCTGCCAGCGCCCAGGAACAGCAGGGCAGGGCTTGAGCAATGGGGAAAGGGAGAGCAGTCCACGCTCACCTTGGGGGAGAACTGGAATGCGGCGTCTGCCTCCCACTCAAAGCGCATGACCTTCATACTGGTATGGTTGGTGATGGTGAAGGTCCTGCGGTAGGGCCTCCCGACAGGACAGTCCCCAAACTGGATGTGATTCAATCTGACAGCTGTTAAGGAGGAGAGCAAGAGATCTCAGTATGCAGGGAGCTCCACCCGCCCCTTTCACGTGCACAGACAGCTGTATGTTCAATGCTTCCTTGCTCCAAGCCTTCCTCCCCGTGGGAGGGAGTTCCCCAGGCCTCTCCCCGTCCCACCACTTTCAGAGAAAGACTCTGACACATCCCTAAGCCAGCGACATGCAGCATGGCACACGCTGCTCTGCATGCATGGCTACCACAGCCACGGGCCACCAAGTCCTGTGGCTGACAGCCCAGGCCTGGCTAGAGAAAGGACACACTTGATCAGATATTTTCTTCTTCCTTGCTCCACCTTGGCAGCCTCTCCTCTCTTACCATCAATAATGTCTTTCTTCAGACTGCGCTTAGCTCTCCTCTCATCTGTGTCTTCCTCTAGTCCATCAAGGGTGAATTCATCCTTGTGGCCTTCACCCACCAGCTCTATTAGGGTCTTCTTAGAGTAGATGTCTTCCAGTAACACACAAATCTTCCCTTCCAGATGTTGAGTCAGGGTGGGTTTGAAAATGACGTCAATATTTGTCGATTGCCCATGATGCAGAAAGAAGAAAGGCTTCTCTGGGGGCTTGCTCTCTGCACAGCAATGGAAATCAGAGTTAAGTGATACAGCTCTACAGAGGAAATACTTCCATAGGATATATGAGGAAGAAGAGGTTGAAACCAGCTGCCCTCTAAGCATAGCTTCTACCCCAGTGGTTCCAAACCCTCTTCCTATGTTCACGAGACTGCCACCTCCAGACACATCAGCACTTAGAGCAGCTGAACCTCACGTTGATGCCCAGCTGTCATTCCATCTGCTTCCAGCCAGTTCCAGCCATATGGAAAGCTGAGCCAGAGAGTGCTTTTGGCTTCTGCTGGCTGTTTGTGTGCTCAGGGGCTGCATCTGTTCCAGCTGGTACCTTCCCAATGCAGCAAATACCTCAGAGGGTCCACTGAGGTAGTGACAGTCCCCCACAGCTCAACCCACCGTGTCTAGAAGAACTGAACAACTTCTCACAACTTTCTAGGAGGAAACCCTGCAAAAGGTCCCCAAGAAAAGCTGGGGGGACAGAGAGCCCAAGGAAAGAAACTGTGTCTAACATCTGGCTGCTGCTCAGAGAAGCCAAGAGCAGGGCACATGTTTTCCCTCTGTGCATGATCACGCTTCATGGCTAATAAATTTACCATTTCCAACGCAGTCCTCTTCCACATCTTCAGTGTAGAATCTCTCGAGTGTGGAGCCCCTGCCTTTCAAGAAGAACGCTCCGTGCTCATCCTCCAGGTGTAACATAAACTGAGAAAAGGGAACAGAGAGCACAGTGATACTGGTGTGAGTACAGGATGGCACAGGGACTGACACCGCAGTGCTGCTGGTCCCGCAGGGGAACCCAGCACCTCTCCCACTACAAACAGCCCTTAGCACAATAGGTTAAGTCAAACCAGCCAGGAAAAAAAGGGTCTTCAGAGACATCTGGATACCACTAACACAGAACCAAACGGGACAGAAAGTAATGAGCAGATTGTATTTAAACCACAACTAAGTTTGCTTGAAATGTAGTAAACTAGAATCAAATGCAATCTAATGGAACTGGGAAATCACACATCACCGTGAGAACAAAGGTGACGAGAGACAGGGGGGAAAATACTCCATCACCACTCCACCTGTGTTTAACTTAAAGAAGAAAGACTGGATGGAAAATTCCCAAGAACTCCCTTCTTGGATGTCAGTCACTTGCTTAAAATTAATTTCTCACACCTCTTCTTAGGTGTGCCATGTTTTCTGGGACCCTTCCCCTGTGCCACAGGCATTTGTTCCCAAATCAGACCATTCCTTGAGCAGGTTCTCACCTTGACAGGTACGATGCCATTGTTACGGATGACCAGGGGGAGCATCTCTGAATCCCCCACCCGGAGTCTCTTGAAGCGCAGCACAGCATTTCCCCTCTTGCTGCGAGCACTTGGGCACACGACTGTCACCTGTGGCTCATGCCCCTTCCCACTGATGGTGAAGGTCAGGGTTTGGGGCTTAATTTGCACAGAGCTGCAGGAGAGGCACAGAAACAATTTCAGCTGGCACTAACCCATTTCTCTCTGGGCAAGTGAAGCAGCAAGCGCCACCCACAATGTTTTCCCTGCCTGGTGCCCCTGTACCCCACAACACAGCCCCCCACCAGCCTCTTCCCAATCCACGCAGGGCCATTCACAAGAGGAATCTGCTCCAAAGAACCAGAGCCTTCCACAATAACAGTTAATAATTTCACTTAATTGAATCATGCAGTACAGCAGGTAAATAATGAGGCACTAGATGAGATATGGCAAATCCCCTGGCTGCAGGGAGATGAGACATCTGCAACAAGCAAAAGCACAGCAGGAAAGCAGTACAAAAGCAAGGAGGCAAAAGTAAATCATCACCATCAATAAAGATAATTTCCAAGAACAGTAAAATAGCAATTTTGTATTAGGAATGAGACTTCTCTTGTTCCAATTCAGCCACTAAAGGGTTGAGGAAGAACAGGTCAAAGCCCCACTAGAGAGGTCCCAGGGCAGAGGAACTGGGCTCCTCTTTCAAACCAGCTCCAATCACTCACATAAAACCGCTTAATGAATGCCAGGGAACCACAGAGGATCACTTAATTTTACAGAATCTAAGAGGAAATTTTGACTGCTGACTTGCTGGCACCAAACTGTTCATCTCAGCCTTTGTCCTTGGAAACCCGCAGCTCAGCTGCAGCACATCTCAGTAACTTCCAGTTGGCTACCTAATATTTCTGTGTCTTCATAGTTCCTCCTCCAGGCTAAACCATCAGCCTCATTTTTCTGCTCTTTCTAACAGCTACTGCCTCCCAGATCAACTCATGCCAAGTACTCTGCCTAAGGCTACTGAAAGCATTAGAGCTAACAAGAGATCTGTGCCTTCCCAGTGGAGAGGCAGTTTTCAGTGAGGCCTCCCCCAGTATTCCACTGGCAATTTACCTTTTTGGGATGACAAGGGAAGCCTTGAAAGTACAGCTGTAGTTCTGCTTCTCTGGTGGGGTGAAGGTCACCGTAGCAACGGCATTGGATGAGCCAGGAATGGACATCATGTCAGGATACAACTTGAAAATGTTATTGATAGGGCTTTTTTCCTTGGGGAAACCCAGAGAGAAAAGTTAGGAGAAAGCACCTTTCAACATGACACAGTTTTATTCATAAATGCATTACTGAGAACAGCCCCAGACAGTGTGTCATCCTTCCTGCTTCCCGAGGCAGGCTCCCTCTCTCCCAGGGAATGCTGACCTCGTGCTAAAGCATTGTGTGTTTTGAGTGCTGGCAGCTGCCCCAGCATATACAGAAGGTGGGCGCTGCATGGAAAAACCCTGCAAATAACCTAGAACTGGCCTTCAAAGAGAAGGAAAAGCCAGGGAGCCCGAGGAAATGCTCTGCTTTGAGCCCTGGCATGTCAGTTCATAACAGCCCCTCTCTGAGTGTGCTTCCCACTGAAGACCCAGAGGTGTGAGCCAAAACCTTGCTTGGGACATGCAAAATTCAACACAGCTGTTCCCTGGCTCTGCTGCTCTCCCTTGCAGTTTAACCTGCACTAAGCTAGACTAGTCTGGGCCACAGGAAGCAATCCATCTGGAGAACAAAACAAACTCTCACAAGGCCTTTAGAGGGCAGCCATCACCTTGGCCTCTTGATCTTACCTTTCCAGGCAGGGGTTTGTTGGAGAGGACCACGTCACATGGCAGACCACTTGTATTGTAGACACTGAAATGAGCTTCAGCCTCTTGCCCAACCAGAACCTTGGTGAAGACAAATTTGTTCTCTTCTCTGACAAACAGACCCGTGCCTTTCACTGACCGCAGCTTGCAGCTGAGGTTGGTGCTGCTGCAGATCGGGTACTCCTCAAAGGTTAACATGACATCCTCAACAAGTGCTGTGGACAGACAAAAGGAATGAGCGTGGAAAAGCCTCCCTGATGAATTTATCTGCACCCTGCTGGCCTCTCAGAAGGCTTGATGAGCCCCTTCTGCCGATGTGACTGCTAAACCCAAGCTTGGGTGGGGGAGCTGGCTGTGAGGATGGAGCTCAGTCATCCTCAGTCTTAGAGAGCATTGCTTTCCTTTTATCCTTCCGTGCATCCCTCTCAGCCTGGGAGGGATGAGTCCACTGGTGGACTTGAAGAGGGCTGGAACCTCTTCAAGGATTTTAAGGTGGGACACCAGGGTTAGTGTGCCTCTCTATCCTAGCAGCAAGTTGAGGTGCTGATCAGCAGCAGGTGTGACCAAGGGAACCTATGGACAGGATGTACCTGGGAGGCAGGATTCGGCAATCAGGGTAAAGGGAATGCCCACGGGATTGTCCTTGGGGTCTCTGCCCATGATGTCAATGTAGAGCTGCTCCTCACATGTCCCCTCCTGCCCTGCGAGGCATTCCACTGTGATCTTCTGCTGGCCCCATGGAGCGACAGAGCCGGAGCAGGGGGACACCGTGAACATGCCAAGCCTGAGGTAACCCTGCAGAAAAAGTTCCAAGAGAGGCTGATGGCTAATAGCTGTGCCCTGAGCACCCCAGCAAAGAGTATGTCCTGCCTTGGCCTCCAGTTGGGGCCAAGTACCCAGTCCCAGGGCAGGGAAGGATGAATCCATGGCCCAAAGGCAGCTCCAGGCTGAGACCAACCAGCCAAGAGGAGCTGCAAGCCTGTCACAAGTGACAGAGAGAAAGGAGTTTGTGTGTAAAGAATGAAGGTGGTAGCTGTGATCCTTCAACCTCCAGAGGTAGCACAGGACAGTAGAAATGGCTGTGAGAAATGATGGGAGAGAGGTAAGGGACTGGGAAGAAGAAAAAGCAATGTGTTCTGAGCTCTGTGGACTGGGAGTTTAGTGGGGGATGTTTTTGCTTCTGTGGTGTTCACACACCTATGCTGGCTAGCAGCTGTCAAACACAGGACCTGCTCCCCTCTGTTGACCCCACAGCTCCAGGTCTGAGCCAGAGTACAGGACTGTCAGTGGGACTGAGCACATCCTGGACTCCATCCTGCAGACTACATCCCACCCTGTGGTGATCAGCCCCCAGCCTGGGCACAGCAGCATGTTCTCACATCCCCTGCAGCAGCACTGCTGGGGAGCAGGAGTCACCCACCTGTGTCAAGGAGCTTGATTTCAGCTTTGTCGCTGGTGGAGCGGATTCCTCTTGCTTTGAGCTGAGGAAGGAGAAAGCAGAGGTGTCTGTCATGCTGAGCTCCCCTGCCTTTCTCTGAGGTCAAAGCTGGCTTTCCTCCCCACAGAGGAAAGCCTTCCTGCTGCTGATGGCTCCCAGAGAGCAGCCTGCAGCACCCAGTGCTGCAGAGAGCAGCTCTACCACCAGCTTCATAGTACACATGGGGATACCAAGGTGATGTTTTGCTCCCTCTCCCCAAGCTAGGGATGCAGATGGATGATAGCCCAGGTCTCCTGGCTGCCTGCCACATACCAGCCATGGGGTGGTGCCTCCTCAGACAGGAAGGGTGGTGCAGGGCTTCTCATACCTTTTGCTTTCCAATGCAGATGCATCCTCGGGTGCTTGGAGGATGTGGAATTTGAAGTTGAGCATGCCTTTGTTCTCCAGCACGACAGTCTGGGTCTTCTTGGTGCCCTTGAGCATGGCCCCAAAGTTGATGGGTGAGGCAGGCTCAATACTGTACTTGCTGTACACAGCTTTCGCTGTCACCCTCACTGGGATGGTGGCAACAGTCTGGCTTCCTTCCCCTGAGCTGGCATCTGTCACCTGTGTGCACAGGAAGGGGTGGTAAACAAAGCCAAGAGGCCAGCTTGCTCTACCCCAGTTGCGAGCCTCCACCCCAGGCCTCCATCAATTTACCCTCCCTGTTTAAGCACCTCCTCCAGAGTCAGATTCTCACCTCCACTTAGGAAGCCTCCCAATGGTTTTGAAAGACTTTGTGTATGTAGGAAAGAGGATTCTCCAGTTAAAGCCTTCCTTCCTTTAGATACCTATCCTGTTGATGCTCCCAAAACACCGTGTGATAACAGAGCCTGGCCCAGGGGGCTCACCTGGCAGTACAGGATGGGTTTGTTCTTGACGACCATTTCCCTTGTGGGGTGGAAGAGCATCTCAACATTCACACCAGGCTGGGAGGCAATCAGCATGCCCGACTGAGGCTCAATAGTGAAGTGGGATGCCAAATCTTGCATCCTGGGACCTGCATTCTTCAGCACAAAACTGAAGGGGAGAAAGGGAAGGAATGGAGATCTCTGCAGTTAAAAGTATACATCCCACCAGCACAGCCAGGACTTTGTATAGGATTAGGGAAAAAAAAGAAAAGGGAGAGTCCAACTCTGCTCAGGGAATCCTGGATCTTGACAGAGAGTGCAGGCAATCACGAGGTTACTGCAAGAACCCTTGACACCAAAATTTTTCATTCACTTCTTTACAGAGTTTCAGAAAGAGAAAGGAGGTGACCATCAAAGAAAGGCAATGAATCTCAGCATTTCAGTGGCTGACATTTCGGGAACTCTCTTTTGGGTTCCTCTTGGGCTGTGGAAAACTGCTGTTTTATGGCTGGGTTCTCTGGTAAAATAGTTGAGATTAGAGAGCCCAGGTTTTGTATTTATCAAGAGGTAGCCAGCATTGAAACACGTTCTAGCCATTGACAGAGGCAGAAGGCAGGCCTGGCAACCCCAGGAAATGTTCACTACCAGGTAGCTGGACTCACCGGTACTCAATGTTGTACATCCCTTTGTTCTTTAGACTCAGGACTTTCTTCACATTTTCCAGGACATGAATGGTTCCAAATTCCAAGCTTCCATCTGGACCTGCAGAAAACCCGCAGAACAAGGTCAAACACGGTATTTGTGAGCTGCTGCAGAATACACCAGGTCACAAGCTACATGGAGGTCTTGGCACAAAACCCTTTTCAGCAAGTTTCTGTTCTTGAAAGTGTTTTCCAGCTACTTGTCTGCCCGTTCTCTTCTTACTCAAAATATCTGCAAGCTTAGTAGCTAAGCCTTAGGAGCTTGGCTTCCATTTCCTCACTTCCAAGCACAAATCCAATTACTTTATATGCTGTGCTGAGCCTGTGGCAGTTGCCAACTGCCTGTTCACATCTCTGTGGTTTCAAAGCCCCCAAATCCAATCTGCACGTGAAGCTGTATACTTCAAAGGTCAGAGGGGAGAGACTTAAGGCTGTAAGTGCCCTGATGAGGTTTTATTACACACAGCTTGCAGGGTATGTGCTTTATGTATCCATCCCATCCCTGCATCCCATCCCATTCCTGCATCCTATCCCATCCCTGCATCCCATCCCATCCCATCCCATCCCATCCCATCCCATCCCATCCCATCCCATCCCAAATGCTTTGGTCTCCCACCTCCCAAGGCAGTGCAGTGCACCTGGACTGCTTTCTTTGGGAGGCATCCACTGACCTTCAGGCATGTCGATACTCAGAGAAACATCACAGACCTCTGCAGAGATCTCAATGTCTTCAGCCTGAACAATCCCCAGGATGTTTGATGTATCTGAAACCTGAAGCAGCAAGAAACAAACATTGTTCAGATGATTCTTTTAGTAGACAGCCTGTAAGTCCTTGTCTCTGCTGGCGGCTTCCTCTGTGGCCTCCTTGGCTTCACAAATGTTGGTGGACTCCCATGCTTTGTTCACCTGCCCCAGTGGGATTCTGCTGCAGAAAAAAGCCCTATCAGCCCAAGTCTGTGCTCCTACAGCAGGGAATGCTGCTGCCAAAGCATCCTTGAGAGGCACAGGGATGTAAGAACAACCACAAGAACTGTGAGGTGTCTCACAGCAGATGGCATTGACATGCCTCTCCAATCACCTAGCACCCTCTCTGAAACGCAGCCCCTAAACCACGGGGAACAAAATCCCAGCGGGAGTGTTTGTTGCACTATGCAAGAGGTTCAGACAAAGTCCAAGAGGAATGTAGAGATAACACTGCAGTCTGTACAACCAAACAACAGCCTTCAACCACTCACAGGGACAAAGTGGTTGTGGTACAGGCTCAGGATGCAGTGTCTGGTTATTTGGGGGGATGTGGATGCACTGCACGTCCTGGCAAACGCTGTGTAGAGGCAGAGATTGGGGTCACAGCACCCTTGAATCTGTCAGGTGCAGCTCTTCCTGAGTCCATCCCTAAGAGCACACAGCTGCAGGGCAGGGCCCAGTCCCTCTCACCTCTAGTCGCAGGGTCTTCTTAATGCTGCCAATCTGCTCGGCCTTGAAATTCAGGGTCACTTCAAACTCTGAGCGGGGATCAATGATGCCGTTATCTTGTGACAAGGAGAAGGCCTCAACAAGGTCATCCAGCCCAGTGAGCTGCCAGGCCATGGGCAGTAGGGTGTTGTTTTTCAGGACCAAGGTCCTGCTGTCAGTCCTGCAGAGACAGGAAGGCACTTGGCATCAGCTGCTGGACGGTCACACCAGCCTCACCACTGAATGCAACTTGCAGCAGCTCCATCCATGCCCTGGAAACCAGGTCAAACATTTTCTCTTTGTCACAAGTCCTGGAGTGCTTGTGGGAGGACTGACCTGTGCAGAAGCAGCTTGTCAAAAGACAGCTCCAGGGGGCTGACCTCCAGCATCACATGCACCCCATGGCAGCACAGGCTGAAAACCACTGGGTCTGGGTTCTTCTCAATGCAGCAGATGAGTTTGTCTTCCAGGAAGCCAGGGGAAGTGGGGTATGCCCAAATGGTCAGCTCCTAGACCCGGCCCCACAGAAAGAAATAGAAAGAGCACTGTGTGTGAGCAGGAGGAGCAGCTCCTGGGCACTTGTACAGTGCCAGCTCTACCTGCCCTCCTCCTACCTGCTTCTCCTTTGGTTTGAGTGTCATGCTGGGAGGGTCCAAAAGGAATGTCTCTGCTTTCCCATCATTCTCAAAGGAGAACTGGACCTCTGCATCCACAGGGGAGTTGTTGAGGATGGTTAAATTCTCTGAGTTGCCGGGACAGTTCCGGGCCTTGTACCTGTCCACAAAAGGGGAAAAGGCTGCAGAGGAGACTGTTGCCTTTGCCACACGTCGAGGAGAGCTCCATGTGCACCCAAAGAAGCGGTGCTGGAAGACCCAGTTCTAACAAACAAGTGAGGGAAATGGATCCCAGTCAGGGGCATGGACGTGTGCTCATCCTTGCCTTACTTTGATGCCTTCCCCTGGACTTGGTGCCTCCACCCCAGAAGCCTGATGATGCTCAGGCCACTTCAAGAGTTTTTAATACAATGTAAATTCAAGGGTGCCTAGAAAAGCAACAGTACACCAGGCACATGGGTTCTTTCCCCTTCTTGGGGTGCCTTCCCTGCAGGGTATAAAGAAAGAAAACTCTTTCTTTAAACTCTTCTCTTTTGGAAAAAAGTTTAGCTAATCTCTTTCATAAAAGTCATAAAAATCCTTTGGATTTCATGCGTTAGCTCAACATCTGACAAGGAAATTTAAAGCATCAATTCCCAAGAGGAATGCAAATAGATAACAAATGACCCTTCTCTCAGGTGTGGAAATGACTTTGGAGTGAAAGGGTTAAAGAGGCAAAGAGAAATCCCAGATTATCCATCAACCTGGCTAAAGATTGTCTGGTTTTTTAAACTATTTTGATTTCATTTCCTTACATTGGCAAAATAGACCTAGCCCTCCAGATCTCCCATGGAGACAAGAACTTAATGTTAAATAGTATTTAAAAAAAAAAAGTGACAGTAAAAGTAGAAATACACAACAGCTTCAGTGACAGCGTGTTTAGGCAGACTTTACCTAGCAGTGAGGATGCAATGTCATCACAGGAAAATGTACATGATGCTGTACATTCGCCCTGACACCCATTGGCAGGTGAACCATAAATCTTATTATTAATTACAGATTAATGAAAGGTTCACAAAACCATCTACAGAAGAATTGCTCAATCAGGCTACCTGCAGAGCTCAAAGCACCTCTAAAACCACCATACAGTTCATTCCCTACAGGGTGAAGCTGAGATGTGGAGGGGGACAGAAGTTGCCCCCCAAGTCTCCTTTGGTCTGGAAGCAGCATGCGGCTCTGGCCACCAAGGCGGCCACCAAGACACCCACCGGGTAGGCAGAGCAGCTCCTCCAAGGCCCATTTGCCTCTTATCTGCTCAAGTTCACACATCTGTGGTCCTTCAAACCCATGTGTCTCCCAGGACTCTGCTGGGGACTGCCCTGGATTGTGCCAGCAGGACAGCATGTCTCTCCAAGCATGTCCAGGAAAGAACAAGGCCCAGCAGGGAGCACATACCACTCTCTTGATTTCCCACACAGCAGAGGTCCAAAGTGGAATTGCTTTGTGCTCTCAACATATTCCTTGAAGATGATTTCATCTGCCTCCATGGTCTCCCTCCACTGTGGAAACACCAGCCTGGGCAGAGAAAGTGGGGAAGAAGGAATTACGAGATGCTCCAAGTAGGAAATGTAGTCAGAAAGCCATAACCCTTCCTGGTGGCTGAGGCACCATCTGCCTTCCCAGCTCCCAGCACAGGAAGAGATGCTGGGTGACCTCAAGCAGCACCACCTGCCCAGGCCAGAAGCACCAAGGGGCAGCCCTGGCTGTGAGTTCAGGGGGCAGCAGTGTGGGAGGCTGCCAAGGGCCAGCCTTACCGCGGGTTCTGGCTGATGCTGGGGTACACGCCCGTGCCACTGCAGGGCAGCTCGTACTGGCGCTTTGTCTCCACGAGCTCAAACCTCAGTGTGTGCTCAAACTTCCCTGGCCTTTTGGTGGAGAAGTGGACCTTCAGTTCCACCTCACCGTGGTCAGGCACTATCCATCGGTACCGTTTCAGCCTGGCAATTAAAGAGGAGGCTTCAGACATTGCTAAGGAGCAAATGAAACAAGGAGGGTGCACTGGCCACCCCGTGGAGGCACTGGCACAGGGTCACTGTGGAGCTGGGGATGACGGACCTTGTTTGGCAAGAGGACCAAGAAGCAGAGGCATCACCTCTTCCCATGTGGCTCACCTGTGGAATTCTGTGGGGGTTGAGGCTCTTTTCAGCACACTTTTGGATCTGGTTGCAGAGGAATCCTGGGGACTTTCTGTTCTGTGTGTGGAGATCTGGTTCTCCTTTGGAGAGTTGTCTCTGCTGGCTGCTTTACGTGTCTTTGGTTGGCCCTCGGCAGAACTGCCCTTGGCATCTGGGGCCTTGGCCTAAGGGGAGAGAGAAAAGGGAGGGACAGGTGAGCCCTAAGACATCCCCATCCTGGAAAGCAAAGCAGGTATTTCTCAACCAATGGAAGAGAGAATAAATAAACAAATAAGTCCACCTGCCCAGGGTCTTGGTCTTCCTTACTGGTGTTTGTTTTACCTAGGACACCCCTTCTCACTTCAGGACCCTGTTCTCAAAGGAAGTTGACAGTTTTAGGTGATTTTTTTCCCTCTTGTCTTACAGAACTGCTCTGTCTCCCGCAGAGCTGTCGCTTTTGTCCCATCCCTGACAGAAAGGAGACCTGCAGACACGGGGCCCCATCACATCTTCACTACCTCTCCACAGTGATCCTTCTCCATCCAACCTGTCCCCCATGCCCCCATCTAGCCTGGTCCCTGCCCTGGCACCTTCAGTGCCAGCACCACTGGAGCACCCACCCGATTGTCTTCCATAGCAGCACCTTCTGGTGCAACAATGGTGAAGGGCTTCACACACTCTGCAGAACCCAACCGCTCCTCTGGGTAGTTGACTACGGAGAAGACAGCAGCAGGGGGCAGGGGAGGCCCTTCGGGATGCAGTCCCAGATGTCTCAGCATCTAAAACAGAACAGAAAGTCCTGTTTATACTTCTGTTGCCTTCATCCTCACAGCTCCTTCTTTAAATGCACTGATCTTTTGGCAATGGGGTTTTTGATTTATCTGAAGTATACAAGTGCTTTGTTATGCCCAGTGGGGTGAGCAGGCTCCAGAGCAGAGGCAAGAGCTACAAGCAGGACTGGGACAGAAACCTCTCCCAAGTGACTCAGCTGAAGAAAACAATGACCATGAGCTGCCCTGTCCTGGGACCATTTCTAATGATTTCCAGGCTGGGAAACTCTGAACAGATGGGATACTTGTACACAGAGCACTCCCACTTTCTGCCCACTGAGGGATGGATGGTGATAACCTCCCCATCCACACAGATGCTACGGAGTCATTGTGGAACATCATCAGGTGCCTGGACAAGGCTCTGTGCCATTGTCACCTGGGGGGACACAATACTCCAGGATCCAAGACCACAGCATGCTCAAAATCTGAGCCTTGCAAGGTTTTATCTCATCTTTTGTTGGCAGCCTCCCATCCCTCAGGATCTCCCTAATCATGGCCTTCGGATTTGTGACCTGGATGTCCAAGCACCGCACCCTGACATGCTCATCTCTGACTGTCCCTTCTGCAACCTCGCTTTGTGTCTCCAGCTGAGATGACTGAAGACTTCTTTGGCCTCCACCTTTTTGTTCAGGCTTCTTCTCAACCTTCTCCTGAGACTTATAGGTCTTCTGACCTTTGTTTTCAGCTGAAGGCAGGGATGTATTTCTGTTTTGGATCACGGGTAACTGCACAGAACCCTGAACCTTGTCACCGTAGGAGAAAAGCTGTGTGAGGTCCTGCTGCGATGACTCATAGATTTGAAACCTCTGGATCAAGTTCTTATCCATCTCAGCTGGGTACTCTGGGATTTCGGCTTCCCCCTTGTCATGGGCTTTGGTTTCCCCCATCCCAGGGGCTTTGGTATCCTGCTTGTCAGGGGCTTTGGGCTCCCCCTTCTCTACGTCCTTGAGTTCCCCCTTCTCTGGGGATTTGGGTTGTTCCTTCCCTTGGGCTTTGGGTTCTTCCTTCTCTGGGGCTTTGGGTTCACCCTTCTCAGGGGCTTTGGGTTCTTCCTTCTCTGGGGCTTTGGGTTCTTCCTTCTCTGGGGCTTTGGGTTCACCCTTCTCAGAGGCTTTGGGTTCTTCCTTCTCTTGGGCTTTGGGTTCATCCTTCTCAGGGGATTTGGGTTCTTCCTTCTCTGGGGCTTTGGGTTCATCCTTCTCAGGGGATTTGGATTCTCTCTTCTCTGGGGCTTTGGGTTCATTCTTCTTTGCGGCTTTGGTATCCCCCTTCTTTGAGTATTTGGGTTCCCACTTCTTTGGAGGTTTGGGTTCCCCCTTCCCAGGGGCTTTGGTATCCCCCTTCTTTGGGGCTTTGGGTTCCCCCTTCTTTGGGGCTTTGGGCTCCCCCTTCTCAGGGGCTTTGGTAGCCGCCTTCTTTGGGGATTTGGGTTCCCCCGTCTTTGAGGCTTTGGGTTCACCCTTCCCAGGGGCTTTGGTATCCCACTTCTTTGGGCCTTTGGGTTCCCCCTCCTTTGGGGCTTTGGTATCCCACTTCTTTGGGGCTCTGGGTTCCCCCTTTGGGGCTTTGGGTTCCCCCTTCTCTGGGGCTTTGGGTTCCTTCTTTTCTGGGGATTCTGTTTCCTCCTTTTCTGTGGATTCCGTTTCCTCCTTTTCTGGGGATTCGGTTTCCTCCTTTTCTGTGATTTCCCAGATCCTTTGGCCTTTGTATATACGCTCCTCTAGGATTTCAGTTTCCTCCTCTAGGATTTTGGTTATCATATCCTCTAGGATTTTGGTTATCTTTTCCTCTAGGTTTTTGGTCTCCTTCTTCTCTGGGGCTTTGGGTTCCCCCTTCTCTGGGCTTTTGGTCTCCTTCCTCCCTGGAGATTTGATTTCCTTCTTCTCTGGGATTTTGGTTTCCTTCTTCTCCAGGGCTTTGGTTTCCTTCTTCTCTGGTTTCGCAGACTGCTTCCCCAAGGAGACACCCTTCTTTTCCTTCTTCCGCTTCTCTTCCTCCTTCTGCCTCTCTTCCTCCTTCCACTTCTCTTCTTCCTCTAAGGCTTTTGCCTCCTCCTCAAGCTTTTGAGCCAGCTGCTTCATCTCCCTTCAGCAAACAAAATAGAAAACATCTCTGAGAGTCACCACCACAAGCCTGGGCTCACTAGTCCTGGCTGGCCCTGCAGTTTATTCCTTGACCCTGAGGCCAGGCATAACCATGAGACCATTTCCCTGAATTTTCCTCAACCCACAGAGGTTGAGAACACCCCAAGTGAACTGTGGAAGGGGACCTCCAGGACCAGCCAAACCTAAGCATTGCCATTGTAAGGTCTCGACTGTGCAACCTCCCTCTTAAGGCACACCCAGACACCTCCAGCCCACTGCCAAAGGCTGATCCACCAGCTCTCTGCACTGATGACTGAAAGCGCCCTTCGTCTCTTGATTTCCCAGTTTAAACCACTTCACAAATTGCTAACATCTGCTTGTCCCTCCCTACAATTCTTACTCGATTCATGCAGCCCCCTTCTCCCTGGACATAGCCTGCTCCTTAATGAGAATAATCCTATCAGTCAGAAAGCAAAGGCTGCAGGAACTCTTCTCCTGCAAGACAGGCTCTTGTCAGCCAGATTTCCTGCTGGAACCCAGCTGTAACCAAGGCAAACTTGTGCTATCTGCCATGGAAACAATTTGAAGCAGCCTCGTCTGTCTCCTCCCCATGAAACCAACTTCAGCCTGAGCTGAAAGAAGTCCTGATACACAGGCTTGCTTTAAGCAGCCTCACCTCCCAGCTCCACACTTTTCCTGTTTGTCCTGAGCTGGGCTGCCTTGCTGGAGCAGAGCTTGCCTACTTCTGCAGTTTCAGGGGAGCCTAAAGGACATGGGCTTTTATGGGTGGTGTCCCACCATAAGGAGAACCTTGGCAGGTCAGCATTGCAAGGATTTCATCTGTAGCAGGACCAGGACCCAAACCAAGGGTTTGTCTGTGCCCCACACCTGCCCATACCACAATCCCACTGTTTTGGTGAAGAAGGGAGATGATGAATAAAGTGCAAATCAACACCATAGACTTAAATACACTTCTACAGGCAAGCCCTGAGCCCAGCTCCCTGCAGGCAGCATCTAAACTGGCAGAGCTCACCACTAAAATAGAGAAGATATTCTATCTCAGTAGAAGAAGGTCTTTCCTCTCTTGGGAGCCAGGGAGCTAAGAGTGGCCATCCCTGTGCTGCTTCTTGCCTTTGCTATCAAACTGAGCTCAGAGGCCTTGGAGCAGGGAAACCTTCCAGGGACACTACTCTAAGCAGTAACCCATGGAGGGCTTACTCACCTCTCCCTCCGTAGATGCTTTCTTCCCTGTATTATTTTATCCACTAGAGCTTGCTTCTCCTCAGGGAGGGCATAATACTCATCCTCATCCATTTTCAAGATACGTTGCATGTTCCTCTGAAAAGCTTTTGTCTGCTGCAATTCTTTAGCACAAACCAGAAGAGAAACCATGAGTGACCAGAAGCAGAGCTGGGTGCTCTGGGTCAGCCGCAAGGATTCACAGCTTTTCCCAACCCAGCCTATCATACCAGGAGATGTTGGGGAGCTCATAACCCTGCTCCAAAATTCAAACAATCACCCAAACTATGGCCGGGCAGTGAGTTCCTGTGTTTTGCCTGGCTTAAGCGCACCAAGGCTGAGGACAGTCATTTGTCACTGAGCTACAGCAGTTTGCACTTGTGCCCAAACTTTAATGTTAGAGATTAGGGTGAATCGTAAAACCTCAGATCTGCAACTCTGAGTTCTGGTTATGCTGAGGCAGAAGGTCGAAAGATTAATAAAAATGTTTCTTACAAGCTCTGCTGCAAACCCAGATACGCAGAGATAAGGTCAAGGGCTTGAGAAAGATTTGAGAGGGAGGGAGATATCTTACCTTCCTTCTCTCTTTTAGCGTCCCTCCTCTTTCTTTCATCTTCCTCCTTGGTTATCCAAGAAGCACAATCCTGATGCAGGTTCACTATGTAGATATGATGATGATTGTTAACAGCTTTGAGTACACAGAGCAGAGAAGATTCCAGGCTGCTTGTGAAGAGGCTCTCCAAGCCATCAAAGACCACTCCCTTGGAGCAGTCTTCATGCTGCAAATAAAGGGAAGAACAAGTCAGCCATTGCACACAGGGGGCTCACAGCTGGACAGTTAAGAGATGTCACAGGGTACCAGCTATCCTTGTTCAAAGGGCATTAGCTAAGAACAGCTTGGATCTGTCATTAGGCTCTGCCAACTAGGGGCATCTGCAGCTTCCCCCAAGGTTCCCTGCACACAGTCCAGGATCCTCCAGCAGCATGTACAGACCTCCTCCTCTCCAAGTCATACATCTCTGCCTGTCTCTCCAGAGCAGGAATGTCTCCTTTTCCCCCACCCCACACACCTTCAGCCTCTCACATAGGATGTCCACCAGCAGGTCCTCGGGCAGCACACAGCTCAAGCAGTTCAGCTTTTCCCCATGACTGCTGATGATGTTCAGCTGTTGTGGTGCAGGAGCAGTGGAAACTGTGAACTGTAATGTGGAGCATTGTTAGGAAAATAAACCATGGTGAAAAGCCCTGAACAATTCCCACTGCTGGGCTTGCAGCTGGGGTTCCTCACTAGTGGAGAGTAGAACAACCCTGCAGTGCAGTATGTGAGGCTCCAGGGGATGGTCCTGGAGGGTCCATGCCTTGGCCAGCAGAGACCCAAGCTTGCAAGCCCCCAGTGCAGCCTTCCAGCACTTTACTCACTGCCTGCAGCCATACTAGCCAGGACTGCACTTCACCAGCAAACCACTTAGAACCAGTATAGCTGTCTGCCAGAGCACATTCCCAGCTCAAGTCATACCCAGCCTGCCAGCTGGGCTTGGCACTATGGTCCCACATAACAGGCCCTGGCTGGCACACAGCCTCCACGGTAAGCAGCCCCTGCCCATCTCAAAAACAATGCAAAGGTCCCAGACATCAACCAGAGCAGACTGTGTTTACCTTTTTGTTGGATTTGCTGGCTGGCTCCTTTTTCTTTTGTGCTGGAATGTTCTTGCCTTTGGCATTTTTCTTGATGATTTTTTCTCCAGAGGCTTGTTTATTCTTGGTCCGAGCAGTAAGCTTTTTACCTGCATAGGGGACAGATGGTTCAGGGGGGCTTTGAAAAACAATTAGGTACCTTTCCCCGCAATGGGCGTAACCTTGGGCCCTTGAAGAAATGTGGCACTTTTTCCCCAGTCTGCCGGGCACTGGCAGCACGGTTTCCCAGAAGCAGCTCCTTCCCTCCTTCTCCTACCAGCATGGTAAAACATGCCATCCCGTATTTGATTTTAAAGCCAGCACTATGTCCCTCCTAACAACTGTGCATGCAGGTGACACTCTTGCACAGCAGCTCCCCTGCAGATCAAGCCAAAGATTTGTCCTTCAGGACCATTTTTCCATACACTGCACCCATCCTGCATTCTCATGTGGGGACCTGAAGCCCTACCCCACTTGCATCACCTGTCTCCACTGAAATGAAATCTTCCTTGTGGGAAAATCCCAGCTGGAACCCAGACTCTTCTTCCTTCCACCAGCTCCCAACCCAGCCAGGTTCAAAACTGAGCAATGCAAAACTTCCCCCTTGCACTGAGCCAGGTCTGCCTCACCCTGCAGAGCTCAGGGTACCAACTTCCCAGTAAGTTTCATTAAAGTCTTCAGTCTTACACGTAGAACAGCCCAGCATGCATGAGCTGTGTGCCCTGACAGTGGGCATAGGTAAATCTCTGGAGAAAAGAGCTCATCTGTAGCATGTCTCTCATTGGAAATTCCTCTGGGAGGTTGTCCTTCCCTTCTTCTCCTTTGCAAGGTTAAACCCATAGTCAGTCCTCTTGTGCTTAATGAGCCACTTCAGAAGGCTTTTTCCTTGTTAAAGTGGGCAGCAGTTCTGCCTGCTGCCCCATGAGGAGCAAGCTTGACTCAGCTTAGAGGAAATATAAAATATTTGGGAAAGGGACAGAAGTGCTTCACCACCCGCAGAAAAATAAACATGTACCAATTATGTGCCAAGAACGGCAGCAAAGGGGCTATAAAAGAACCCCTGACTGAGCTCTTAAAATTTATTTCTTTTTTTTTAGACAAGCCAGAGATGCACTTCACCCATGTTCCCTAGGAGACCCAAGGACTGAAAAGGTGCTGCTCTGAGTAAGCAGAAGTGGACAGTTATGGTAGGTTTCTCAAGCACTGGCTCTGGGTCCAGCATTTCTCCTTACCAGCATCATCTTGGTCTTCGCCTTTCAGCTCCATGGCAGCCTTGGTGCAAAGCTCCCGGGCGCGGCGCCCTGCTTGGCTCTGATCATTGGCGATGGCCTCTTTCACCATGGTGTCAATGGACAAGTGAGCAGTGTCATAATAGTGACACAGGGCCGCCACTATCTCTGTCTTTCCTGAGAGAGAGGAGGACTGCTTGGTGACACTTGCATACGAGGCATTACAGGGACAGGCCTTGGAAGAACCTCAAACAAGATGTCGAAGTAAAAAGGACAGTGGGAAAGCAAGTGTCCCTCTGGGGAGGCCATGAGGGAGGCAGCTGGAGTGTGGGTACAAGCTCTGAATTCTAGAGCCAAGAGGATCATCTCCACCTCCTGTTCAGCTGAGGACTTTGGCTTAAGCACCATGGTCCACCAGGATGTGTTCCTCCTGCCTGCCCCTCTCCCTGCAGCCCAGGGCTGCAGCTCACATACCTGCCCGGGGTGGCCCATGGACAATAACAACAATCCCTCTGTCCTGCTGTGCTTCACAACTCTCTGAAGATGGGTCGATGCCCAGGTGGCGCATGACAGCCTGAGAGATAGGGCTCCCAGTCACTTCCACCATGGGCTCAGGAGAGGGTGTGACAGCCCCATGATATGCTGCAGTGCAAAACCAGGGGGAAAAGTCAGCCTCCCGCCCTCCTTTGATCCTCATCATCCTCCCCATCTCCTCAGATCCCACGAAAGGAGACTTGGTGAAAGCAACATGAGCTTGTTCTTTTGTTGCTAGGAAGGTGCAAATATAAAAGAGCCAGGGTTATTAGACCTGGTCCTACTGGCTGAAGAACTCATCCAATCCTAGTCTTTGTGGCTAAGGGACACAAGGGAATATCCTGATTTTATCCCCAGTCTATAGCAGCAGAGAGGAGCTTCCTTTGGTGACATTCAGGGTAGAGAGAGGATGCCCCAGCCCTTCACCCAAGAGTTCCTCCACCAAGCTGGGGAACAGGCAGCTGCTAAAAGCATGGGCTTTCCCTGGAGAACAAGGTGACAGACAGTTCAGGGTGTATGGGCTGGACTCCCTGCTGTGGCCACAATCAAGACAGACATGGCCAAACCCTCACTGTTTTTCTGACCTGGTGCTGCCTTGTCTATGGCCTCAGCCATGTCCTTGGCCTCTGCCATGGCCTTGAGCTCTGCCTGTTGAGCCTTCGGCCTCTTCTGTGCTTCACAGTCCTCCAGCACTTCTGGGGGCAGCATCCCACCCACGGTGCGTGGAGGCATTAGAAAGTTCTTTTGGTACTCAGACCCCGCTGCCATCCACAGGATCTGTGCAGGTAGGGAAGGGAAACCATACACAACGTTCCTTTTCTCGCCTCTCTTCACACACACTCAACAAACCCATTTTCTGTCTCCTCCCATCCTCCCAACAACACAAACTAGTTAAGTCCTCCCACAGCACATCAGCAGACTTGGCTTTACTCTGGGGATTGCCTCCATCTCCCTGGCACAAGCCTGGGAATGCTGGAGTGCTGTGAAGCTTGGGCAGCATGTACAATGGGGACCAGACCTGCCTTCTCACCTTCTCTTCCTCAAGGTACTGCTCATCAAAATCCAGTGAGTAAAACTCAACAGGGAAGTTGCATGGGTTCTTCACCACCACTGTGGCATCCACCCCATCACTGTCCACCAGCACCCATCCCATCTTGAGTGCTGGGGGGCTGAACTCCAACCGTGGCTCTAGACCTTGTCCTGAGAGGTGCAGCTTTAAGTGATTGCTGCTTCCACAAATGTTAAGCTTCAGCTCATTCTTGTAAGACCTCTGAAAAGAGAAAAGTGCAGAAAACTCATCCACAGAGTCCCGGGTGACAGGACCCCAAATACAACGCTTGCCCCAAGGTCAGGGTGTTACCAGTCCCTCCAAGGTGAATGGAAACCAGGTATTTACTTATGCTAGATACTACAGCCTCTGTGTCCTGGGTCTGAGTAACTGGGATGAATCCTGGTGTGCATTCTAACTGGGTGTTTGGGTATCAGATGGAAGTACAATGGACTGTCAGGTGTTTTCACCTAGTCATGCAGCAGTGCAGTGCTCATGAGAAGGGCCCTCGGGGTTACAGTGTCCAGACACAGTCCTGGCACTGCCAAGTCAGGCAAACACCAGCTCCAGGAGAGAAGCAAATGAGCTCTCACTGGCTAGAAATAAGGGTCATCTTCTCTGCTTAGTGTTTGGCTCTGGTCATAGCCAGACACAAGATGGTTACATCTCTCGAGCAAATAAAGACCCCTGCGACTGTTAGCGGGCACAGAAGCACTTGTGTCCATACTGGTACACACTGTCAGTTTCCAAGAGCCAGCAGCCACAGGAAAACTGCTCTTGGGAATACTCCATCCTTTAAGTTGAATTCCCAGCTGCATAGGAATGAGCAGGCAGGCCAGAGCCCTGGCTACTGCTGGCAGCACACCAGTACAGGTGATTGTCCTGCCATGCCCAGGAAGGTGTCTGGTGACTGTTTTGTCTGTCAGTTCTGCAGCAGGACGAGCCTAGACTGGCCATTCCAGGACTGTCCTCTGCAAGCGTGCAGCGGCAAATACAGCCAGGCAAGAGGGAGGCACAAGGGGAGTTGGGCACATCCCCCTCCTTGTGCCAGGAGGCAGCCACAGAGCCCTGATGCTCTCTCTCTGTGCAAGCTCCCTGTGGGCATTTCGAAGCACATCTCGCAGGAGTACTCTTGGGGTGAACTGAGCCATGCTGAGAACGGGGCTTGCAGAAAGCTCCCTGTGAAGGCAGAGCTCATACCTCTGCACCAGGCCCTCATTTCCAGATAGCCCTGACAGGCCTCCTGGGCTGACACCTGCCAATCTCACCTCCTGCTTGGGTGTAAACTGGATTTGTAAGTTCTGCCACCTTCCTGGATTGAGGGTTCCTTTGGAGGGCGTCACTTCAAAGGGACAGGGCTCATCCTCCAGCACCTGCTGCTTCTGACGCATGGCTGGTGTAATGCGTTTGCGTTGATTGTCCTGGGCACAGAAACCAATTGTGTGAGGTCTCCTCAGTGTGTGAGGACAGAGCCTCAGTTCTTGTAGTGCTCTGAGACACTGATGATACTGTGCTCAGAGTACCCACAGCCAAACCAAGTGTGGCCCCCATAGCCTGGAGCTGCAGCAAAAACCTGTGAACTGGGCAGGCAGATAGGGAACTACTGTCCTGAGAGAAGGAATGGGTGAAGATGGCAGAGAAGCAAAGCATCAGATAATGGAACAGGTCCAGGCAAAACAGTCTTGATTTAGACCCTCAGAAGCTTCCTCAGACACACTGTAGATCCAAGTGCTCAGGCAGCCACAGGAGCAGAAAGGGCAAGAGACACAAAGAAAACCCAACCAAGAAGTTACATGTTCGACGTCGCCTGTGCTTTACCTTCCTGACAGGCTTGATGGCAGTAATGAACCACTTGCAGGGTATTTGGAACCAGTTGTAGAGCTGGACTGTCTCAATCTGGCACTGCCCAACGAGGGTATCAGAGAACTGCAGCATGTTCTTGGAGAGGTTGAGCGACAGTCCCAACACAGTGGCATGGAGGTGGATGTTATACGTGGGGCCTTTTGCCACCTGGAGAAGGACAGAGAAGTCAGCGGAGGGTGCAGGTGACATCTGCTGCTGCACCCAGCCTGCTGCATGCCCCAAGAGCTCTGGTACCTCTATGGGCAGCAGCACATCCACATCACCCCATGGCCGGCGGGTGCTTTCAAAGCACACCTCAAACATTATGGTGTGTCTGTGAGGCAGACCCTGCATCTGGTCCAGATTCACTCTGAAACCTTGAACAGATGAAAACAAAGCAGCTGAGATACTCAAGAACCACAAAATGTGTCTTAAGCATGTTAAGGTCTTACAGGTGCCCTGGCTGAGAAGTCTGGGAAAAACCCCATGCCATGGTGTGACCTGGACAAAAAAGAGTGCACCTGAACACCCCTCAGACACAGTGAGCCCTTGTGTGATGGAAACACAGCCCTGCCTCAAGGCCTCTTTTGGAAGACTCTTTTGATCCACCAGAGGATGTCACAGGCTGTTTCCTCAATAAAGGCTGAATACAAGTGCTGTGACAGTGTGGACTCCAACCAAAGCACTTCCAAAACACAGCAGAGTCTGCTGGTTTGCAAAACAAGCCCACTGAGTGCCCAGAGAGACTTGATGCTTGTGAGAGCCAAGGGCAGAAGATGCTGAGAGGTGATCAGGGTGATGAGCCCTTCTGGCCTCTGCACTGAAGCATTAGGGCAGTCACAGACAGCCCAGGTCCCCTGGGCATGGCTGGCCAGGAGAATTCTGCCTCTAAAGCTCCCAGCAGGGGCACTGAGAAGAAAAAGCTCAAAAACCTCACCAAGTTCAGTGGCTTAAGCTAATCTGTCTGAGACACCTCCTTCAAGCCCACAGGAAGTGTCTCCAGCACTGCTTACCTGTGTCCTGCAGGGCAGATACATCGACCTGGAAGGACACTGGGATCTGCCCAGGGTTGGTGATCACCAGAGTGCGTCTCTCAGTGTAACCCTTACGTACAGTGCCCATGTCCAGCACATATTCAGGCAGCTCAACTCTGCAAGGAGGAATAAGGACAGTCCTTAAACCACAGCCTGGCTGCATGTCCAAGTGGATGGGGGATACAAATAAAGTGGCTAGTTCTTTATTCTCTGCTGTAAAAACTCAGCTCAAGCCCATGAAATCCATGGCCTGATCACCTGACAATGACTTTGGGAAGTCAGGAGTACATGTCCTAGGTTTTATCAGCTACTAATGGTACGTGAAAATGAAATTAGCTGACCACAGCTCTTCTGCCATGAAAAGCCAGTATAGGTGAGTACACTGGGCCTTCACTGATCTCAGTGAAACTGCTTAGCCTGTGTATAGCCTGAGCCTGAAATTGCTTTGGGGCCTAGCAATAAGTTTGTCCTGCACAGGAGATCTTCATTGTTCTGCAACCAGATTACATGATCTGCTCTGCAGAGAATCTTCTTCCTGAATTGAAGCATCCTGTACTTGTGCTGCATCATGGTGGTGTAAAGGGACAGACCAAGTTACCTAGATAAGCCCTGCCTGCCCACCAGGATTCAAGCCATCTGATTTTGGGTTTTAAAGGGTTTGCTGACATGTGCAGTTCCCTTCCCTTCTCTTTCTTTTTTGTTTTGTTTTGTTATTGTTGTTGTTTTTGTTTTTGTTTAGTGTGCTCTGTTACTTGGAACCAAGACATCAGCTGGGAGTTGTCTCTTTCAGAGCTAGTCAGCAGGGACAGAATTTGTGCTGTCTGGAAGGCCTTGAAGGTCTGCACTGGGTCCCCTCAGCTCAAGGGACAGAACCCCACACCTGTGGGGAGCTGAGCAGTCCAAAGCTCAGCGCGGTGCTGGGGAAAAGAGGACACTCCACTGCTCACATGGAGAGTGTCACAGCCACCAGGACCACATCCTGTCTGAAGTCCAGGCTATTCCCAGCTCTGCAGACACAAGGAGCTCTCAGGACAAGGGGACATTGCTGGGTGTTCCCCACGAGGCACCTGGAGATGGGGATGGGAGTCCCTACTCACTTGACAAGACTCTGGCGCATCTTTTTGTCAGGGAACCTGCTGTTTGGGGGATGGGATGGGAGCTTTTCCTGCAGCTCCAGGGCAGCCTCCTCTATCAGCATCATCACCGTCTCTATCTGCAGCTCAGTGTTTGGCTGAGGAAAGGGAAGACAGTGCCTGGTTAGCAAAGGTCTTTCCCAACGTTGGCATCTGAGAAAGGATCCCACCCTGCTCTTATGGACAGGGGGTGTGGGGTCCTCCTGTCTGGCTGCTCAGTGTCGGTGACACCTCCTGCTCTCTTAGCCAGGACCTCATCTCCACAGCAGTTAACTCCAGCATCTTCACCTGCCCAGCCACTGTTAGCAAAGTTTGCCTCATCTGGCCAGGCAGACAAGCCAGGAACCTTCCAGAGCTCCAGAGACTTGCCTGCCCCCAGCCAGTACCAAGGCAGCTTGGACAAAACCTGTCTTGAAAGGGAACTGGGACCAAGCTCATCTTGGAGGTGAGCACTACCAGCACAGTCCCAGGGCACAGTCAAGCAGCTGCTGTTCAGGTCTGTAAATCTAGCAGGGCTTGGGTTGGGACCAACAGACTCCCCAGCAATGACCTGCATCTCCTTCAAAGCACCATCAACTCCACCCCTTGAGCATGGCCTTCAGGATCTCTCCCTGGGGTAGCCAGGAATCTGGTGCAACCCCAGAAGAGAGCATGAGCAGAGTGGAAGCCCTAGGGGCAATGCTGTGGTGACACATGCTTGTAAGTGGGCAGGGAGGTCCCAGGTGCCATCAGGGCACCGGTGGGCTGTAAGGGGCTCGGGTGCCATGGAGAGGGTGGCATGTGCCAAACGGGGCTGCAGCTGCTCTTACTACAGTGCCAAAGCCAGGTGCGTGGGGCTTCAGGTTCTGAGTCTTCAGGGTCTGAGTCTTTGGAGTCTGAAACTTCAAGGCCTTAGTCTTCGGACTCTGAGTCTTCTGAACAACTGATTGATTCCTCTGACTGAATTGTTGCAGGGGTTTTATGAGCTTCTCATATTTTTCATTTCCTGAAGGAAGAAAACGTCCACAAAGTGAAGTGTGAGCAATGTGCCAATCCCATTTAAGCTGGGAAGTCCCCACCTCTCAACACTGGTTTCTTCCAGAAAGAAATCCCTCCAGCCATCTATGGAAGGTGGATGCTGCTGTTCCTCTCTGAATCCTCATTTTATTTGCTCCCACCCATCAAGTTTGTCCATCCCCACAGAGGAGCATCTCATTGCCTGCAATGTCACGCAAATCCAACCCTGTCAGAAGCCCTGCCATCCTCTCTTACAGCTTTCCCAAGCCTTTCAGTCTAGCCATCATCCTTCAGGACCCTGCCAGATGTGCTGGCAAGCTCTGCAGGATGGCTTCTGGGACAAAGCCCACGTGGGATCCTCTGCTCAAGACTCATGAAGCAGTCAGAGGGCTTGAGTTGGTCCGGGAGTCCTGTAACCCTCAGGCTTGGTGGAGCTGAGCATGAGATACCCTATGTGCATATGGTAGGGAACAAAACCAGAGGGACCCTTCCTAGGGGCAGACAAGCAGTGCCCACCTTCGATGTTCCAGGGCAGGTTCACACTGATCACAGGAAAGAATGCTTCTCCTTTCAGGCAGATATTTTCTGGGTCCAGGTCACCCACTTTAAGCTGGAAAGTCCTGCTGAAGGCTCCTGGTACTCCTGGCATGTAAGAGAATTTCAGCACTTGCTTCTCACCAGGTGCAACGGAGCCCTGCAGGGATGGGAGAGGAGGGAGGGAATGCATCAGAGTGTTTGATGGGGGGATGGCTCAGGGGACAGACAGGCTGAGAGGACAGGTCCTCATCTAGAAGAAACCATCAGACCACATCACCTTCATGATAGACGTATTACAGTCTTGGCTTTGGCGATTGTTAAAGTGAGTATTACGTGTTTCATAATGTTTTCTTTTGTAAAAGATGTTTTGCTAAAGTTTAGAGTTCTTTCAATGTGAATGTTATCTTGCATTGCAATACCAATGTTGGGGAAGAGTTGATGCAACATTAACATTTAACCAGTGGAGGAATGGAAACCTGTTGAATGTGCTGAAGAGTGACAAATGACCAGGACTAGGACAACTGCACGTGCTCCAAAAAGGTGGGACGGAGGAGGAACTATGTTAAAATATTTCAATACATATAACCATTTGTAAATATGTATGAGGCTGATGCAATACCCCGGGTATATAAGGGGTCTTGATGTGTGGTGTGGTGTGCCTCTGGCTGCAGCTAAGCACCCAAGTCAAGCACCCAGTGCTGTTACTTTTGCTTTATTGATTTTGTCCCCCTTTAGATTTTAACTGAGGAGTGGGCTTCGCTTCTCACACCTTCTACGTCTCTTGTGCCCATAAGGTCGAGCCTCCAGCCCCAGGGTGCAGTGTGTTTTCCCAAGGGCTCATAAGGCTGCAGCCTCAGCACAGCCTGATATAAACACAGCTCTGCTGCCAATGGGGTTTGCCCTCTGCCAGCAAGAGCCCGCCTCAACAAAAAAATTAAAAAAAAAAAGGCTCTTTTGCTGCTGCTGTGGAAGAGAAATCCCTGCACTCAGCAGGGCCAGCAGCTCCTCTCATCCCTTGTAGGAGACAGGCATGAAGAAATGGGAACGCCATCGGCTTCCTCCTCCCCCTGCAAGGAGGGACAAAGGCAGGAGCGCTGCTTCGGCTGGGAGACATCCAGGCAGGACTGAGAAGCTTGGACAGTGGTGGGATGCTGCCAATTTTTCTCCTTGCTCTTCCAGCCCTGCTGCTCCCTAGCTCCCTCACTGCCCCACAAAGCCGCTGCACAGCAGCAGAGCTGCAGGAGGCAGGGAGCAGCAAGCCTAGGAAGGGATATGGAAGTGCTGCTTAGCGCTGGCAGCAGGGAGGCAGGGCCAAGGGCTATGTCCTGTGTGATCGCACAGCCTGGCTAAGGTGACCCTCAGCAACGCTCCAGTGCCAGCACAGCCTGAGATCTCAGCTGTCAGGGTCCCCAAGTGACTGTGAGGAACCAGTTAAATTTTAATTTATGCCTCAATATATGTTAAGAAGACACTTTCTGATACGGGGTGAAAAATTACTATGGGGGCTGTACCCTAACCCTTAACACCCTCCACGAGGAAAGGAAGTTGCGAGGAGAAAATGCATGCAGGCTCCACCTCTAGGGGGCTGCGAGCAGACTCCAAAGCCCAGGAGAATTTTGCCTGTCTGAACAATAGTCTTCCTAAAAGGGCTGAATTACAGGAGGAATCTTCCCATATGAAAGCAGTCAACGCTGCCAGTTTTTCCCTGCCGTTTTTGGCTTTTTGTTGGGCTGGGAACAGCTGGAGGGTCCGGCTCCCGGCAGAGCCACTCCCCGCTCGCCGCGGCACCCTGGTGCTCGGCTGTTTGCCCGCGGGCCAGCCGCGCCTGCTGCCGGCTGCGGGTGGTGGCCAGCACTGCGGCAGGCGTGCCCGCTCGGGGCGGCTGGCCGCACACAGCTCCATCTGCCGAGCGGCACACGGACAGAGCGCCCCAGGGTTACAGCAGCACCGCTCTGTGCCTGCCAACTGTTACTTTGCGTTTCTCACTTTCTCTCTCCGCTGTTTTATCCCCTTCTGGTTGGGACCGCACACTTTCTTCATGAAAAAACAGTTTTCAGATATAATACTTGTTTTGTTTACACTTTGTTTTCATCTGAGAAATCTAGCAAGTAGAATTGTTCTCTGTTCCCCTTACAGCAGCACAAGACAATAACTGTGAAGGGCAACCAGCCTGCTACTGGCACTGTACCACTTCAGCTCTGGAGAGGCAGAAGCAGGCAGGGAGAAACGCCCCTCCAGGCTGGGGTGAGAAGTGCCTCCCTCCCAGAGGCCTTTGCAGGCACATGTTAATATCTTGAGTTCTATTGGTTTGTACAGTTGTTCCACCCCTGTTCACCTTGGATGTACCCTTTCTGGAAAGTTCTTCCTTTCCTTGATGCCCCTTGGCTATAGTTTGCCCTATTGCTCCAGCCCTGTTACCCTATTGGTTCCCCTGGTTGGCTGCCCCTCCTCTGCACCGCTTTTCCCTGTCCCTATAGGACCTTGATCCTCAGGACTCGCCTCTTTCGTCCCATATTTAACCCTGTGCCCTCAACCCAGTTTTGTCTTTGTCCCTGGATTCCCTTCCAGACCCAATAAAGCTTCCCTCAGATTTCCATACAAAGACCTGCCCTTCGCCTGTATTGTCAGCCACTTCTTGTTTTTAGCAAGTGTGCTCGGGGCTCCAAAAGCACAGCTCGTTCTCAGAGGAACCCAGTGAAGCGCATCACTTGAGGTGACCAACAGACTTGTGCCTCCTCCCACTGGTGTGTGCCCTGTGACAGCAGAGCCACCCACCAGCCAAGGCCATGAGGGAGTCTGTCAGGAGAGCACTTGCTTCTCTGCACCCAGCAGAAACAGCAGAAATTACTTACAGCCCTCTCTCTCTAACAGCTGGGTTTGGGATTTTCCCCTCTGATTTTTTTCCCCCTTCCCCCCCTTCTTTTTTCCTTTTAACACTCTCCTGGGCCACTTGACACAGGACTGGGGTCGGTCACTTGTGGTACTTACAGTGGGGGGGATGACCAGAAACACGCCAGGCAGATGTTGCTCTGCAGTGCTAGGATTTAGCACCCAGTTGAATTTAATCTTGCCAGTGTTCGCCAGGGTGACTGTGCTGTGACGAATTTCATTAAATATCTGGAGAGAAGGCATAGGAGTGGGAAGTTACAGACCCAGGCCTGCTGCTGGGAATCTCCTTCCTCTCTCCTGGGGCTGAAAGCAGACACATAATGGGAGCAGGGACCACGGAGGAGATACAGGCACGGGGGGACCTAAGGAACCCCCAGGCACAGGGCACCTGCACAGGAGCAGGGAGCTCTGGCAGCACACAGAGGTGTGGTAAACAACCATGTGAGGGCCAGTAATAAAGGAACCAGGGGACCCAGGCCCTCTGCACTGTGAGGGTTCACCAACTGCCAGGAGAAACAGAAACAGCACTGAGGCATCCCAGAAGAAAAGGCACCTGCATTCAAGTATTGGCAAGCAACATACATGCAACAAGGGAGTCACACAGGGCAAAACAGACAGGGCCAGCAGCTGGAAATATCTGTGTGCTTTCAACTGAAAAAGAGTGAAGTGGGAGTTATTCTGGGACAGTCTCTCCAACTAGAGCAACTGGAAGCCCAACTTGTTCCCTTGATTATTGTGTGGATTAAGCAAGACCTTTAGACAAGAGCATGTCCTTGGGAGATCAGTCTTTAGGAGTGGATCAGCAAAGGGATGTCTCAAGACATGCCCCTCCGAGCATCCCCCCTGGGGCCCTGCCTGCCCCAGGAAGCAGTGTTAGGTACCCTGAAAAAGAGGCATTCCCAGCCTTTTGGAGAGGGTTAGAGATGGCCATTTAAAACCAGCTTGGATGCCAGATGTGTCCCTCAAAGGTTGCAATTCCAAGCCCCAGAGCCAACAAAGGGGCTGGGAAGGGGGAGGAGCCCTGGACTGAGGTGGGCAGGAACCCATCGGCCGTGGTTCAAAGGCAAGGAGCTGTGCCAGGGCACACGTGTGGTACCTGAAAGCCGCAGTTGATCTCCTGGAGGCTCAGGGAGTAGCTGATGCATGAGGCCTCCCCGGTCAGCTCCACCTCGTAGGTGGGGCCTCCCTCTACATGGCACAGCGCCGTGACACTGGCGATGGTGTTGAGGTGGCCAAAGAAGCTGAAGGAGACCTTCTGTCTCTCTCCTGGCTGCAGCACACCCGACTGCGGCAGGACACTGAAAACCTGGAGGACAGGAACGATTGAGATGTTCAGTGTGGAAATGGATGCAGAAGAGCACCTTGGAGCAAACTGCAGCTGTAGCTGGAGGTGCCTATTCCTCAAGCACAGCCAGAATCATCCTGATCTCATCCTGTGTCCATGCCACTGACCAGTGGAGAGACCACAGGGAAGATCTTTTCCCATACTCACAGATCAATGCATTAATTGTACATTCAAGTGAACTGGGATATCTCCTGGCAGTAGAAATTCCCTCTGATGCACAACTTGCCTTTAAAAAGCATTTCCTACTGCTTTTAGAAAAGGAGGAGACTCAGAGTGAGAGCTCTTGGAGCTCAGGGATCTCAGTGAAGGACTCCAGCCCAGCTGCTCTGACTCCTGAGGCTTTTCCCCTTGCTCTCTGATTTATATGCTGCATTCTCAAGGTGCTACAGCAAAAGGCCCTGCAAAAATGCCCTATGGACCACCTGATGAGCTCCAGGGGGAACAATGCCCTCCATAGGTGCTGCACAGTGTCCTTGGGCAGCCCTATGACATGTCCTGCACGGCCTCTCCAACAACCAGTTGCTTCAGAAGCGCTTTGTGATGGGTCTAGAGGGATGTGAGGCCCCTCTGTGGGCAATGCTGAGGGCTGCCAACGGGACTGGGAGCTACAGCTCTGCTTGCCATACCGAAAATGTGGAAGTGAGACAGATTTCCTCTTACATTCTCCACTTTGAGGGGAGGGTGCAGTACGTCCGTGGATAACCTGAATCCCCCCAAGCCTAGTGGGATGTAATACTTTTCACAAATATATGGCAGCACCTGAAAAACAAGCCATTTTCTATGCTAGGAGGAAGAGACAGACACTTTGCAAAGTCTCAGTTTATAAGACAGCTTCAGGGCCACCACTGCAATACCAGCTCTTGGGTAAAAGCAGAGACCTGAAAACAGTTGGTTTTGGCTGGGTTGGGAAGAGGGTACATGGAGATCAGCACTCATCACAGCTTGCTCTGGGAAGGAAGCTGGAGGTCTTATCATCATGATGCAGATAAAAGCCTCATCTTATCTTTGTGAAGAAAACATGGCCACAAAGTCCCACACTCCGCACAGGTCTGTAGGATCTCAGCAGGCTTCTCCAAAGAAAACTCTCTCCCTCCCACACACCCCATGTCCAGCCACTGGCCCTGCTGCCCAGCGCACTCTCGGGGCACAGGACAGTAGGGCAGCAAAAAGGGAGGACAGCAGGAGCATGACTTGGTGGTGGTAAGCTGGGGAGGCAACACAAGCAGTAGGTGTACAAGAAAATCTACCTCTGCTCCTAAAGACTGGGCAGGATCCCACGATTCTCTGAGGGCTGTGGCTGGGTCCTCCCCATTTCTAATCTTGAAGCGTCTCCTTTGAGATGCCGAGTAATCCAAGCAGGTTCTCTTCTCCTTTGGTGGTTGGGGTTTGAACTTAGGTGGGCAACGCTCATGCCTGGAAAATAATGTAACTATGAACAGGGACCTGCCATGGGAGGAAGGGACACCTGCACGAATAGCTCCTGGTCAGGATGCAGCTGCTGGGTGGGTGCTGGTGCGTTGAACTGAGAAATGGTTTGATCCAGCCCTTCTCAATCCAGGCTGGAGCAGCTCTGTTCTAAAGACAGCCCAGGGATGATACTGGTAGCAGTGGTGCAGGCAGCTGCAACTGCTTGCATTGAGGAACTCCAGAGGATGGGGATTAACACCTTGTGGGGATGCAAAAAGCACAGTGGGAGAGGAAAAGACAGAGAAGGCAAGCCAAGAAGGTGAGATCTGAGGCACCAAGGGGCACACCTGGCCAGTGATGAGCCAGCACAGCCCCCCCAGTGCCCAATGCCAGAAATTCTGCAGCTCTACCAGGTATTTATCAGGGATGTTTCCCTGACACTCTTGGGGGGGTTGGATGATATTTTCCAACACTCCCAAGTGACTCAGGTCACATTCCCCATTTTAAATTGAAGCAGGTGCTCAGGGTAACTCTGCTTGTGTTTCTAATGCCACGTCAGAGACACAGTTGAGCCATGCCTGCCTGTCACCCTGCTGAGCTGCAAGTGCTCCCCACACAGTCAAACACAACCTGGATGTTCCATTCCCAGACCGGCATTCAGTGCCTATAATGACCTGCTCCCCAAAGAAGCCCTGTCTTTAGCTTTGTAGCTTGTTATCTAAAGCTGGGTTTTATTTCTGGATGAGGGGCTCTCTCATCATAACCCCCAAGAGCCCCCTAATCATCTGTTCTACTGTCTTTAGTTTTAATGAATGGTTTGAGGCAACTTCTCAGGACCATGGTGCCCAGACAATGACATTTTTCACTCTAAAGTAGAAACTCTCTCGGAGGCAGGGATAGGAGATGATGTGATGAACAAGTCCTGCTGTCAAGCAGTACAGTCCCCATAAGGGACATGTTGCAGTGGGGAAAAGTTAAAAATAGTAATAAGTGTCACCAAAAAAAGGGAGTGAAGAATCCAAGGTGTCCACTGAAAGCGGAGCCCTGTGAAAGAAATCATCCTGACACTAAAAGAGTTGCCTCAGAAAAGAAGGAAAGGGAAGGTAACAAGATGTTCAGCATCAGCCCAGGCTCTAAGTAGCTCTTTCTCTGGTGTTGGGACTTTCTGGGCATCCTCCAGCACAATGCAAGGGAGGAAGATAAGGAGCAGAGAGGAGCTCCTGCAAAGAGAACCCATCCCAAAGCAGAGGGGTCAAAAGGGCCTCCCAGAAGCACTGTGGGAGCTGGGACTAGGGGCCCTTCATCAAGGTGGACATTGCCTCAGGCCACAGAGGTCTGAGAAAGCAGCTTTCAGCCCAGCTTTAGCTTTCTTTCCCAAGGAAACCACTACGGGTTTGCCCCAGGAAGTATAAAATTGGTGGAAAACCAATTCCCTGAGCATCCAGCTTGACCACGGCTGGTCACTGCTACTTACAAAAGGAAAAGTCAGAAGCAGTCTGTCAGATCCTAGGCAAACAGCTTTGTTCTTTGCAAAGCAGAAACAGGACACCAGGAAGAAGAGCTTCAAGGAGAGAGCAAAGGTGCACATACCTCAGCCTGTTCACCTGGCTGTCTGAATGGAATGACCAGTGGTACTGGACAGGCCGTGGGCTGCAGTTGGTTATCTCCAGAGAACGCCCTTCTGCAGTGCCAGCCAGGATGCAGCCAAACTCCAGGGTGCTGGGCTGGATTTGGAGATTGGGGAAGTGGACTTCTCCTTGAAGGGTGATACACTCCACATAAGGATGGCCGTTGACCATGTTTATCTTCAGAACCTTCTCTTCCTTCCAGCTATGAAAATCCAGTTTATAAGATGGGTCAAATGCAATGTAGAGATGACAGGTCTGTCCTACATCCACTGTCACAGGCTGCAAGGAGATGAACAGTAATTAATCACCCGAGTGATGACGTCCCAAGGTCTCACAGCTGAAACAGTAAATGCTTGAAGTGTGATTCCCAGCATGGGCTTCTTGGTTCATCGTGCATTTCATTACAGCAACACTGTGACTGCAGCCACAGCAGTCTAGTCCAGGATTCCCTCAAGCCCATGTTTCTGTGCTCAGCAGCAAGACAAGGGGGTGGCTGCTGGAGAGCTGGGATGCTTTCCAGGAGACACCTTTACTGCATGGCTGGCCCAGACCTAGTTGCCTGCTCCTTCTCCTTGTGCCTTAAAGCCAGGATGGACCTTCTCAATTCAGATAAGATTTTGATTCCTTCAGCAGCTCTGCTGATGCAGCTCAGGCCAATCCACTGCTGACACTACAGAATAAACTTCTTGACTCAAGGCTCTCCCAACAGAAAGGCACCACCACATCCCTCCTCTTCAGACCCCACTGGAGGAGTCCAGGGCTGCTCACCTGGCCATCCGGGAGGGGCTGCTGGTCCGCATCGCAGAGCAGAAACGGCTGCTCCAAGTCCAGCATAAGGTCGAGTGGCAACAAGCAGGTGTTCTTTAAAGCCAAAGGCTTGTACTGCAGAGTCAGGACATCATCACTGGGTTTCTATGGAAACGGGAGACAAGGAAAAAGAAGCCTCAGCTAGCCACAGACCTCCTTCTGCTTCTGCTGCATCTCACAGTTTTCAGCCCCAGAAGTGCATACATCTCTATTTCCCCCTTCTATTTGTTTCTACCCTTCCAGGACATTTGTCTTTAAAGCAGATGCTTTTCATGTTTAGAACCACAGCATTCCCTGGGGGACAGGGAAACACTCCCACACATGGATGAGGGAATAGCCCCCTGAGAGGAGGCAACTGCTTAAACAAGATCTAAATCAAAAAAGTCAATCCAGACCATTTGTCTCCAGTTTTGTCTCTCTGTTGGGCAGAACAGCAGTAGATGGTCACCACTCACATACAGACATTTCTTGCAACCTTAATGGCTCTAGCAGCCTCATGAAAGCAGTTCATCTGCAACATGTGTCCTGCAGCCCCTGCTACAGGGACACAGTGTCTGGTCTCAAAGCTATGAGCAGCCTAGGCTCCTCCTTCCTCTCTATCCATAGTGATGGGCTTCCTGCACGGTTTACAGAAACCAGAGAGTTTGGGAAACTAGTTCTGCATGTACTGATATCAGGCAGGTGCTGTGCCATGGCATGCAATGAATCAGTTTGTGTGTGTGGCATCAAGCAGAAGCCAGGCAGAATCAGGGAGAGCTGAAAAGCTTCTAGTTACACCTGAACTGCCTGTTCCAGGGATTCTGTACTTCAGTGGAAACCTAGGAATTGGAAGAGAGGCCTGAAACTACAGACACCAAATAAGGAAACATCCTCTCTTTTTCAGACAACTGGCAGGAGAGGAAAAGATGATGCTGGAGTTGGGATCCAGAGACTAAAGGACACCTGCTCTGCCTCAGTGTTATCATCGCTGCAGCTGCAGGATGTCTGGGGGTCCTTTGAAGCAGGTGAGGCTCAGGGAAATGCACAGAGCTATACCATATAGCTATATCATAAAGCATCCATGCCAACAGCAGAGAAGGCAAAGAGACACAGGAGATGATGGGTTTTTCCTTGTCAGCCTGAGGAATTCACAGGAATCTCCATTTTTCCCAGCCTCCCTACAGCATCGGGGTACAGACATCCCTGTGCCTTGGAGGTTCCTGAAAAACCTCCCTTTACACTGAGCAGAGAGACTGGCATTTCTCTGGAAGTGGCCACAATCCCCAATGGCAGTGAAGCTGTAACTGCAATTTTATGTTGGGGAAGTTAAATACCACTCTCATCCCTAAAAGCATCTTCACTCACTTCACAAAGTGCCTCAGGAAGGGTAAAGAGGGGCTTTAACACAAGCACACACCCCCCCCCCCCCTCAGCCATGCTGTTAAATGTCAGGATGCAATCCAGAAACTTACCTTCTCCACCCAGAAAGAGAATTGTCTGGCTGATATTTCTATGGAGGGATCAATAAACTTGCAGGTAATGGTTGTTTCTATTATCTTCTCTGTCCTGCTGGCTGTCCCAGTGACAGCTTCACACATCACATAATCCTGCACCTCCTGCATGCAAGGGTCTCTTGTCACTGCTGGGTGGTGGCAGAGCTTCCAGAAAATGCCCTGCCCTGGCTCAGCACCCACCACCCACCACAGGCCCTATTGTTGCCTTAGAGTTATGGCCACTGTGCCTTTTTCTTCCTGTGAGGCACCTTCTTTATTCTCCACTCAATTGTCCCTAACACTGCACCCAAAAACCACAAAAGGCACCTGTGAGAAACTCCCTCCCTTCACACGGCTTAATTTTTATTCTGCTTTTACCCCAGATAAACCGCTTGGCACTTTTTTAATTCACTTTCTTTTTGGACTCCTAGTCTAACTGTAAGTTATTTCTCTGCCCTTCTTTGCTGACTAAGCATGAAACACTGTTTGCCTCAAAAGGGCAACATTTCCTTCCGCCCCTGCTTTGGGATCAGCCCTGGGTTTTGTAGCTGTGGAATCACAAGAAAGCCTTAGCTGGTCTGATGGTGGCCAGCAAGGAAAGCAACTGGTGCTGCCACAGGAACATGTGGCCTTAAACCAGTTTCTTGAAGGCCCCTGCTCATCTCCCCAGGCAAGTGTCAAGGAATGTGGAACAAGCCCAGGGGAGGGCATCTGATGGCTCCCCAGGCTCAGCCCTTGGTGGGGACCTCACCTGCTCGATGGGGGAGAAGCCTCGCAGCACCATGTCCACAGACTCGCCCGGCTGCAGCTCCATCGACAGTGGCTCCAGCCCAAACACGGGGCTGGTGCCTTTGGGGCTCTGGCAATCATCTTCGGCCAGGGGGCTGCTGAGGGCTGGGATGCTCTGGCCCTTCTTCTTAGGGGGGCTGTGACATTCCACACTCCAGAAGAGCCGATGGAAATGGTGGCCCCTGTTTGTTACTTTGAACCGACAAATACAGGGAACGAGCCTAGAATAGAGGCCAGGATGGAAAACAGTATGGGAGTAGCTATTTCCTTGGTCAACAGAGTGCTCCCAGTGAGCAGTCTGAGGTGTTAATAGCTTGGAGACTGTCTGCATTTCCAACTCTTAATGTGGATCAGAAACAGTGTCTGATAAGGTGCCCTTCAGGACCTGGTTTTTCCTCCAAAATGCTTGTTCTGGGCTGCTTCATACTGTGACTGTATATTGTATAATTGTATTGTAGGTCCAAAACCGTTACTGAATCTTTGAGATCCTGCACTTGGGGACCTTTTGTGTGGGGGGGTGTGATTGCAGGCATTTTTAAAAGCCAGCTCAGAGGCACTTTCTGGATGATCCCAGCAAGCTGGTAAAAATGATCTGCCTGCTCCAGGACCGGAAACCAGGGCAGCAGGGACTCTCCTCCAGGTTCATAGCACCTTTGGGTTGCACTGGTAGCCATTTGTAGAAACTTTTGCACTGGTATCCATTTCGCAATTAGAAGCTGTTTTAAAGTGAACTTTGCAAACTCTGCTGGCAGCAAAAAACCAAGTGAGGTCCTGGGCAGAGCAGGGCAGCAGCAGAGCCCACGAACAACACAAGGAAGCGGCAGCAGCGGTGCTGTGGACCCCACACAAACCAGCAAGTTTCCATCTGCCTCTGGAACTGCTCTGAGAGCTCCTGCCCTCCTGCTGGGGGTTCTCACCCTCTTTCTTGTCTCTTTGTTCCCAGGGCCCCTGCTTGCCTGAGAGGCACCATTTTGGAAGGGAAGGCTGTGATGCCATCTTCCCTTGGTCCCTCAGCCACATGGAAGGACTGCCTCATCCGGGCACCATTTCAGAACCTTTTGTTCTGTGAGAGCATTACTTGGTCAAGTCAGGACAATGTATGAGAACTAAAGACAATTCACTGGCCATTTAGCAACTGGTTTCCCTTTCAGTGGCTTTTGAGGGTATCTAACAACATTCAACTGGCCATCCCATGTTTCTAAAGGAGTCTCTGCCTTTGGGGAAGGTGTCAGGGCTTTGTAAACTGAAGAAGATCTTTTCTGAAGAACTACAGCAAAACTGCTCCTTGTTGAGACAGGAGGAGAGGTGGCAATGGAGGGATCTCCTACCTGAACTGGTGTCCCAAGCTGAGCTCTGGGACGAATGGTTTGTCCATGACAATTGTGGTGCCGGTGCCCACAGCCAGCAACATGAAGGTGGTCCAAAGGCTGTTCCCAATGAAAAGCTGAATAGTGTCAGCAAAAATCCCAGTGTCATCCAACGTTGCTGTGATGGTCACAGGAATATCACCCGTAGCGGGGATCACTCCTTCTCTGGGTTCAATGACATAGCAGTGGGGATTGCAGGCCTGTAAGAAAAGCATATTACGCATTTAGGATGGAAATGACACACCCTGGTGTTCTGGGGGATATAAGAAAAGGAAAGAATAAAGAGGGGAGGATAAAAAATCGTAAGGGCTTAATTTCCCTAAATTTAAGCTATAGTATCGGGAAACAGCAGAGCTTATACAACCTGTATTTCCCCCTCCTTTAACAGACTCTCCTAATTATCCCAGTTTTGCCCGACCGACGGGACACTCCTCCACAGGAGACTGTTCCTTCCCCAGTCTTTCTCTGCACTATGTGCCAAGGAAAGCTGCTTTGTCTCTCGTGGCTTCTTACAAAGGCTCGAGGCCAGAGGAAGCCAGGACTGCTCAAATCCCACTCCAGAAACCACAGAGCTGGAGGATACTGCTGAGAGCCTGAAGAATAACTCTGCAAAACCAGTTCAGCAAAACCCCAGCACCAAACTGTTCTTTCCCAAGGGGCCATCAGTGCTTCTCAACATCCCCTGAAGGACTGAAGCCCTCACTTCCCACTTATCATCAGCTGTAGAGAGGCGCCCCAGTGCCCTCTGCTTTGGAAAAGTCACCTCTGAATGGTTACAGCAGGGCAGAAAAGCAGGAAGCAAAAAGGAAACTGGATAACATGCGCCGTGTGGACATGGCCCACTCTTCCCACCACTCTTCTCTTCATCTGCTTTCTCATGGACTTCATGGATTGGGCAAGAGAGTGGGAAGGTGCCCCAGGCAGGGAGGAAAGGCCTTGCAGCAGCACAGCTGCACGGACACAGCTCTGCAGGTCCGGCCCTGGTACGAGCTTGTGAAACCCATCCTTGACACGCCAGGCCCACCCAGCCAAGGTGCATTGCTCCCTGCACAGGCTGAAAGCAGAATTTCATTGTGGAGCTAGAGAAAGCTGTCCTGGAAAAATCCCTCACTTTAAGGTTACATTTATCCCCAAACAGCAGGAAAAGAAGCAAGAGGAAAGTTCACGGTCCTCCTCCTTGGCCCAGGAGGCTGAGCCTGGACTCTCCCACATGGCCTGATGCTTTATCCACAGACTCAAACAAGTCCGTAGTATCAGGTTTTAACCAGCTCCACAAGTTCAACACACCCAACGTGAAGAAGAACAAATCTCAACCCCCTCACAGATCACCCCCTCCATCAGTCATCCCCCCAGTCCCAGCCCCAGCCTACAAGCCCTCCACTGGCTGCACCAGCCCTGCTCCCCCTGCCTGGGGAGTAGCCCCAGCTCCTTCTGCCCAATGCAACCTCCACATATTGAGGAGCTGCCTTTCTCTGCAGCTGGTCCCCAAAGATGCTCTTCAGCGGCACATGTTGCGGTGTGTTTTTTCTTTAATGGTTTGCCCCTGTTCCCCCCTCTATTGCTGGTCTAGTCCAAGTTGTACCCTCCTACCCAGTTGTCAATCTTCCCTAAGACCTCCCCTTTGTTACAGAATGTTCTCTGTCCCTCCTCCTCCTGAATTGTCAATCCCACATTGTACCTGCCCCTTGCTGTGGAATGTTCTTTGCCCTTCCCCCTGCCAAGCTGTCAATCCCTCCTTGTGCCAAGCCCCTGCTTTGGAAATCCCCTTGGGCAATCCCCTAAGCTTTGAAGCCCCATGGGTTTGTTTGAATTGCTCCCTCCCCCTGTGTTTCCTCATTGGTTAAAGCATTGTAAACCCTGCCTTGTGCTCCTCCCCAATCTTCCCCCTATTGCTTGAGGATTTGTACCCTCCCCTAGAACCTCCCCTGTATAAAAGTTCCTGCACACTCAGTGTCTGTGTCTATTGTGCCTGGGCCTTCCTTGGAATAGGCTGCCTTGGGTTCCACAGGGAAGATCCCTGTCTTCTCTTTGCCTCTGTCCTCCATGCTTCCACGTATCTGTGTGCTGTAGAGAGCAAGCCCTGCCCTCCTGCTACCCAGCCCAGCGTTGGTCGGGGAGCAGCCACTCTGGGCATGGGCTCGGGAGCTGGCTGAGCAGCTCTGGCACCGTGTCAGGCACAGAGACCATAGGATGTGGGGGTGCACAACCCCCAGACATGTCTTTGTGTGGACAGCCCAACTGGCTCGACCCACAGGAGCTGTGAAAATTGCCTCCCCGCAAGCAGTCTGAGGACAGACCTTGTAGCCTGCCCTCCTCTAGTAACAGCAGTTTGGCACAAAGCAAATGGATAGATGGAACCCCTAGGGAAATGTAGGGAAACCATTACGGCGATCCATGCGCTCCGGGGAGCAAAGGACCACAGGTTTCTCTTGATCTCAGAGCTCCAAAACTGTGACACACCCAGCTAAAGGCCTTCCATAAAATTAAGGGAGAACTTGTCAACACAACCCAGACTAATTTGTGCTCCAGCATCTCTGCCCCTGATTTCACTGAGGGGTGCCCCAGCTAAAACCTCCAGAGCCAGGTTTCTCTTGCCTCGCTCAGATGGAATATTGGAGTATCTTGCCTCCTCTCACACAGGGCGATCTAGCTTGCATCTAAAAACCAAGTAATGGTTGCTACTGACCAGTCAATTTCCCTGGAAAACAGCCCCACAGATACTTACTATCTCTGCCCTGAAGTCTGTAGGGACAAGACGTTTGTTGAAGAGGGTAAAAGTTTGTGAATTAGGCTGCAGTGCTGGGATCATGCCAAACTCTATCAGCCTTGGACTCGGGTAGATGTCTGCCAGCTGTCCAGTGCTCTGTAATTCTTGTCTCTGTTCCAGGAAGCAAGCAAGAAAGATTTTTTTGAAAAACCAAAACAAACCTCAACAGGGAAACCTAGAAAAGCAGCTCAACACTGCCTAAGTTACTTTCTTTAGGGACAGCTAGCACTGTCCAGTTGAAATGCTGGGCTTTTGGAAAAGAAAACAAAGTTACACATTCACCTCCTAATTCAAAAGGATCAAGGTAAAGACAAACTTTCGAAGTACAAATTATTGGCCCCAAGGGAAAAGCTTTGGAAGAAATGTCAGGTTAAGACCAGGCAGACGGTTGAACAACTAGTTATTGTGGTGGGGAGAGACTCAGCTTAAAAGGTAAGCAGCCTGAGAGTTGAAACAACTGTTTTGTCCAACTTCAGGTTCACTGGCACAGCCTGCACTGCCAGTCCTTCCTGGTGACTGATTTCTGTGCAGTGCCACAGTGGCCCAGGTTCAGATGATTGGTGCCATCCAGGGAATTTGGCATCCTCATTTGCATAGGTTTTAATGGAAGTTGAAATCCTTGCAACAACTCTTCAAATGTCACATTTCCTTTCTTTCAGAGAAAGCTCAAGGTTCCCAGAAGTCTTCTGACATCTTCTTTTGTGCTCAGAGAGATGACAAGACATTTTATAACAGATGTTTCCAAAGTTACTAGCATTTTAAAGGTTAATTAACTAGAATTATCCTCGTTTCCAGCTTAGATGAGCTACTTTCTGTGTCAGACACTGAGATTACCACCTATAAGGCATGAGCTGTTTATGCCACCAATCCCTCCTGTCCTCCAAAGCAGCCTGTGCCTGGTTTCCCCAGAACAATCCCCATACCCTTTGCAGCCTGCCAGGACGAGTTGCACAAAGGCACACATCTCCCCTTGCACTCACCCGTGGGTTTCTCTCATCCCCAAACACGCTGATAAGAACACTGGTGCGATGCTCGCCCAATGTTTGGACTTCGATTGTAACTGGAATCTCTGCAATGCTGTGAGGCTGGACAATCCCACAGGGTTTGGGGCTGGAGTAGAACACAGGAGTGTCCTCCTTGCGTTTCTAGAAGGGACAGAATCAAATGCAATTTAGGAGGGACCTCTGAAGAAATTTCAAACTCCTTAACATCCACCACAACGGCAACTTACACACATTTTTAAAAATCCCCAGGGCAAATATAAAAGGCAGAAACAAGATGCAAGAATTGTAGGCTTAGCATCCTCAGGGGGTCCTGCAAGGAGGCTGCCAACACAGGCATGGGTGTCTGTGTGTGCAGCAGCTTTTCACAGCCCTCTAAGGTGTCCCACAAGAAAAGACCCTGAAGACTAAAACATAAACTGTTTCCTCAGGAGATTACACTGCATCCTAAAGTTTACATTCAGGTAGGATCCTGCTCTCAGCAGATCTTTAATTCTGAATAGAAACCAGCAAGGACTTATCCAAACCCTTTTCCCCTGGAATAATCTCCTCAGTAATATTTGCAAGAAGGAGGCGCATGTGATGCCAAACCTGGGGAATAAGCCCGTAGCAGCCAGGAAGGTCGGTGTTATTCACAACGAGGAACTTCCTCTCGTAGGGCACCTTGAGGCGGCACTCGTCGTACAGCAGGACGTGAGGGTACACTCGCAGCTCAGGAACGAGACATCTGGGCAATGAGATGACCCCAGGGGAATCAGAGATACTGAGAGGATGGGGAACGTTTACCCTCGAAGATTGTGAAATGGAGCATAACACGTTTGTCACTGTCAAATAGACGTTTAACAGCCCGACACTGATAAATTGCCTTCAAAGTCTTCCCACTCAAACATGTCCTGTCAAGGAGGGGCAAATCCTGAGAGGCAGCACCCAGAGACTGCCAAGTGCCCCAAGCAGAGCACAGCTGTCCCACAGCTGCCTCAGCCCCTCCTTTACTCAAGAAGGCTTACAAGGACTCCTGTAACAGTTCCAGTGATCCATGAGCTCTGGGGGAGCCTTCCCAACAAGGAGCAGTGCTCACCAAGGCTCAAGGAACACACGACTCTAGTGTCTCAATAAAAATGACTCCCTTCTCTCCCTTGGCACTGTTGCCCTGCCTGAGAACTCAACAATTTCCCCTAACCTTGGAGGGCATGAGACACCACCTGTCCTGCAGAGTGGGTGATCACCCCTTCCCAGTTCCTACATCTCCCTCAGTCCTTCAGTCCACAGGTCTATGCCTGTTTCCAGTTGCACGTGCTTAAAAAAACTGCAGCCCAGGCATTGACTGGATGGCTCTGCCTGGGAGAGGGAACAGCACCAGGGAACTGCATCTCTCTTGTCATTAAACTGACGCCTGCGGCAGCATAGCAGAATGGAATGCAGCTGCAGCAAGAACAACTTTTGGTTTTAGTCTGAGAACATTAACGCTCAAAATGGGAAGCAGAGGCAAGGAGAAAAACTAGAGCTGGCCTGTCACTTCAAGGGCTGTTTCCCCCTTGTAAGATCCTGCCCTCATCACTCTTGCTGTGAGCCACTTCCCCACGGTCACGTGCCCTCATTAACAGAACCAGGCCCTGACTCTCAGCAAGCTGCTTGGTGTGTCCCAAACCAGTGCAGGTTGGTTACAACCCAGCACGACTCCACCTCTTGCAGGAAGGACGAGAGGAGTCCCCCGGGAAATTTCTTCCACTTCAAGCACCAAAAACCAGGCCAATAAATCGCATCATTCCTGGTCCCTTTAGAAAAAGGCCCAGGACCATGCTGGGCTGTGAGCAGGGGTGCTTTTCAGCACAGGCTGCTTTCCAAGCACTGCTGTTCTCTCATCCGGCTGGGCAGAACATGAGGTCATTAAACAACACGTCTCCTTGGCAGCTCCAGCCAGAAAATCCAGGTCAAGGCAGCGTGCTGGGGGAGGCCAGGGAAGTGCTGGTACCTGGCCATGATGGTCACTGATGCCACTCCATTGCCAATACCCTCCAGGTCCACCAGCATTCTCCGGCAGAAATCCATCACGGTGTTGGAACACAGGGTCACCTGGTGGGAGAGGAGAGGAGAGGAGAGGAGAGGAGAGGAGAGGAGAGGAGAGGAGAGGAGAGGAGAGGAGAGGAGAGGAGAGGAGAGGAGAGGAGAGGAGAGGAGAGGAGAGGAGAGGAGAGGAGAGGAGAGGAGAGGAGAGGAGAGGAGAGGAGAGGAGAGGGAGAGGAGTAAATTCCTCCATACAAAAGCTCGTTACCCACGTGTGATATCCTCCAGTTCTTGTTTCATGCTAAAGGAGAGGGAGGATTTTGCCTTAATTCTTCTGCTGGTCCATGTGTAGAGCACAGTCTCTGAGAGTAACAAAAGACTCCTGGCGATACCAGATTTGTTAAACACACCTTGCTATCAGGGTATAGGTCAAATAAATTAAAACATTAGATGAAAGCTCTACACACCACTGTATTCAAATTAAGGGGCAAATTTTTCATCTCACTACAATGACATAAATGCAGAGGAAATCTGCTGACTTGCACAGAATCAGATTTACAGCAGGAAGTTGAGGGCAAAGTGTGGCCCAGCAGGTGCTGGGCAGTTCATAGCTACAGAGTTTTTTGTTTGTATGTGATCTCGGCGTACGATTTTGGAAACAAAACAGTGCTTCTTCAGGAGCGTCCCGATTAACCCAGCTAACAGAGGCCTCACGCCAGTGCAGATCTCACCCACACGATGCTCAAAGCTGGCAGCAGAGCTAAAGCCCTCCCACACTGCAGTGAAGCTTCAGCTGGATTCTTCCCATACCTTGATATCCTGGTGTCCCTGGGGAGCGATGGTCCCTTGGCTGGGATTCATTGTAAACTCCCTTGGCTCCACATAAAAATGAATTCCCTGCCTCCAGGATGGGTCACTCTGCTTTTGTATTTGATCAAAGCTACTAACAGCAGGCTGAGTGCCATCGTCAGACATGCGGAGCTTGAACCTCAGGGATGCTGGGGAGGGGTTAGTGAGGCAACAGGTCATGGTGTAGGGAAAGCCTAGGAAAAGGACATAAAATTCCATTTAGGCACCAGTTATGTCATGACTCCTGGTGTGCATATCCTGGTAGGATTAAAGTGTGATTGGAGTTCAGCTCTTTATTGTCTGAACTACAGCTCACCGAGAAGCTGCATGAGAAATTAATTGTCATTTAGTTCTCTTTGACGCTGATTCCAGACTGCAGCCTTGAAAATGCCCACTCTTAGCCCTGCTGAGTATTGCAAGCTTCTCTCTGATGGGGAGGAGCTCCCTCACCTGCCCCAAACCAGCACCAGTTATTTCCCACTGATGAGTGTGCACCCACACCAAGCATTTACTCTGAAAATCCAAGCTGTAAAATTCCCTGTTAAGTCTGCCAACACTCTCACAATTTTTAAGATACATAAACAGTGAGTCGTCATTGAGAGAAGCTACATCAAAGAAAGTGAGGATGGAATCAGGAACTAGAATATGATGCAAAGCACCCTAATGCAGTTTCTCTCTGCAGGATCCTTAAGGCATCTCTTGGTTTGGGCCAAACACACTGAGCACGTGACATCTCAGAGCCCACTCAGCTGGAGGCAAACCCGAGCCTTGCTTTGAGATTAGCAATAATGTCCCACCTCATCCCAAAAAACCCAGACATCACACCCGTGCTGCTCCCTGTGATTGCTGCCTGCAAGTGTTTACCCCGCTTTAGCTCTGAGATTTGCTTTCCCTGCTGGAAAGCCAGAGATACAGCCACACATGGTGAAGCGTGGAGACCCAGGGGCCTGCCAGGGAGATACCAATCTCCATGCCCTGGAAGGAAAGACAAGGAGACGTCTAAAGGGCATTTAACCCAGGGTGACAAAAAGGGATTCTCCCCACAATTCTTTGCTCCTCTATGTTAATGTACCCCAGTTATGTCATCCCTAATGTCCTCCCCAGTTCTGCAAAGTTCTCCTTTCCCTCTTTACCCACTGGCCCAAATTTTCCACAGTGTTCCACCCCCATTTCTTTGTTGGTTGTTGCCCTTTGCCGCACCTTTGTACCGCCCCTGTGCTCTCAGCCCCTTGGACCCTCGTGTTCTACTCTGCCCCCTCTTGCCTTGTACTTAAGCCTCGACCCTCCTTTTTTCTGGCTCTTCTGCTCCTGGACCCCTTTGGTGTGTGGCTACAAGAAACCTCCATCAGAACTCCATACAGAGGATCCCTCTCGTCTTTTCTCCGTGGGCTCCTTTCTGCTCCTTGCGGCCGTGTGGACTTAGTGTGTGTTTGTGTGCCTGCCTGACCGCCTTCTACTAAAGGCACTTTTCAGGAAGGTAGCGGCACTTCACCCTCTAGTGCACGCTGCTACGGTGAGGATGTCCTGCAGAGCCCGGACACCAGCCACAACCTGCTCTGCAGTGGACATCTGGCTTGGCTGGCCAGCTCGGTGGGGAGGAGACTTCTCTCCAGGCCTGCTCACCAAGAGTCATTTGAACACAGATGGGGGGGAAAAAACAACTGTGGCACAGCCCAGGGCTTCTCTGCGCACATCAACAGTGATCAGTGCCAGCTCCAGCAGTGACTCCAGCAGGGAGGCAAGAGAGGCCACAAGAAGGACAAACACAGATTTCAAAACCTCCAATGAGACTGAAGTCACCACATGCAGACAGCAATCAACAGTTAAAAAGAAGCAAAACTACAACAGCTGCCTTCAGCTGAAGAGACCTCAGGAATGAAATCGGATTAAGCAGCAAGAATCTGCTATTACAGAACCTGTTGCCTTTCTTGCTTCATTGATTCAAAAAGCAACTTAAAAAGTGCCTCAGGGGTGATGAAGAGTGGGGAAGAAGCAGCTCAGGAAAGGCAATTAGTTTTCTTGAAAAGTTCATGAACTTCATTGTTATGGGTTTAGCCTTTGTAGTGAATTTCCCTCTCGGTCTGGGAAGGGGATAGGGGTTTGGGGGGTTTTGGCTGTGGGGGGGTGGGTTTTTCTGTTCAGGGTTTTTTGGGAGTTATGGCATGATGCCATGGGCAGTTTTGAAGTGGGACCTGAGGTTTTGCAGGGAGCGGACATTTCCTTCCTTCCACTCGGGGATGGGGAAGCTCAGCCGTGTGGTGCTGTGGGAGGTTGAGTGCTTGTCCCCAGCACTTCACTAGGCTGCAGCTCAGCACCATCATCAAACTCGCCTGCCTTCCCTGCTTCTGCCTGCTGCTGTTTGGCACTGCCGAGATCCCCTGCTGCCCGTGAGTTTGCACAGTTCCTTCCTTCTTCCCTTCCTTCTTCCCTTCCCTTCCCTTCCCTTCCTTCTTCCCTTCCCTTCCCTTCCCTTCCCTTCCCTTCCCTTCCCTTCCCTTCCCTTCCCTTCCCTTCCCTTCCCTTCCCTTCCCTTCCCTTCCCACACCTTCCCACACCTTCCCACACCTTCCCACACCTTCCCACACCTTCCCACACCTTCCCTTCCCACACCTTCCCTTCCCACACCTTCCCTGCCAGCTGGGAGGGGATCACTGCCCTGCCAGATCCCACAGCTCCTCCTGCCTGTGATCATAACTATACCAAAGGGGAAAAACAGTACTTGGCAGGTTGGAAACTTCTGTTACTGCCTTGTTGTTTGTGCTGTTCTGCTATATTCTAGTAAAGAACTGTCATTCCTTTTCCCATAGTTTTGCCTGGAAGCCCTGGAATTCCACAGGTACAATAATTTGGAGGGAGGGAGTCATCTTCCCATTCAGCAAGATTCCCTCCTTTCTTGGCAGACATCTGTCTTTTAAACCAGGACAGAGCCATCAGAAAATACTGCCTTTCTATTCCCTGGTACTATTTGATCTCACAATGGCAAAATGCTACCTGAGGCACCAGCAGCCCTGGAGTTCACACCCTGAAGAGGCTGCTGCAGTGGCAGAACATGAGTGACGGATGCCTTCACATTCAAGCGTTCCACTTTGGAATGCACAGATCCCTCATGCTGTGTCTAAGCCCAGGGAACACTCACCAAAGGAAATGTCACCGAAGTCGAGCTCATCGACGTTGAAGTGTACAGTCGGTTCACAGACATGTCCCCTGCAATGAGGAGGAAATGGCTTGGTTAAAGGCAATTGCAAAGTGTCTGGCTGTAGTGGCTTGGGGGCAGAAAACCTAGTCGGGGGCACTGTGGGTTTCAGATCAACACACCACCATGTGCTCAGCACAGTGTCATGTGGACAGGAGGCAGCTAAAGCCCAAGTGGCTAGCAGCCACAGCCACGGATGGGGTTCGGGCACAGGGCAGGCAGGAAAAGCCCCCAAGTTGCTGGTGGTCCCATGAAGGACCCTGAACACACACCCAGACATGGCTCTGTGCCTCAGTTTCCCCATCTGTAAGATGACAGACATAAAGGTGTCCCCACAAACTTCTGTAACCAGCCTTTCCAGCCACAGGTTCCCTGCTTTGCTGCTTCTTAGCTGCAACTGGTCTTCCCATGGAGGAACTTTCTCAGCAGATTTTAACCCACACAATCATTACAGAGTTTTGAGACATGGAGTCAAGGAAGCCTCAAGAATTCTCTGGAAACAGCAGCAACAATTCTACCCAGTCAACAGATGAATCCTAGAGGAAAGCACGGAGGCTCAGGAGTCAGCCACTGGGGCTGTGCCGCTTCAGCTCTGGAGGAGCAGGAGCAGGCAGGGAGAAACACCCCTCCAGGCTGGGGTGAGAAGTGCCTCCCTCCCATAGGCCTTTGCAGGCACATGCTGATGTCTGAAGTTCTCTTGGCTTGTAGAGTTGTTCCACCCCTGTCCAGCGCCTGTTCACCTCATTGCTATTCCTCCTAGAATGTTCTCCCTTCTCCTGATCGCTATTGCTCCTGATATGCCCATATTGCTCCAGCCCTGTTACCCTATTGGTTCCCCTGGTTGGCTGCCCCTCCTCTGCACTGCTTTTCCCTGTCCCTATAGGACCTTGATCCTCAGGACGTGCCTCTTTCGTCCCATAGTTAACCCTTTGCCCTCAACCCAGTTTTGTCTTTGTCCCTGGACTGCCTTCAAGACCCAATAAACCTTCCCTCGGATTTCCATACAAAGACCTGCCCTTCGCCTGTTTTATCAGCAACTTTTTGTTTTTAGCAAGTGTGCTCGGGGCTCCAAAAGCACAGCTCGTTCTCAGAGGAGCCCAGTGAAGTGCATCGCTTCAGGAAAGGATCAGCTTGTCACAAGTGCACCAGCTGGCACAGCCAACAGCTACTGCACTTCATCCGTTCAGGACGTGGATGTCCTGAATCTACCACACCACCTCAGCTGTGCTTGAACTCAGCAGACAGGCCCCAACATCCACTGAAATCAGCACTTGAAGCTGCACGACACTCACGAGTTTATTTCATGGCTGATGCCAATCAATGCCCACTTGGCCTTTGGTTAAAAATCCAGGACCAGTGAACTGTGCCTTCTGTTGTGTTCACGGGACTGCCACTGGCTCTGCTCTACACACCTCAACAGGGCACACCTGCCCTTGCTCAAGGAGAAAGCTGCTTATGCAATAACATCCTGTGACCACTTTGGGGGAGGGACAGAGGAGAATCAATCATTTGATGGTGGATGGTTCCCTCTTAATTTCCAAAATAAAAAAGCAGTACTCCAAAGACAAAGCCAGCATAATTGTTTCTCTACTGTGGGAAGACCTACTCACCACTTTTCTCTTGCAAAGTGATCACTTGCTTGTCCTTTTTTATCCATCTCCCTTATCTCATTGGTATAATGGACTGCAGATTGTTTTTGTTTCTTTGCTGCCTTGATCCAGGGCCTCCCAACAGCAACAGCCCAGCTCCAAAGCTCCAGTGCAGCCAGCATCAGCTTTCCTGCTTACACTACATCATCCTTCCAGCACATGGCTCGGGCTAGCAGGGACAAGCCCTCATGCTGCTGTGGTCCTGAGGACTGAGCTCGGCCTCCCCTGTTATCACCCCTTCTCCCTTCTACTGGACCAGGATTATCTCTTGCAATGGCACCAGCCCACGGGATCAGCCCTTTCCTGGCTGTGGAAAGGAGGTACCAGAGCACTCTCTGCACAGGAGTTGGGAGCACAGATTGTCCCCCACAGCATGGCCATGAGAGGTGAGGTGAGGCTGCTGCTGCCCATTTGGGATGGATTATTCACAGAAGTTTTTAAAATCACTGCTGCTGGTGCAGAATCACCCAGGCTGGCCCATCTCCAAAGCCCTGGGAGCCTTGCTGGGTGTTCAGGTGGGACATCCCAGAGCAGCTACTGCCCAAAGCTGATCCCTCCCACTGCCTGCTATGGCCCAAGGCAGAGGGAGATCCCTGCAGGGAGGTGTCATTCCAGCTCTCAGGTAGCACACAGGGCAGCAGGCACCTCCCCCCTAAGGCAATGCCACAATCAGAGCAGAGATGAGGACCTCAGGCAGCACTTTTCTTCTCTTCTTGACCCCAAAATGAGGTCGGTGGGGGATGTCCCAGAGACAGCTACAGATGTGCCCAGCAAGCTCCCAGAGTCCTTACTTGATTGTCAGGATTGCAGGCGTAGGAGATCCAGCCACACTGAACTGGAATTCTTCCTCAAACCTCCCCAGTACGGTGGCATTGAAGGAGATCTGGATGGTCTGGATCCCACCTGGTGCAATGATGCCCTCCTCAGGTGCAAACTTGAAGCAGTAGCCCACGTTTGCAGTTGTACAGATATAGGTGAAGGGAGCATCAATAGGTGCTTGGTTAATCAGTTTCACCTGCAGCAGCAAGAAAGCAAAACGGAAATGCACGTGCAGTCTTCCCTTTGTGTGAATTGTTGTCTAATGACACAATTAACACCCAGAAAAGGCAGAAGATGCTTTGTGATGCTGAATGGCAGAAATCAAAAAAATACAACAGGACAAGTTCTGCCTTTGGGTTTTCATGCAAAGCAGTGGTAACTCCACATAACCAGAGTCACTCTGGGGCTATCCCATGGACACAGAGCAGTCCACCTCTGGTCAGCATCAGCAAGCTCATTCAGACCTGGCCCTGAGAGCAGCATGGGGTGATTGCAGCTGCACAGTGAATCACCACAGAGCTGCTGCTGCTGCCCCAGTTAACAGAGCTCCAGCAGTACCATCTACTCATTCACCTTGTCCCATATCATGAAAACAATACATTGAAAATGAGGCATCAGCATCAAAATGTATAGACAGCACCATCTTTTGGTAAGAAAACTCAGCATGTCTTTCTCTTCCACAGCCAGCTCTTGAAAGTGTCTAGCATGATGTAGTGCCTCATTTTTTACCTCTTTTAGTTGTTCTCCGCTTTCTTTTGCAAACTTGACACTACTGTGGCGGGGAGGGGGAAGGCAAATAGGTAGAAAAATCCTTTGCTTTATTCCTAGGAACACTCTTCTCTTTCTAGAGTCAGAGATGCACCAAGGCTGAAGTGTGGTGCGGGACTGGTCAGCAAGGGAAGAACTGCCAAGCCCTTTGAAAGGGCCAGCACTGAGCCAGAGGGCTGGATGGCTTTCCTGTGACTTCCAGGAATAAGCAGGAGACACCTGACTGAAAATCGTTTGCAATGGACCGAAGCTCAAACGTAGCCAGTTTGTTCCAGCTGCTTCTGAACAGCTCAGTACAAAGGTGCCTTGTGTCTGGAGCTGCCACAAAAGCCTCTGAACATGCAGCTTTTTGAACCCAGTGCTGGTTTCATATGCCAGGGGGCTGTTTTGCAGGAAGCCTCCCAGCTGATCCCCAAGGAAGGCCACACAAAAGCAGGGATTGGGGTTTCATGAACAACAGACACACCTTCCTGACCTCCCAGATTTGACCAGTACATCAAATATTCCCTGCTCACAACTAGCCAGGTTGGCAGGAATTCCACAGATCCACCAGGCTTGCTGCTGCCTCAGGAGCCATCAGGATCCATCCCTAGGCCTGCTGCTCACCTCATAGACGTAGGGGGTGTTGACAAAAATGTTCCCAAGGTTCAGTGTATGAGAGCTGAGTTCAACGAAGGGTCCTTGGCCTTCCCCTATGAGGTGCAGGGGCAGCCTGCTCTCTCGGCCTGGGGAGAGATGTCCATTTCAGTACAATAATTCTCTCTGTTATACTGCGTTTTCCAGGCTGCCTCAATGCTAGTCCCTGACTCTGAGCTGGATGCAACCAGCTCCTGTTGCTACAGGAGAAGATCTGGACTCTTCTCTTCCCTTGGGAGATATTCCTTGGGGCTGACTTCCAATTTCTAAGCCATTCCTTGGGCTGCTTTCCAATTTTAGCCACCCATCTGCCGAGTTTAAAACATCCCTGATGTCTTGTAGTGACAGGCCAAGAAGTAATGGGGAAAATTGAAAGAAAGGAAGTATAGGTTAGATATTAGGAAGAAATTTTGTACTGTGAGGGTGGGGAGACACTGGAGCAGGTTCCCCAGGAGAGTTGTGGAGGTTCCAGCCCCAAAGTGTTCAAAGCCAGGCTGGATGGGGCTTGGAGCTACCTGGTCTTGCCACTAAGGTCCATTCCATCCTTAATATCATTAACATACTATGATTCTATGGCTTCCTTCCCATGCGCTTAGAGGAGCTTTGAAATCCATTCAATGAAGGCACAAAGCTCATGGTTTGGCAACTGCCAAACTGTCTAGCCCAGTAGCACACGACTTTGTTGCCAAAGCCCTCAACTTCTGACACTCGGCACTCTGTTCTATTTCCACAGACAGAGCTGCAAGGCGACAATTGCCACACAGGGAGAGAAGAAGCTGCTGGCTGAGGGTGGTCCTTCTACAAACACCCTGGGCTCAGCAGGGCTCAGCCACCTCTGGTCTGCTGGTGTCTGGGCAGTGGGATGTGATCCAGGGGCAGGGAGCACATTTCTAACTCAGCTCCTACTGCCTGATGATGGATCCATGTCAAATGGACCCATCCTGGAGGTCAGTGGTCTAGAGGGGCCTAGTGCTGGTTCACTAAAGCTGTTCTGCTCTGTAGCTCTTTGGCCTTTGTGGAAATGCTGGCAAAGTCATGGCATGAAAACGTCTCCCTGCACTGCCTGGCTTGTTCTGGGATCAGTAATCCAGACACAGGTGTTCTGAGCCCTGGCCTTGCACGAGAGACTCCCTGGAAGCTGCAGGGACAGTGGGAATGTGCCAGCTCTGCCTTGCTGAGCAGGGACTCTTCCCAGCAGTTACAGGGGAGCCCAGCGGGCTCAGGCTTGCACCATGGCTTCACTGTGGGTGAGACAAGCAGGGGAAAGGAGCTGTACCTGAGATGTTGCAGTAAGCCACACTTCGATACTCCAGTGCTTCTACAGGTTTAAAGGTCACCTTGATTTTGGTGCAACAGTTCGGCCCAATTTCTCCCTCCTAAGGCACAAAGAGACAGCAAAACGTTAATCTTCCAACTTCACATTTCTTGTTTTCAACCTCAGTCCTCTAAGCCTTTATTTAGAGCATCAATGATGAATGAACAACACAAGGAGCCCAAGGAAACACTCCAAACCCAGCTCAACACAGTGCTGGAAGTGTGTGTTAATGCTCAGCTGATCAGCTCCCACTCTCCACAACAATCCTACTGCTCTGACACAAGCTCTTGGTCACATCATGCTGCTGTCAGCTACAGCAGTGTGGAACTGCCATTGTGCACTGGTGGCTCTTCTCAAGAAGAGAACATGATCCCCTTCCTTGGAAATAAAAAGAATAGTTTCACGTGTTCTGAAAGAAAGCGGAGGTTGGCATTATTCTAGGGTTTACTCCAGGATGAGAAGGGATTTTGCACTGTGCAGGCACCAGGCATTCATCATCTCTCCCAATACCAATACTCAGAATCAGGGCTCTGGCAGATGGGAGGACATGGGGGTTTGCTTGCACAAACAGGAAAGGCTTTCTGTCCCTGTGTGCAAGAGAACTCAAAAGGCCCATTTAGACCTTCCAGCCTTGAGTCCAGGCTCACAGATGACACAGGAAGGGAGACTCAGAAATAGTGCAAGTCATGGATGCAGGAAGGGATTGGCATTTCTAGGATTAACCTTGGGCTGAATTTGGCCTCCTTTTCCCAGCAAACCATTGCATGCTTCAGGTCAAGATGGGAACTGGCAGAGCTCCAACACCCTCTGCTAAACCCTGCACACCACGTACCTACAAGAACTGGACCCTGTGGACAGTGCAAGGACACGCAACGAGTGCCCTTGAGCTGGAGCCCTGACAGCAGAGCTCAGCCTTGTCAGGCTCCCTGCCTTGAGCCTGCAGGGCAGAACTGCTTTTAGCAGCGAGCTCTGCAGCCCCACCAGAGACTTGATGTCTTTCCTCCCAGCACATGGATCCACCTGAGGATCTGCTGAGTGAGTGCATCGGCATCCAGGAGGATGGGGAGGGAGGGTGGGAGGAGGAAGAGAGGGAGGAGGAAGAGGAGGAAAATGCTATCACTTACCACTGGTTCAATGGAAAAAATGTCATCGGAGAACAGCATGGGGTCTTCTTGCACCTTTGCCATCTCCTCCTGGACTGTGTGGCTCACAAGGGCAGTGTTATCTTCACAATAGCCCTTCTCCTGCTCTATATTCTTCTCCTCAATGAAGTTTTCCAGCGATACCTCTGTCAGTGGCTGCAGAAAATAGCACTGCCTGCATCCACAGGGAGAGACAAAGCCAGCAGATCATTTAATAAACCACGCATTTGCAGAGAGAAGTCTGAGTGCAGGAGAGCAAAGCACTTGGGGAGGAGCAGCAGCAGCTCCCCAGCAAGCGCTGACCCCAAGCCACGGGGGTCCCAAATCAATGAGAGGATAACTTGTTCACTGGCACAGCAGGTAGTTTTACTGTACACTTGCAAGCTCAGGAGAGTTTTGGAAAGCCAGCACCCCTCAGAAGAACCCCCTGGCTCAAAGCCTCTGCCAAAACTGAGGGAGAATCCACCAGGCACCTCAACTGGCTTTTCCTACCCCTGAGCTGCTCGGGGGAGGCAGATAAAGATCACGGAGTGCCCACTGCAGGACTTCCCTGGGAAGGGGAGACAATGCTGGTTTGCAGCTACGTGTTACCAGCATCACTCTTTGTTTCTTCCATTTTGGACCTGGCCTGTTCCCTACTCTGTCTTTCACAAGAGCATCCCAGAGCACTTCCAAAGGAAATCAATTAATTGAGACACCGCACCCCTTCAGTGACATTCAAGGTTTTATATGGATGAAAAGAGAGGCTCTGAGAGAGCGAGGGACTTTGTTGTGCAGGAGGGAGACAGCAAACTCCTGGAGAGACCTTTTCATGATCCAGAGCTTTTTGGGTCCCATGCCAGTACATGGTAGTAGAATGTCCTGAGAGGGAAAGGATCTTGCACTACCTCCTCTCATAAACAAGTCCTCTCTGCTCTGAGATCTCAGAAGCTTCTGTGACAGCAGGACAGTGGTCTTGGAGCTAAAACCATCCCTAAGATGGAGGGAAGGAAGGAAGGAAGGAAGGAAGGAAAGAAGGGAGGGAGGGAGGGAGGGAGGAAGGAAGGAAGGAAGGAAGGAAGGAAGGAAGGAAGGAAGGAAGGAAGGAAGGAAGGAAGGAAGGAAGGAAGGAAGGAAGGAAGGAAGGAAGGAAGGAAGGAAGGAAGGAAGGAAGGAAGGAAGGAAGGAAGGAAGGAAGGAAGGAAGGAAGGAAGGAAGGAAGGAAGGAAGGAGAAAATGTCCTGGTGATAGTTTAACTAGCATGTGGACAGATGTAACTGGGAAAAAAACCCACAAAACCAAAACCAGTTGGAAATTTACCCTGGGGAAACCTAGTTGCTTCAGAGGGAAAAGTGGATCAACTGGCATTCAGGCTGAGGCAGCCAAATGAGAAAAAATGGAAATCAACAGCCCAGGAAAGTAGCCAGAGAAGGTAAGAGGATTTTCTTTTAGCACAGGGAGCTTGTATGGAAGTGAGATGCTGTCTAAGTAGATAGAGAACAGTGGAAAACCAAGAAGTCCAGGGCACTAAAGGATCCTCTTGCCAGCCATTCAAGTGGGTGAGGGTCCATCTCCTGGTGCTTTGGAGGCAATTTTAAATTACTCTGGGGAGTGTGAGCAACCTGACCCAAAGGAAACTGGAACTTGGCAATTTGGACATGGCAGTTCTGGCACAACAGTTCTGCCAAGGCAGTTTTGGGCATGGCAGTTTTTTGGCATGGCAGTTTTGGCACAGCAGTTTTTACATGGCAGTTTTGGCACAGCAGTTTGTGTGGTGTTTTTTCAATTTTGCACTTCAGCAAGCAGCTGAGCAGAAAGGGTGTAGCCAGCCACCCTCGTTGTGTAGTGGATTGTGTCATTTGGCTGGTTGAGAGGTGATTGCCTCTTTCTTTCTTTCTTTCTTTCTTTCTTTCTTTCTTTCTTTCTTTCTTTCTTTCTTTCTTCTTTCTTTCTTTCTTTCTTTCTTTCTTTCTTTCTTTCTTTCTTTCTTTCTTTCTTTCTTTCTTTCTTTCTTTCTTTCTTTCTTTCTTTCTTTCTTTCTTTCTTTCTTTCTTTCTTTCTTTTTCTTTCTTCTTTTTCTTCCCCACCCCCCTCCTCCCCCAGCAATGGTTTACAAATGATCAAAAGCCATTGCTGCTTCTGCCAGCAAGAGTGTACTAACTCAAACAGAACCCCCCAGGAAGGACTCAGCTGTCCAGCCCCTGGCTGCAAGGAGGGTCTGAACCTGGTGTTAATATCAGAGGATAGTGCAAAAGACACCTGCGTGCAGTGTCAGCAGGTGAATGACCTGCTCTGTCTGGTGGCAAAGCTTTAGGAGGAAGTGCAAAGGCTGAGGAGCATCAGGGAGAGTGAAACAGAAATTAACTGGTGGAGTTACACCCTTCCAACCCTGAGAGAAGCTCAGCAGGAGTCAGAGGAGCCTTGCCCTTGTTGCAATCAGGCAGAAGGAGGAGACCTAGGAGACACTGGGGAATGGAAATGGCTCTCTATTGGAGAGGCAATAAAATTATATCCTGACCCCTATCACCTACCCAGTGCCCTGACAGAATAGCTATGAGGCCCTGCATCCAGAGGGTCAGGCAAATGACACTAAAGAAAAAATTCTGTCTGGAGAGTGTCCCAGTTGCACTTTGTCTGTCAGACAGATCACAGCCTCAAGTACTAAGAAGAAAAGAAGGGTAGTGGTAGTGGGTGACTCCCCTGTAAGGGGAACTGAGGGCCCTGTGTATTGACCAGATCCATTCCACAGGGAAGTCTGCTGCCTCCCTGGGACCCAGGTACTAGATATCAGCAGGAGATTCCCTAAGAACTAATGAACTTCATCTGTTCACCACTGTCTGGTGTACAGTGGCTGTGAAATAATAGAGTTCTCAATATTCAGTGAAACAAGGAGAGGCATCAACAAAACTTCCACTCTGGACTTCTGGAGGGCAGACTTCAGCCTGTTCAAGAGACGGGTTTGGAGAGCACCTTGGGAAACAGCCCTTAAAAGCAAAGGGGTCCAGGAAGGATAGACATACTTCAAGAAAGAAGTCTTGGAGGCACAGGAACAGACTGTCCCTGTGTGCTGAAAGATGAGCTGACAGGGAACACAACCAGCCTGGATGGGCAAGGAACTTTTGAAGGAACTAAGGGGGGGGGGGGGGGGGGGGGGGGGTGGAAGTAGGTGTATCACCTTTGGAAAGAGGGGCTGGCAACTCAGGAAATGTTTAAGGATGTTGCCAAATCATGTGGGAAGAAGATTAGAGTCAAAAGCCCAATCAGAACTTCAGGAAATCCAGTCACTGCAATCAACCTTCCCTTCCCAAAATGCTATCCTTAGCTGGAGTATAAATGGAAATGGAATGCTGAGTGCTGAGCTCCTGAAGCCCAAAACACACATCCTAATGCCAGGGATGGTTTACTTGGCCTAAACCATTCAAAAGCACCAACACCCCCCTGAGGCCATACGTTAGATTTAGTCTTGGGCCATGTATCTCTCTGAAATGCATCTTTCAAACCAACCTTCTCTTCAGTTTATTCTCATCTTCCTCAGTAGGAAAAGTCTTCCACTGGAAGTGGGCTGTGATGTTACTCCTGTTTTCGATGAGCACGGTTGTGTAGTTTGATGTGGTGATGAAAGTGTTCTCAACCTTCACGGAATTGGCGCTCAACCCAACGTTGACATCTACAGCTTCTCCGTGAAGGTTTGTGCAGATACCTTTTTCACCTGGAACAAAGCAAAGAGGAGTCTTTGCTCAGCTCAGTTGCTGATGGAAGCACAAGGAGCTGAGCAAACCACAGTTTGCACAAGGAAGTGTCACAGTTTTTAGCTGAATGACCATTCTATGGATCAGTACATTTATCACATCCTGACAGCTCTGTGTGTACAGCGTGAGGATGTCCTGGGCACCTCCTCAAACACCTTATTTCTCACTGTGTTGGTAGAGGTTTGGCACCAAGGTGACAGTATGAACAGTGAGATTGGGCAGATGTGCTCAGGTGACCCACTCAGATCACCAGGATTTCTGCATCAAAGCCCTCCAGGTGACGCTGAGGAGCCCTGTTCAGTCTGGCCTTGCCCAGGGTCTCCCCTGGGCATCCCACGAGACTCCTGTCTCTCCTGATCCCTTGGACCCCTTGTTGCTGACAAGCAAATATGCCTGGGGGCATGTGGGCAGAAAAAGGAGGCCCAGAGGAACCAGTGAAGTGACAGCCCACAGCAGGAGGGGACACAGGTGAGGAAACACAACCAGCCTGGCTCTGCAAGATGACAAACCTCTACAAAATTAACACCATGAAAATCATCATCATCATTATCTCCCTGTCCAAACCCACAGCCACATCAGTCTTGAAATATTTTGTATTGTTCTGATCTCAAGACCCATTTAAAATTAAATTTAAAAGGGACAAAAGAAATATTAATAAGTACAGAGCAGCGTCTATATGAAGAATGAATGGGATTCCTCAGTCTACAAATCAAATGGGAGATAGATGTGAGAAATTTGCAACATCCATGAGCGGCCTAGGAAATGGGGACGTGGAAAAATTTGTCCTGATTTGTCACCAAACAGGAACTCGAGGGCCTGAAAATGTTATTGGACAGAAACTAGATATGTGTGTAGAGGCCAACACAGAAAAAGGGTCCGTGCCAATGGAGAAGCAGCAGATGGGGACAGAGGTGTGCAAGGAATACATTGCATTGGAGAGACTGTGCTGGAGACCTCACGCCTCACATACAGCACTGCCCAACAATAAAATAATTTAAGTGCACCCAGGCATAGCCACACAATAGGGGAGAATCAGGATTCCTCCTTCCTCTACTCAGCAACCCCCAGCAAAACACAATTCCAAAAATCCCAGCCCTGTTAGAGGGGATTCACTTTATCAACCCCCTAAACTCCAATGAGTTCTCAAGATTTCTTTGGGGTAAAGCTGTAACAGGGGTGGTGGTACACCTAGAGGGAATCGAGGGGGATGGGACAACAGGGAGTGATGGTGGAGAACTGTCCTGTGCCCCATGCAGTGCCCAGCACTCACCTGTGTTGCAGCACACTACCAGGGACCCGGAATGGTCACCGACCGTCAGCGGGTGAAATCCCACTGTCACCTGCATGGTGTCACCAGCGGCCAGAGTTCCCCTGTCTGGAACCACGCAGAAAGGACTGCAACACAAAGACAGAGATCAGGACTCAGGGCCACATCTGGGGATGATATTCCTTCTGCAGTGCAGGTCACTTCAGCTCACTTGGGCAAGCAGGGAGCAAACAGATCACAGTCAACAGAAGACAGACAGAACAGACAGGATCAGGAACAGCTACTGACCCACTTCTGAGAAGATCCAGCCCTCAGAAGATCCTGTGGGATAAAATGACCTCATGTCCCCCGTACTCTGAATCCAGCCCCCTGCAAGGAGACTCAAGGGTCTGACTGCCAGCAATCCCATCAGAGAATGGTTTGTGAAAAGCACAGAGAAGTTTAAGAGCTATTTGCATGCACAACTTGACACCGACTGCCTCAGGAATTTCCCTTTTCCTGCTGCCTATAAACCTCATTTCAAGAGATGCAAATGTTAGGGCATTACCTGTCCTGTGAGATTACAGCCTAGGAATCAGACAGGGAGAATTAACTTTTCCTTGAAGAGCAAGGAATAATTTCTGTGAATTTATAGTGTGGTTCTTTGGTTTATTTTACCTTGATAACATCCCGATTTAGCCTAGAAAGGGCAAATTTTATCAGCATTTCAATGGAAGCTGCTCTAAGAAAAGGAGCAGTCCACACTCTGAAACAGAGGGCAAATGCAGAGAATACAGTGACTTTGGAAACAAGACCCAAAAGGAGGATGCCATGTACAGTGTGAAGGATCCAATCACAGCTAAATGGAGCATCCTTATCAGGAGCACATCAAGGAAGCAGAACAGGAGGTTTCTGTGTATTTACCAGCAATGCAGTCTGGGACTCTGGGTTGTCATCCAGGCTGGTAACTGTTTGTTTGGCCCACCAGACAAACTCTGTGCAATGTGTTGGAAATAATTATGCAGATGTGTTGGTGCACTTTGGATTTAACAGGAGCAATTAGGATTGGTCACCAGGTCAACAGCTCTTGCCTGACAAACACAAGGCTCCGTACTTTGATGCTCAGGGACAGCTCAGGTGAAATGTGCTTCTGCCCAGCAGCTACTGGGCTTTGTGCTCTTCTGCAGCACCACCGAGGAAACAAAAGTTCCTGGCCTCGGTGATTTGTTGGTGGTCAATCTGTCACTTAAGAGTGTGTTCTGTGGAGTTAGGTGATGCATGCATCGCATGCAAAAATAAGGAGAACATCTGGCAAGCTGAACTTTATTCATGTGAGCAGTGACAGCTGATGAACTTGCTTGAGGTTGTGCTCATTAAGGACCTCTTGCTGCAGTTATGGGCCTGAGCTGTTCCCATTACCACCAGTGAGAACATCACTACTGGCTGAGGGAGAAGCCTTGGGCCAGCACTGTTCATATGCTGGATGAGAGACTTTGGAAAGAGGGGAGGGAAGACAAGACCCCACCAGCCCCAGAGCTGGATTACTGTACGTGCTCCTGCATCTGCCCCAGGAGTGATGCCAGGACTGCTGCAGGTCTCTGCTGGGGCTTGGTGTGGGCAAGGCACAGGACTCTTTCCTTATTCTTTCGCCAAAAATTTCACCAGAACAGAGATTCTACCAGTTAAGGGAATTTCTGGCCACACTTCAGCACTACTTTCTATGCCATGCCATGCCATGCCATGCCATGCCATGCCATGCCATGCCATGCCATGCCATGCCATGCCATGCCATGCCATGCCATGCCATGCCATGCCATGCCATGCCCTCTCATCCCATCTCAATCCATCCCATTTCCACTCTTGCCCCATGTTACATACTCCTGCCCTCAGATGACAGGATGGGAATAACAGTCCTGGGGGTGACTTCAGAAGTCACCTGAGAAAGAGGGGATCTTCTTATTTTCAAATGATCAAGAGAAGAGGATACAGCCAAGTTCAGGACTCAATTGTCAGGACTAAAAACTGAGCGCAAATCAGCCCCTGCATCTCCTACATCCCACCCCAGGCTGTACCCAGCAGACTCCCCTGTTAGTGCTGTAGCAGTCATCTCTCACATAGACCTGGCTCCCCAAGACCCAAGGACACAAGCTCTGCAGTTAATTCCTCTGAATTTCAGCCAACATCACGAAGCTGTTCCCTGAGCCCACAGATAGAAGAGCTGTGAAGGAGACATCGCTGACACTGCTAGAACCAAAAGAAACCACTACCAAGAGATGGGGCTGGCAGGCTAAATTTTGGCCTTTTATCTGTTAATTGTGAGCTGTTCCTTAAGATAGTTCTCATCCTGATCTAGATCTAGATCTACCCTTTCAATGAATCACTACTGCACCCAAAAGGCAGAAAAGAGAAGGTAGGGAGGGAGTTTTTAATGGGTTGTTTTCTTCTGCTTTTTAACTAGGTCCATTTGTATGTTTGTTTTCTTGTATGGCATCTGAAGGCGGGTCCAGATCTCCCAATGGAACCTTGCAATCCCCAGACACCGCTCTTGCTTTGAGCAGTGGGTCTGCTCAGATGATTTCCAGAGGTCCCATCCAGCAGAAGTTATTCTGTACTTCTATACTTCTATCTTCTAAATCAGCCCAATTGCTTTTCACATATTCACTAAATATCTTGTATTTCCTACACACCTGTGCATGTTCCTAAGGGCATGTGGTATGTTGACAGGCATTAGAGGAGCTCACCCTTTATGAAGGTTCCCAAGGAAGAATTCATGATCTTTTGGCAAACATTGTACACAAACTAAAATGAAAACCCAGCAGAAATACAGGAACTTCAGAGTATTTAAAAAGAAATCTCAAAGAATGGGGGCAAGACCTTATTGAGAGATTTAAATCATCTGTTTGAAAATTTAAACTGGCTTGCAAAGGCTTGTCATAGAACAGAAGAGGTGACTGATGCCCTCAGCTGACAAGGGAAATCAGATCAGCTTTAAGTGACAGGAATGGCACCAGCTCCCTGTAACACAGCTCATGTTGGGCATTTGATGCAGGGACCACAGGAAAGCCACATGCCTCTGGCCTCCCAGAGAACGGGTCTGTTTGGCTGACAGTGCTGAGTAACCATTTCAGAAGCTGCTTGTGCCCAGGAGGGTTCCAGCAGCCTCCAGAAAATCTGGGACACAGAAAACTCAAAGGCTGCATCCTGCTTAAAACATGAGAAGCACCAGCAAACCCCACACATCCTGCCCATTTCCAGCCAGGGCTGCAGGGCAGCAGCTCCCATGCTCTGGTTCTCTTGTTGCTCTTTTCCAGATCTGTTATCACCCACAGGTGTTTTGCACAAGGACACATGAGCTGCCTCACCTCTGGGTGCTCAGCTGGTAATGAGCTTCCACGTTACCAACATTGCGAACCAGCAGAGTCTTCTGGCTGCTGTACTTGACTGGGCACTCTGAGAAGTCCAGCTGGTCAGGGAAGTCCAGGATAGCTTGGGCAGCAATGGCCTGAATAGGCACAACTATCCTGTCCCTTGCAGTGAGACAGATGAGTTCGTGGGAATAATCCTGCAGGAAAAGAAACTGTCTCAGCACAGGGCATTTAGTGCCATCCCCATGGCAGAAGAAAAGCCATTTCCTATAACCCTTCGAGGGCATCAATTTACCTCTTCCACCCCAAAATGAACGCTTAAGTTGTACTAAACTGTCACATTTTAAAGGCAGCAGTGCACTTTGCAAAACCTGTCTCAGTGGCACTAAAATCTTGTGTCACTTGGATCATACAGAGAACTGCTCTAGGCCACCACAATTTTTACTCTAAATTTTCATGATGTTAAGTAATTCCTAAGTTCCTTCTAAGGAACATGGGGCTAGGGAACACAGGACATTCCTCTTTAGGTTTCTATCCCCGCTATTTGAGAATAGGACAAAGTGTTAAAGTGACTCTAAGCAGCAAAAGGAAGATGAGAAAACAGTTGTACCCAAAGAGCTCCTGCACCTCTGGCCTGGTGTAGAAACATCACTTGGCTCAGAACTCCACTCTAACTTTGCCTCTCCAACCAAGTCAGGAGAAGAACAGTGTTAAGAGGCAGCAGGATGCTACTGGAAAGAGCCTGTCTTTGTTTCCCTCCTCCCTTCCATGCCATGTCCTAAACCCTTCTGCATGAACAAGCCTCCAGATCACAGCGCTGAGATCAGACTTGCCAGTGTCTCAGCACTGGTATTCAAACCTCCACACAAAAGCATGCTTGGCATGGAATGGGTTCCAGTTAACAGAGCAACCACAGTGACAGGCATGAAGACAGAGCCACAGCAGTGTCACCGCCACAGGCTCTGGGGTCACAGGTCTGCCTGCAGGTTGTACCTGTGCTACACGAGCTCTTTCAGGCAGGTGTCCAAGTCCCCTGCAGCTCAGCAACCTGCTGCTGACTAAGGGCCCCTAGAGCTCAGTGTGCCTGTGCCAGGCTGGGCTCACAGGCATAGCACATGCTCTGGCCTGGCCTTGCAGCTTTGTCATGGTCACTTGTGCTCTGGGACAGCACAGCTGCAAGGCTGGAGAACAGAGGGTGTGAAAAAGCACCATCTTTGCTCCAGCCCAGGGTGAGGCAGGGAAGCTGTTGCCAGCCAGGAAGGAGGAAAGCTCTTTGTTCCGCTACTGTTTTCCATCTAATTAAACCCTTTCCAATGTACCTAGAGATGGCTGAATATCCATCAACACCCCTCTGTTATTTTCAGACTGCTCCCTGTGCATCTTCCCTCGGGAATGCTCAGCAATGTGCAAGGAGGGCAGGCAGAGGCCGTCAGGCCTGGCTGCAGTGCCTGACAGCACATGCCAAGGTGTGACTGGCTGCAGGCTGCCTGTCCCCAGCCTGGAGCCAAGCTCACAGCATGGAGTGGGCCGTACCCAGAGTGCAGGGAAAACAATGGCATTGGAGATAATTCTGTGTTTTGGCTCCTCCAGTCTCACCTTGGTCTCGTCGGGGGTGAAGCGGATGCGCACATGGGAAGATGTGCCTGGTGGGATGATGTGGTATGCATCATTGGGGCACAACAGCTCAAAATAAGGTGATCTCTCCATGTAGACCTTCACCAGCCGAGTAAACTGCAGGAAAGACATAAAATGATGTTTTTGCCACTTGTGGAAACAGATCAAGAGGAGACCTGTCCATGCCCTGGTGACATCCTTCCCTGACCCCTTTTCCAAAGCACTTGCAGCTGTGGAGGTACAGGCACATAATTCACAAGGGTGAACTTGAACCCCTTCTGTCTGGGTGCAGCATTTTGGCCAGGGGCAGTAGGGCAATGTCTGGTGGGAAGAAAGGGCTGAGCAGGTCAGCACCAGCAGGATGGGGACAGAGCCCCTGAACCAAGTGATCTGCATCTTCAACAAGGCCAAAACACCTGCTGGCTTCTGCCTGCACACAGCCATGCTGTTGTGTTCCAGAGGGGGGATGTGCTACTGGAAAGCAAAACAGCACATTGTCCTGAGGGAAGGAAGAAATTCCCTTCTAGCAGATCAGGTTTGGGTAAGGCAGTTCTGGGGATACGGCCATGCAGGCAGACCAGCAAGAGAGGAGACCAAATATTGTGGCCTTATTGGGAATGGAAGCAAACTGAAAAGCAAAAGAAGGAACACAGCAAGACAATCCCTAAAACAAGGAGATGGCAAAGAGCATTTAAATGGGCAGTAAAGTAGCAAGGAAGAATCACAAAATGATGAGAGCAATCAGCTTGTTAAAGGTGACAGAAACACAGCCAGGCTGTGCCCATCGACTATGGGCTACAAAGGTATTTTCTTCCTGGAGAAACATGACCAGCACTGACTCACACTCTGGTTCCAGTATTAAAAGCCAGTCTTGGCTCTCCAGGGGTTCCTGCTGCCTGTGCAGGCAAGCTGGGCTCCTGGGCATTCCTGACAGGTCCTGCCCTCTGGGAACCACAGACACAGCAAACGTGCATTTTGCAGCACTTACATAATCAACCCTGAGCACCTGTAACATGCTCTCAAAAAGTCAAAACCAGCTGATTTTGAGACCCTCCTGTCTCTTCCCACCAGCCCACCCTTGGCACAAGCTTCATTTGAGAAAATGTTTCCCTGACTGAAATTCAAATGGTCTCAGTTTTCCTCTTTACAGTGGAACACAACTGCTGACATTTTCACCTTTTTCCCATTCAGCTCTCTTGGGAAACTGCAAAACAATCTCAACTTCTTCAAGCGAAGATGAAAACCTCTAGGACCATGTGGCTTTGGATGTGCTGTGGTTTCTCCAAAAGGAAAGCACAGCGCCATGTTGCTTTTGGAAAACCTGAGTGGAGCTGGATGAAGCTTAGCAGGAGCCTGAAGTGGCACCTAAAGGCCTCCTCCTGCTTCTGCTACATCAGTCTGATTGCAGGGATGTCTCAGAACACATTTCCTGCAGTGCCAATGCCATAGAGAAGTGATTCCAGCATAAATTGGAGAAGACTCAGCCTCTGGGCTTTGACTGTGAGCTGCACAAAGGGAGCCAAACAGGCTGAGAGAGGCAGAGAGTCCTCCCAGGAACCCAGATTAGCCAAGGAGACACAGGATGTGGCATACACTCAAGACAAAGCATGAGAGCAGGTAAGAGCTGTACAGCCCCCAGCATTCCTATCAATCCAGAGCTTTCAAGAGAAGGAAACTCCTTTGAAGTGGATACCATCAATGCATGGCCAAAGTCAGTGGAGAATTCCCAGCACACAAAGATTTCCACCTGCGACATTTTCTTCTGCATGTGCTGCAGCAGATAACTCGCTTTGCTGTACACTGTGGGAATTACACCACTCTCCTCTTTCAGCACAGTCTTGAAGCTCCACGTCCCAGCACTTACCTTGTCCTTGTTTGTGAGAGACAGAACCATTTCCGAGACCTCATGAGCGACGAATTTCTGAAATACCATCTCTGGTGGGGAAACTTGGAGCAAGCTCTCTATCGGGGCAACTGGCAACAACTGGAGAGGCAAGAGAGAGCAGGGAGAGGTTCAGCTGCTGGGAAGAAGGTTCATGAAGGAGAATTTTACACTGATCCCCACTGAAGTACACACTCTGGGTGAGCACATGTGCCCAGGACACATTGGGGAAACAGTAGCTCACCCACCTCCGCTCTGAGCTGATCAAGAGCTGCTGGGCCACACAGAGCAGGTTCAAGCCAAGCTGCTCTTTTGGCATGTATTTCTCCAGGTTTCCTCTCCAGAATGCCAGGCAGCACTTACCTTACGCACAGCTCTGTGCCCATGTGATCACACAGGTCTGGGGCACTGACTGAGCACTCATGGAGTCAGTAAAACCCGCAAATTTACATCAGACCCTTGGGAAACAATTTTGGGATGTCCTTTACTCTGAGAAACCGAGGCCAACACAGCTGCAAATATCTTTTTTGATCTAGAACTTAGACATCAGTAAGAAGAGAACAGTACCAGAGGAGGTGTGAGAGATGAGGTGATATTTTGCTGAAGCCAAAAGGTTATTAAGTGAAAGAATGAAAGTTGTTGGTTCTATGTGTTGTTTGTGGTTTGGATTGTTCTGGTTGGTTGGTTGGTTATTGCTGTGAGCTGGGAGAGGGATGGGCTTGAAGACCTGACCAAAAGGAAGTAGGATGAGAGGGGAGGGCACAGGAAAGTTGGCGGTCTGGAGAGTACGTGAGTTCCCCAGTACCCATCCACTGGCAAAGAGGACAGGGAGTGCCCTGGACAGGTATAAAGGGTATAGAAAGATTGCCATTTTACTTGAGGGTGTGTTTGTCTCAGCGGTGAGGGAGACACGCCTGCCTCAGCTGAAACATTACTAATAAACAGTTTTCTTCTGCTTCAATGATTTTGTCCCCTTGTATTTAAGCGTCAGTGCGTTCCTAACATAGGTAAAGGCAAAAGTAAAGTAATAGAGAAGTTGGGAAAAAGACAAATGAAGTGAATGCTGAATGATGATAAGGTTCAGTTCTTTTCTCAGCAACTTGGGTAAGAGTAGAGTTGGTATCTCCTTTTTCCATGAGCTTTAAATGGGTGCTTTCTTGTAATCTATTATTGCTGTCTTATTTGATATCATTGCAGAGGCACGTCTGGAATGACACAACAGCAGCAAATGCTTCTGGAGCAGACATAGCTTTGAGAAAACTCTCCCCTGCTTTGTCTGCCTTCTCCAGCTGCACTGCTGTCAGTGCAGAGACACAAGCAGGTCTCCTGTGTGCCTTCACAGGAGACACAATCTGCTGAAGGGAATGGCTGCAGCACACTTGTCCCTTAGTTGTGCCCCTCTCTGAGGTGTTCCTAAGGCCCTTCTCCAGGGCAATCCTTAACCCATGTATTACATGTCTCTTGCTGCCAATTTCCTGCTCAACAGCCCACCTCGGTCACCTACCTGTTTGCACAGTGCTTTATACTGAGCCAGTCCTGCAAGAAAGGCAGCTTTAAACACACCTCTCTATGTAGGCACTGATCCAGATAAAGCACATCCATTGCCTCTGCCCAGGGGGAGTCCCCCTGTACATCTGGCAGCCTGCAAAATCAAACACCCCATCCGGGTCCCAACACATTGTTCCAACCCAAAACATTAACACATTAAGTTTTGTTAAATCTGAAGGAATTACTGCAGGTCCTCGGCCTTCAAAGGCCAACACTGCCACTCTGGAGGGAATCCTATGACCCCAAGCATTTGATGGTGACCACACCTAAGCAAGAGGTGGCTATTTCAGCAGGAGAATGGCAAATGGCAATTTTGTGTCTTTGTGTCCCCAGCCTTCCCCCCTGTTGTTTTATCAATGGCAGCTACATTCCAGTAAACCCCAGCAGCTTCAGCAGAGGTTATTTGTGTTGGCTTGGTGCAGATCAGGACTCCAAGTCCACCACTACCAGCAGTTGGCAATGACAACAGGACCTGGACACTGAAGTATTTTGCTGGAGACAAGCCTGTCACAAGCACACGCCCTCTTCCAACTTTGCATCAAACAGAATAGAAAAGAGCAGGAAAAGGCTACCTTTTGACAAGTCTCACTCATGTGTCGAAATGGGCCAATTTTGGGCAGAAAACTCGCCCCAGTGCTGGCCACCTCCTTCACATTGAGAAACTTCTCCTTCAGGAACTTAGAAGGAAGCAGCTGAAAGGCAAAAAAAAAAAAAAAAAAAAAAAAGACAGCTAGAACCTCAGAGATGCACTTGTTCAGAAAGGCTTTCCTTGAACAAGTGGCACCGGTGAATAATTTGTGACCCCATCATCTAGGACAGTTCTGGAAGCCCTGGAAGTTACCTGCTGAAATACTTAGCACCAGTAAATTCATAATGCACATGCTCCAAACACATGGCTCTGTGCCATTAGCTTCTCTGTGATTAGATGTGACATGTTTGGGGATTTCTGCTCTTTGGGCATCTGTTTCCTCTTTTGTGTCATTGGACTGAGGCAGTGACCTTTTCAGAGAGTGGGGAGGAGCTCTCAGAACTCCCCTAACTCCATCCCTGCACAACAGTCAAAACTCACAGCGTGGAGAGAACACTGCTGGGTGAGTCCAAGAGACACAAGAAAGCCAAGTTGTACCAAGAGTGAGGTGCACAGGAGTGTGTCCAAGTTTTAGTTCTCTCTGTTAATTAGCATTTGTGTTCTCTGTCTGGGCTCACAGATGCCTCCACAGAAGAAACCAAAGGGATCTCCTTGACAGAACCTCAGCACTGGGGCATCTTCAGTCAAGTGAGCTCCAGCCAGCCATGGGACCTCTGTGGCCCTGACTCCTCCTCTGCTGTCTGCAGGGCTGGATCTGTGTCCCACACAGGAGATGAGACAGAGCAGCTGGTGTGGAAGCTCCCTTAGCTGGGACCAGCCGTGTCTCTCAAGGCTTTGGGCAGAGTTTGAGCTTCCCCCCCCCCATCCTCACATGCCCAGGAGCAGGTTGGTCAGAGCAGCACAGGTGAGTGTCCAGCCTGACAGAAGGAATCACCGTGGGAAATGGAAAGGGAAAGAAGCACATGCTCAGGGCTTCAGCTTTACATTGGCTGAACCTGGCTTAACTTGGCTGCGGTGGCACAGCCAGGCAAGACACTGGACTGTTCCTGAAGAAACACACGATGTTCCCTACTGCACCAGGACAGCCCCCAGCCACAGGAACACGGCACAGAGAGGTGGGGAGGGGTTCTGCAGCTTCACAGTGCTGCTGCACAACAGGCAGGGCAGGGAGAGGAGGGACACGAGGGGGGTTTCCAGCCTCAACACAGCCCCAGTGGGTACTTACAGTAATAGACTTCAGTCTTTCCCTGGACAAAAGACGAGGTGTCGATGTCTTTTTTGGGGATGCAGAAGCCATTGTGGAGGCAGGATGTCGCAGATGAACGATAATGCCTCAACAAAACTGGAAGGAGCAACAATGGAACTCTGAAAACCCAGAACCCAATTCATGGCAGACTCAAAGGATACTGGTGCTAAAAATTTTATATTATTTGAAAGTAGCTAAGTGCTTGTCTGAAGTAAGTAGCTAGTATTGTTAGGCCTCTAGTTGGACTTTAAATATATGGCTATGTTCTGCAATGCAAAGATGGATCATACTGAAAAGCAGAGCTAAAAATCTGAAAATTAATAATAGTTAAAAGAGACAAAGCTGTAGCTAAAATACTACTTTAAAATAGGTAGAGTGGACCTCCTCTTCTTTAGGCTAAACAACCCCTGCTCTCTCAGCTGCTCCTCACAGGACTTGTGAGAGACTGGAATGCTATGCCGAATGGCTTAAATATTGTTTTAAAGGACTTTTTGCCCATTGTGACAAAACTGTATGAAGAAGCTGTGACCACTGAAGCTCACCCCATGCTGAAAATGCCTCCTGGCTGGAACTTTGGACTGTGAGCTAAGCTGCCTAAAGGAACTTGAGACAAGGTACAGGCAACACTATTGTCCTATTATCTCATGTCTGGGGAGAAGTAAACAAGGCTGAGGGAGAAAAATGTATCCACAACAAAGCCAAACGCAGCAGCTGTCCAGAAAATCAGCTCTGTCTGGGTTCAGGGCGGGGAAGTCATAGCCACAGGCTCCTCTGCTGAGGCCAGGTTTGCACACAAACCTCCCATCAAGAGAGGGAGAAGGAGGAGGAAATTTTGGGTGTGGTGTAACCTCTGGCAATAGGCAGTGGACACCCATCCTCCATCACACAAACTGGCTTAGCTCTAAAACTCCCCACTCCCACGAGACCACATCCAGAGGACGTTCCCACGGGGGCAGCTGAGGGGGTGTCATAGCCCACCAAAGTGCCCCCAGACCCACGCCTGAGGCCTTGCACCAGATGACTGCATGAGATGCAAAGTAACACAACAGATCTGAAAATCCAGAGCCCAGTTCATGGCAGACTCGAAGGATGTACTGGTGCTAAAGATTTTATATTATTCAAAAGTACCAAGAGACAAGAGTCAAACTTGCCCCACCCCAGGGAGGTATGGTGATATTTTCTACTTAATCGTCTCTGACATTCTTTCTCCCCCCCCTTCCCAAACGCCTTTCACCCTCCCTCCCTTTTTCTACTTGTTTTTCTCTCTCTCTTCCTCCCATTTCCATGAAATGCAGATTCTTTACTTTGGCATATGGTCTCATTTACTCCTTAATTCAGGAGTGTCTCCCTAATAATTTTAGTAACCAGATGGTAACAACTCACTGAAACTTGAACAGAACTCGTTCACCTTTAGGCAGTGTAAGTAGTCACTATAGGGAAACCAATGTATGGACTAGTATACTTCGGAAAAGTTGCATGTCTTCAGTGAAAAAAAGCCCAATCAGTAGACCATATGTTGTTCATCCACTCAGCCCCTGTTCAGTACATGCCACTGAACTGCTGCACCCGAAGACTGGCATTATCACATCCTGTATTTCCCTTCGGCATTCTCTTTCAGAGCACAGATGTGACAAAACCAAAAAGTGCAACTTTAGTCAACCTTTACCTTCAAACCTAATTCAGCATCGGCTCGCAGGGCCCGAGCAAAGCTCTGCGAGTTCAGTTCTCGCCCTCAGAGACCAAAGCTCTGAGAACAATTCACTTGGCCACTGGCGCAGTGTGGCCGCCCGCACACGCTCAGGCTGCGACCAGCGGGCCAGGAGCGCGTTCAGCGGGTGCTGAGGCCACAAAGCCGCCGCAGACGCAGGGGCCGCGTTCGCGGTTACCGGGCAACCGCGGCACCCGACAGGCGGGGCGGGGCCGGCCCGGGGGCGGCGGAGCCGGCCGGGCCTCGCTCCCTCCTTCGGTCCCGTCTCGTTCCCCCCCTCGATCCCCGCTCGGTCCCCGCCTGTTCCAGCCTTGGTGCCCCTCGGTCCCCGGGCCGAGCGGGAGCGATCCGCTCCGGGGCCCGGAACGTGACGGGCACGGCGGCAGCGCTCGGTACCGCCAGAGCCTCGCACCCAGCTCCGCGCCGCCCGTCAGAACGGGAAAACCCAGGGTCTCAACAGTTTGTGTTCGGCGCATCGTGCAAGTGCCAGTCAGCGAGCTGCAGGTCCTGGGCACTAGCGTGCACCTTCCCGTTCTTCTTAGGGACACACAAGCAGCAGAAGTAATTTCCTGGTGTCATGGTTCAGCACCTAATCAGCAGCCAGGAATTGGTGCTCCAGAAGACTGGCATTACCACATCCTGTATTTATTTCTCTTTGTCATTCTATTTCAGAATAAAGATGTGCTAAAAGAAAAACCAAAAAGTGCAATATTTATCAACCTCTGTCTTCGAATGAAATGCAAGACTGATTTTCAGTTGTATTACCAGCATTGCAGTTAAAACGCGCTGGAACCATAATGGTTGCAAGTTTCCTACTTGCAGTAAACTTGGGGTTTTAATATTCTTTCCAAGTTTATCTGTAATATATAGGTTTATATATTTTAAAAAACTTAGGTTTGTTAAATGAGTGCATACTCCATGCTGCTGAGTAATACCACAGATTGTTTGTGTCTTCAGCAGAAGTGTTTTGTCTTAGTGAAACAACTTTGAAGTGAAAAACTTTCTGAGTCAACCAGAATTAAGAAGGTAGTTTTGAAAATAAAGGAGGGAAAAAATTATCAACCCTTTTACTTTATGATGTTTCAAAGTTTACTACTCTGTGCAGCCTAAGGAAGCTGTAATGGAACAAGGGAAGAAGGATCTTACAGCCGTGTTATCCCTCAGTGTACAGAAAACCTTCACACGGAGCTCCTGCGTGGCTGCTTTAAAGACTGGTGACAAAAGAGCAACATGGGATTGAACTAAAACAGACAAACATCCAATTAAAGTCAAATTGCAATTACTTTACTTTCAGATGGGGCTGCAGACTGTATGCTGCTCACCATCCTGGCGGTCAGAATGTCCTGCAGCATGGCTGAGCCATGAGACTTGTGCAGTAGAATTAGAAAAAGGTGAAGCACAAACATTTCTTATGCACCTACATTGCATTACCAACTCGTCACTTTAAAAGTGGTTTTGCTCTTTCAGTGGAAGTTTCTAGCTGGGATTGAAGGGTTTTTAATTGTTGAAAAGCTCTGAGTAGAAGCAAATATTCTCCCTGGGTACCTGTGGTAGGTAGGTACCTGGCACCTGGCAGTGGAGGAATGTGCATGTACTTCCATTTAGATCTCTGAAGTATTCATTATAGTCAAGAGCATACCCAACCACAAATTTATCTGGAATTTCAAAGCCTGTATCTGTAAGAAAATACAGTTCTTTTTATACTTCAGTGGTGTAAGTAGCTTTTAAGTGCACAGTTTCTATTCAACACATACTCGAGCTAAGAGTAATAGGCATCATCTCTTTCAGGATGCTTCCTTAAGAATCTGAGCTGTAAATTGATGACAGAGTCTAAACCATTTCCATCAGTCACTAATATAATTAGGGTGCTAAGAGAATTATTTTTATTAACAAAGTAATTGTTTAAAACCTACTTATGAGTTGCTCCTGGTGGAGGAGACAAGGAGTGAGATTTTACTTGAGTGAAAGTAGATGAACTGTGATTGAGTAGGACTTCTCAGTTTGGAAACAAGGCAAGTTTAATAATGCCAAATGTCAAAACAAATGCCCTCTAGGGTCAAAGCAAAGCAAAACAAAGTTAAGGTTTGATTCTGTTTCTCCTATCTAAATAGTTAAATTTGTATATCAAGTAGCTAAACCTGAACTCAGGCCATCCAGGGGAAAATAGATGGTCATGAGGTCTTGGGGATAACATAGCTGGTCATTGTCCTGGTTTGAAAGACAGGTGTTTACTAAGGAAAGCAGAAGCTTCCCTTTGGACTGAAAAAAATGTGATTATTCCGATTATTATAATTTTGGAATTAAGAGAGCTCTCAGGCAAAGATATGGGGGTAGGAATAACAGTTCTTTACTAGTATATCTAACAAGACAAACAAGAACAACAACAGCTATAAAATTACCCACAAACAGAACAGTAACTCAGTCCCAGTGTTTTTTGGCTGCAGGCACCTTTTCCCTGAGCTGCAGTTCCCGGCTCTGGGGACGGGCAGGTCCCGCAGAGCTGCAGGAGGGCTGGGGGTGATGGCAGCGCTGTCCCAGGTGGGAGAGAGAGATGGAGAGAGAGCCCTCCGCTCACGGTGTGGGTCCCGACTCAGCAGAGTGCTGGATGATGGCAGGTTACAGCGAGAAGGCAGCAGTGCAGGGTCCGACAGCAGTGAGGATGGCTCCCGCCGCTGGGAAGGCAGGAATGGGTCAGAGGCAGCGATCGTCCTTCTCGTCCAAACTCTGCTGGGGAAATGGGGCGAGCCAGAGCCTTCCGCTTCCTCTTCTGGCTGTTTGAATCTCGCAGGGTTTCCCTCTTCTCTCTCCTCCCCCTTGTCACCAGGGCCCAGTCAACAGGTATCTTATAGCATGACAATGGGGAAAATTCAACAGAGGGAAAAGGGAGAGAACCAACCCCCAACAAAGACCCTGTAACTAGAGGTGAGAGGGACTGGGCCCTGCCCTGCAGCTGTGTGCTCTTAGGGGTGGACTCAGGAAGAGCTGCACCTGACAGACACAAGGGTGCTGTGACCCCAACCTCTGCCTCTACACAGCGTTTGCCAGGATATGCAGTGCATCCACATCTACCCAGATAACCAGACACTGCATCCTGAGCCTGTACCACAACCACTTTGTCCCTGTGAGTGGTTGAAGGCTGTTGTTTGGTTGTACAGACTGCAGTGTTATCTCTACATTCCTCTTGGACTTTGTCTGAACCTCTTGCATAGTGCAACAAACACTCCCGCTGGGATTTTGTTCCCCGTGGTTTAGGGGCTGCGTTTCAGAGAGGGTGCTAGGTGATTGGAGAGGCATGTCAATGCCATCTGCTCTGAGACACCTCACAGTTCTTGTGGCTGTTCTTACATCCCTGTGCCTCTCAAGGATGCTTTGGCAGCAGCATTCCCTGCTGTAGGAGAACAGACTTGGGCTGATAGGGCTTTTTTCTGCAGCAGAATCCCACTGCAGCAGGTGAACAAAGCATGGGAGTCCACCAACATTTGTGAAGCCAGGGAGGCCACAGAGGAAGCAGCCAGCAGAGACAAGGACTTACAGGCTGTCTACTAAAAGAATCATCTGAACAATGTTTGTTTCTTGCTGCTTCAGGTTTCAGATACATCAAACATCCTGGGGATTGTTCAGGCTGAAAACATTGAGATCTCTGCAGAGGTCTGTGATGTTTCTCTGAGTATCGACATGCCTGAAGGTCAGTGGATGCCTCCCAAAGAAAGCAGTCCAGGTGCACTGCACTGCCTTGGGAGGTGGGAGACCAAAGCAATTGGGATGGGATGGGATGGGATGGGATGGGATGGGATGGGATGGGATGGGATGGGATGGGATGGGATGGGATGGGATGCAGGGATGGGATGGGATGGGATGCAGGGATGGGATGGGATGGGATGCAGGGATGGGATGGGATGCAGGGATGGGATGGATACATAAAGCACATACCCTGCAAGCTGTGTGTAATAAAACCTCATCAGGGCACTTACAGCCTTAAGTCTCTCCCCTCTAACCTTTGAAGTGTACAGCTTCACGTGCAGATTGGATTTGGGGGCTTTGAAACCACAGAGATGTGAACAGGCAGTTGGCAACTGCCACAGGCTCAGCACAGCATATAAAGTAATTG